>NC_136962.1:7822719-8150219 GCF_032717465.1 Coenobita brevimanus | reverse complement strand
GGCAACTATGGCCATATAGCCCCGCTAGGTTACAGGAGCGCGCTACCACTCCCGGCACGGCAGTCCCGGGCGAGGCTCAAACTCGCAATCCCCCGATCACGACTCCGATGCTCTACCACTGAGCCACCGTGCCCCCAACGTCCAATAAAAGGGAAACGCAAAGTTAGTAAGAGCTGTACACACCAACATCCTTCCACTTCCTGACCCGCGGGGTGACTGACTGCCCGATGGTCTGCAACGCTGCGTCTCAAGGGTCACGTGACCAAGGCAACATTGCGCCTGAGATTCCTCCAGTTAAATTTATGACGATTAAAACCAATATTACACGAATTGTTTACCCATGTTTTAAATCAGTAAATGATACAACAGATTTTACTTGATAGGATCATAATGGAAAGAAAAAAATAAAGTAGAAAATATCACCATCGTAGTGTACGTTGGTCGTTTCTTTTAAAAGACTGCATCTCCGGCAGCTGCCTTCAGGTGTACCATCACTCAACATTGGCAACGCTGATTTACTTTTTAAATCTTTGAATGTTTACAGGTAATGTCTTGATTATTTCTGACCTGCTTGTAATAAACAAGTAATGGTAGAGCTTATTTATCTTTAAGGAGATTATTGGTTCTGTGAACCTTATTTACCGTAGTTCAGAGGCTAAATAAGACGATGCTACGGCCCTGCATCCTCACCACAGCATTCCCTCGAGACTGGCGCCATTTCTGCGTCAAGATCTTGTTACTGTTTAACAAACAAGATGTATATATGGCAAAATAAGCCAAATGATGAGAATTCTGGAGTTATACTTGACAGAAATGCAAGAAAATGCTTACGGGACACCCAGATTAAACAAATACGTCCAACAAATGACTACTAAAAGCAAAACACATCTCAGGAAGTTGCCGTTAACGGTCAGCGCCTGCAACTTGGCGCCGCTGTCCTTGCAATGTGTCCTTGAAATGTTTGGACGGTTAAAGGCAGTTGTGGCAGTGTTGGCGCGTCCTTTGCAATAGGTCAGTGATAATAGAGGTTGCACTTAACCCTTTCCCTGCTGCTGCACAAGGCGTCTGTTGTCATCTGATGCAACTTCTCCTTGGTTACTAGTCAAACCGCACCTCAAATCTGACTTACTTGGTCATCCACTGCAACTACTACTGCCAAATATTACCAGTACTACTACTACCAACGCTACTACTACTACTAATACCACCACCACCACCACTACATTGGACTCAGCGTGTATATCACCAGGATGTTGTTGTTGTTGTTACTTACCCCTGTCTCGTGTGTGTGGCTGAGCAGACCCGTCGACCACAGGTAAGTGCTTCTGTGGAGCCGCTACAGGTACAGTACAACGTGTGGGCAACCGGCGCCTCCTTGTGGTGGACACCGGCTCACCAGGGTCCTTCCCACGGCGAGGTGCAGACAAATAGAAGAGGTTTGTCGCCTGGGTGGACGCCGCAGATGTTTCCCTCCGCCGCTGAACTAACCCAATGTATAGCCAAGTATAGCCACAGCAACCCATAGAAGGCCAGGGAACCTATGTGTTTTGTGTGGGTTAGTCTGCCCTACACAGACAGATAGATAAAAAGATAGATACACAAAGACAATGATGAACAGACAGACACATAGATAGATAGAAAGTTAGACAGATGGAGACAAATAGATCAATAGACAGACAGACAGACAGACAGATAGGTAGGTAGGTAGGTAGATAGATAGATAGACACAGGGATACGGGGAGATAGATAGACAGATAAATAGATAGAGTCCAGACCCCCTTGGTCCAGGAAACTAGATAGATAGATAAATAGACACAAAGGGATAGATGTAGTTACCCAGATAGATAGATAGACAGATAGATAGATACAGATTGATAGATAAATGGATAGAAGGATGGATAGATAGATAGATAGATGGATGAATATGGATAGATAGATAGACAGAGATGGATAGACAGATGGATGGATAGATAGACGGATGGATAGATAGACAACTAGATACATAGAGACAGATAGATAGATAGATAGACAGAAAAAAGATAGACAGACAGATAGATTGACAGATAGACAGAGAGAAATAGATAGGCAGATAGATATATAGACAGATAGATAGAGATAAATAGATAGCTACTAATTACCAACATTTTCACCCCAGGCAGATAGACATAGATAGATAGATGTACAGATAGCCAGATAGATATATTCTGACAGCAAATACATCATCTGGGAAACTAAATTGATAGATAGATAGATAGACTGTGATAGATAAATAGATATAGATAGATAGACAGACAGTTACCCAGACAGATAGATAGATCGATATAAATAGATAGATCGATAGATACACAGAGACAGATGGATAGATAGTTACCCAGATGCACTGACTGATAGATAGATAGATAGATAGATAGACAGACATATAGATTGACAGATAGATAAATAGATAGATAGACAGACAGACAATAACCTAGACAGATCGATAGATATACAGAGATATATGGATAGATAGTTACCAAGATGCACTGACTATTAGATAGAGACAGACAGATACTTAAATTGAGATAGATGGATCGATACTTAGCCAAATACAGATATAGACAGATAGATAGATAGATAGATAGACAAATAGCGATAGATAGATGTATAGTTACCAGATATACATACATACATACATACATACATACATACACACACATACATACATACATACACACACATATACATACATACATAGGCCAATATAGATAGATGTATAGTTAGCCTTATATAGATAGATAAATAGATAGGAAGGTAGATAGATAGACAGATACACAGAGATAGTTGAATAGATAGTTACCCAGATAGACAGATCGATAAACAGATGGATAGATAGACAGACAGATAGACGGATAGATAAACAGATGGATAGATAGACACTGATTACAAACCCATTTTACCAAGGTAATAGACAGATAGATAGACAGACAGATAGACGGATAGATAAACAGATGGATAGATAGACAGATAGACGGATAGATAAACAGATGGATAGATAGACACTGATTACAAACCCATTTTACCCAGGTAACAGATAGACAGATAGATAGACAGACAGATAGACAGACAGATAGATTGACAAACAGGTAGACAGACAGATAGATAGATAGATAGATGGACAGACCGATAGACAGATAGATAAATAGATAGATAGACAGATAGATAGACACAGTAGATAGACAGACAGACACACCCACAAAGATGATCAGACAGTTAGCCATAGATATAGATAGATAGACGGATTGATAGATGGATAGATAGCTACCCAGACACAGATAGATAAAGATAGACAGATAGATGGAGGCAGAGATAGATATACAAATAGATACAGAGACAAACAGACAGACAGATAGATAGACATAGATATATAGACAGATTGATAGATGATAGATAGCTACCCAGACACAGATAGATATAGCTAGACAGATAGATGGAGGCAGAGATAGATATACAAATAGATACAGAGACACAGACAGACAGATAGACAGACATAGATAGACAGATAGATATATACTTATTCCCTGCACTCAGCCAGGGTAGGCAAACCAGCATTCTTGTAGCTGCAATGTGCCACCTGATTATTATTATTATTATTATTATTATTATTATTAATATTATTTTTATTATTATTATTATTATTATTATTATTAGCATTAGCATTATTATTATTATTATTAGCATTATTATTATTATTAGCATTATTATTATTATTATTATTATTATTAGCATTATTATTATTATTATTATTATTAGCATTAGCATTATTATTATTATTAGCATTATTAGCATTATTATTATTAGTAGTAGTATTATTAGCATTATTATTATTATTATTAGCATTTTTACTACTACTACTACTACTACAACTATTGTTACTATTACTACTACAACTACTACCACTACTACTACTACTACTGTTGCTAGTAGTAGTAGTAGTAGTAGTAATAATAATAATAATAATAATAATAGTATTTTATTATTATTATTATTATTATTATTATTATTATTATTATTATTGTTACATTTAATGTTATTACTTTTTATATTACCATAATTATTCATCATCATCATCATCATCATCATTATCCAATCCTATGTCGCCCCACAGAGGAGCGTAGGAACCCGGAGCTAGGCAGTTGGTCCCGACATTTAAGATGAGAGTGACCTGCCTCTCTCATCCCTGAGTGGCATTACATGAGCAATAAACCCCAACCACCCCTTGGATATAAACCTTCACCGGCTCAATCCGACTGGAGCGCAATAATTACCCACTAAACCACCAGGCGCCAAAATTTGGTTATATGGTTACCACCCAGCGTAGTAAATGGTTTCCTGGTGTACAGGAAACCATTTGGCTTGTCACTCAGTGTAGAGTCACCCACAGGCAGAAGAATGAGGAAAGAATAAAGGAAAGAAAGACAGAAGAGGATGGAAGGAAAGAAGGATGGAGGAGAGGAAAGGGCAGACACCCGACAGCAGCACTACATCGAGTGAGTGGATGGTGAGTGCCCCCACCTACCACAAATTATTATTATTATTATTATTACTGACAACTGAACCAGACAGACAGATAGATAAACAGATAGATAGAGCTACTTTTAAAACATTACGCCCATACTTAATGCTGTTACCTAAGGCAGTTGTGTGAGTCTCCTTGGTTACAAGTCTGAAGAGAGATAGATAGATAGATAGATAGAAATAGACAAATTTAAACAACATTAATTTTCATGCATAGGTGGTAGAATCTCCTTGGTTACTAGACTAATAGATAGGTAGATAGATAAATAGATAGACAGATAAATAGATAGACAGAAATAAAAAACAATAACAAAGCCAAGTAATTTTCCTGGTATTGAATATATTTCCTATTATAATCTCCTTGGTTACTAGACAGATAGATAGATAGACAGATACAAAGACGAATTGCATGTCAACTTAAAACTCATAATTGATTTAGTTATACTTATTTTTATACTAGAGTCTCCTTGGTTACTAGTCTTAATAGATACATAGATAGATAGACGGATAGATACATAGAGAGAGAAGTAGATAGATATAGATAGTCAGATACATATAGATAGATAGATAGACACAGGTAGGAAGGTAGGTAGGTAGGTAGGTAGGGAGGTAGGTAGGAAGGTAGGTAGGTAGGTAGGAAGGTAGGTAGGTAGGTAGGAGGGTAGGTAGGTAGGTAGGTAAGTAGGTAGGTAGAAAGGTAGGTAGGTAGGTAGGTAGGTAGGTAAGAAGTTAGGTGGTAGGTAGGTAGGTAGGTAGGTGGGTAGGTAGGCAGGTAGGTAGGTAGGTAAGTAGGTAGGTAGGTAAGTAGGTAGGTAGGTAAGTAGGTAGGTGGGTAAGTAGGTAGGTAGGTAGGTAAGATAGGTAGGTAGGTAAGTAGGTAGGTAGTTAAGAAGGTAGGTATTTATGTAGGTAGGTAGGTAGGTAAAAAGGTAGGTAGGTAGGTAGATAGCTAGGTAAGTAGGTAACTAGGTAGATAGATAGGTAGGTAGGTAGGTAGTTAAATTGGTAGGTAAGTAGGTAGATAGGTAGGTAGGTAGGTAGGAAGGTAGGTAGTTAGGTAGGTAGGTAGGTAGGTAGGTAAGAAGGTAGGAAGGTAGGTATGTAGGAAGGCAGGTATGTAGGTAGGTAGGCAAGTAGGTAGGTAGGTAAGTAAGTAGGAAGATAGGAAGACAATTTCTCTCTCTCTCTCTCTCTCTGTATTTCTTGCTTTCCATTCAAGTGTCCATCACATGTCACACCTGCCTTGCCTCCCATCACCTGTTTATCACAAGTACTGTATCTATCTGCACCATTCTATCTACCGTCTATCTACTTGGAGTCATCTATCAATCTATCTATCTATCTATGTCTATCTACCATTTTAAATATCTATATATCTACCTTTATCTGTCTCTCAACCTATATCTATCTATCTACCTATCTATCTGTGCATTTATTTACACCATTCTATCTTCCGTCTATCTGTTTGGAGTCATTTATCTATCCATCTGTCTATCTACCTATCTAACTATCTATATCTATCTGTGTATCTACCGTCCTATCTGGAGCCATCTATCTATCTATCTATCTATATATCTACCTCTATCTGTCTATTTATTATCTCTGTCTATCTACCTACCTATTTATCTATCTGTCTGTCTGTCTATATATCTATCTGTCTACCTATATATCTACCTTTATATCTGTCTATTTGTCTGTCTATCTATCTATCCGCCTGTCTACCAATCTATCTATCTATCTACTATCTATCTACCTGCCTACCTACCTATCTGTCTATATGTTTATCAACCTATCTATCTGCCTATCTGTCTATCTATCTGTCTGTCTGTCTACCAATCTGTCAATCTATCCACCTATCTACCTATCCATCTATCTATCTATCTATTTCTCTATCTCCATCTCTATCTACCTACCTACCTATCTATCTATCTATCTATCTATCTCTATCTGTCTATCTATCTATCTATCAGTCTATCTATTTCTTACCTTCCACTGAAATTTCCCATCCATGTCACCAGCTCCCTCCCCCTCCTTGAGTTTATCTATCCCTCTATCTATCTCACCCTTGTCTGTGTATCTATCTGGACCTATTTATCTATCTGTGTATCTATCTGGACCTATTTATCTATCTGGAATGTAAGAGGAGCGAATGATGAGGTGAAAGAGAGAGAGATTGTCCAGGTGCTTGAGGGTGCGAAAGTAAATGTATGTGGAATAACTGAAACAAAATGGAGAGGAGAAAGTGTGAGAGAATGGGAGTATGGATGGGGTATATGTGCAGGAGTAGGTGAGAATGAGAGGGCAAAGGAAGGAGTATGTATAGTTGTGAGTAAAAGATGGAAGAGGAGCATAAGACAGTATGGATCAGTTGGGTCAAGGATTGTGTGGGTAAAGTTGAAAGTTGGAATACAAATGTGGGCGATTGTATGTGTGTATGCGCCAACGCAAGATCGTGCTAGAAGAGTGAGAGAAGAGTTCTGGACAAATGTGGAAGTGTGCATGGAAAAGTTTGGAACGAATGAGAGAGTGTTTTTGATTGGTGATTTGAATGGTAAAGTTGGGAATGCGAAGGTGGATGGAATAGTTGGTGAGTGGGGTGTGCCTGCGGAGATAGATGAGAATGGGAGTGCGTTAGTGGACATTTGTGCTGGGAGGGGGTTGGTGGTAGCCAATGCCCTCTTCAGGCATAAAATGATCCACAGGTATGCATGGCGAGTGATGAGAAGGGTGGGTGGTGAACTGAATGAAAGGAAGGCAATGATTGATTATGTGTATGTGGATGAAAGGATGCGAAGATGTGTAATGGATGCAAGAGTTTATAGAGGTTGGGGGAGTGGACTTTCTGACCACTACTTGGTGGTGGCCAGAATTAGAATGCAAGTAAGATGGAGCAATAGAAGAAGGGAAAGACGAGAGGAAGTAGTTGCAAGGAGAGTGGAAAGGTTACAAGAGGATGAGAAAAAGGCAGAGTATAAGAGAGAAGTGGAGGAACAATTGGGCAAATATGAATTGGAGCAGATGGGGGACGTGGAAGGTGTGTGTAGCATATTTACAGAAGAAATATGTGCAGCATGTGATGTGGTGTGTGGAAGGAAGAGAAGACGGAGGGGGGTGCAAGGAACAGCGTGGTGGACTGAAGAGGTGAAACAGGCTGTGGCACAAAAGAAGAAAGCATACAATGAATGGATGAGAAACAGGGGCGTGGAAGAAGTTGAGAGGCGGAAGAGTTATATGTAGAAAGAAAGAGAGAGGTGAAAAGATTAGTAAGAGAGAGTAAGAAGAGAGTGGATGAGGAATTTGGAAGGAATTTGAGCGTAAAGTGGAGGGACTGTAAGAAAATGTTCTGGAGAGAGGTGAAAAGAGTAAGACAGGGTGGAAGTGAAGTTAGCAGGGGAGTGAAAGATAAAAATGGTAGATTACTAGTGGAGAAGGGAGAAAAAGTGAGCAGATGGAGAGAACACTTTAAGGAATTGTTGAACATAGAGGATGGAAGTAATGCAAGTATAAGTGGCTGGGGAATGGCTGGGAGAAGGAGGAAGGTGAGAAGACAGGAAGAAATCAGTAGGATAGAAGTTGTGGAAGCAATGAAGAAAGTTAAATCAGGGAAAGCCCCAGGAATTGATGGAGTTTGTGGTGAAATGCTGAAGCATGGGGGAGAGATAGTAGTAGAATGGATGTGGAAGATGTGCAGATTAGCCTGGGAGGAAGGTAGAGTCCCGGAGGATTGGAAGTCAGGTATAATTATTCCCTTGTACAAAGGAAAGGGGGAAAAAGAAGTGTGTGGTAATCATAGGGGCATTTGTCTTCTTAGTATAAAAGGAAAAGTGTATCGTACGATACTTATTGACAGAGTTAGAGAAAGAACAGAGAAATTAGTTGGGGAAGAACAGGGAGGCTTTAGGAAGGGAAGAGGTTGTGTAGATCAGATATTCATTCTTAGATCTTTAGTGGAAAAGTTTCTAGAGAAGGGAAAGAAGTTGTATGCGGCTTTCATGGATTTGGAGAAAGCATATGACAGGGTGGATAGACAAGGATTGTGGAAAGTGTTAAGAATATATGGAGTAGATGGGAAGTTGTTGAATGTTGTGAAGAGTATGTACGATGGTGCGAAGGCTGCAGTGCGTGTGGATTGTGAACTAAGTGAATTTTTCTCTTTGAAAGTTGGTTTGAAACAGGGATGTGTCATGTCTCCATGGTTGTTCAATCTGTACATGGATGGGGTAATAAAAGAGGTACAAGGTAGGGTAGTGGATGTTGGAGTGGCCCTGGTGAGAGAGGATAGTGTTTGGAAACTCCCTGTACTGTTGTTTGCAGATGATACTGTGTTGTTGAGTGAAGACGAAGGGGAACTGCAAGGCTTGGTGGATGAGTTTGGGAGAGTGTGTAAGAAACGGAATCTGAAGGTAAATGTAGGGAAGAGTAAAGTGATGGTCTTTGAGAGAGGTGAAGTCAGTGAATGTACAGCGAGGTTGGATGGTGAGGAATTGGAAAATGTGAGTACGTTTAAGTACTTGGGTAGTGTGATGAGTAAGGATGGAGGTTTGGAGGGTGAAGTGCTTGAAAGGGTACGGCAGGGAAGAAAGGTTGCTGGTTCTTTGAAAGCAGTGATAAGAAACAGGGAAGTGAGCATGGAAGTGAAAAAGTTACTACATGACAGTATTGTGATACCATCTCTAACGTACGGAAGTGAAGCTTGGACGTTGTTGGAAGGACACAAGTCAAGAGTGAGAGCAGTGGAAATGAGTTATTTAAGAGGAGCCTGTGGAGTCACATGGAGAGACAGGCTGACGAATGAGGATATAAAGGAACGTTGTGGTGTTGATGTGGATGTGATAGGAAGCGTTATGAGGAACACACTGAGGTGGTTTGGCCATGTGGAGAGGATGGAGGGTGAAAGACTGACGAAGAGAGTGTATGTGAGTGAGGTGGAGGGGGGAAGAGGGAGGGGGAGGCCGAGGATGAGATGGAGGGATGGGATGGAGAGGTATATGAGAGAGGGGGGTGTGAGTTGGGAGCAGGGCAGTGAAATGGCGGGGGACAGGGCGACTTGGAGGCGATTTGTTTGTGGCCACCCCAAACGGGATTGAGGCGTCTGGCAATAGATAGATAGATAGATAGATAGTATCTATCTGGACCTATTTATCTATCTGTGTATCTATCTGGACCTATTTATCTGTATCTATCTGGACCTATTTATCTGTATCTATCTGGACCTATTTATCTATGTGTATCTATCTGGACCTATTTATCTATCTGTGTATCTATCTGGACCTATTTATCTATCTGTGTATCTATCTGGACCTATTTATCTATCTGTGTATCTACCTGGACCTATTTATCTATCTGTGTATCTATCTGGACCTATTTATCTATCTGTGTATCTATCTGGACCTATTTATCTATCTGTGTATCTATCTGGACCTATTTATCTGTATCTATCTGGACCTATTTATCTATCTGTGTATCTATCTGGACCTATTTATCTGTATCTATCTGGACCTATTTATCTATCTGTGTATCTATCTGGACCTATTTATCTATCTGTGTATCTATCTGGACCTATTTATCTATCTGTGTATCTATCTGGACCTATTTATCTATCTGTGTATCTATCTGGACCTATTTATCTATCTGTGTATCTATCTATCCCTCACACGTCACCACCTCCCTCATCCCAATATTGCAGCTTTATATCTATCAGTCTATCTATCTATTTATCTGCAACCTTTTATCTTTTTCAGCTACTTATCTATGTGTGTAACATTAAACAGTCGGAAGCTATAAGTAGATGTTTGTAGTGGTCTTCTGTTCCTTCGCTTACTCGATGTAGTCACTGTTGCTTTACAAACTCTATTATAGGTCATTACCATTAGTTACTACTAATACCCCATGTTTGATGATAGCAAAGTGTTGCTGATAAGTAAACCACAGGATCAGTAATATCTTGGTTATTGATGTCTTAATACATGATATGGGATAACGTTGGGCAACAGGGACTGGATGACAGCTTGTCTGTTAAACTGCCTAAGCTGGTCAAGCCGAGGCCATGACGTGGTTGCTGGCATTACCAAAGGTCAGTCAGTATTCAGACGCCATTCATTGCTGCTGACAGTATTATAAGTATCAAGGTTAATTTCATACACAGGACAGCCAACAGTAGAGTGAGCCGCGTGGTGTGCTGACCCGGGCACACCATACAATCAGGGCCAGATTACCAGGTATAGGCAAATTGGGCAACTGCCTACCAGGCCATGGCCTGTCACAGGCCATCCAGACTTCCAGCGCGGAATAAATATACGCTTTGGGCGTCCAAATAACGGCCATCACCCATCAGGCCATCGAAACAGGCAATTATAGGTCATGCCAAAATTTCACTGGAAAAAAAAAAGAAAAGAAAAAAAAGATCTATATGTTGCAAGCCAACCGTCTGCGTTGCCTACCAGGGCACAGCATGGTTAATCCGGCGCTGCATACAACCAACCCCCTCCACCCCTTGCCTCAGCCACTTATCGCCACTCACTCCAGCAAGAGACCCGCCACCACCTGATAACAATATCGGCAATATAGCCTTGCTTTATATAGTTACAACTGCAATAGGGTGTAATTTGCGATTCACACGTTTATAACACGACGTATTTCGAGAAAGGTATCCAATAACTAAACTGGCCAAATGGATGATCTGCAAAGTAACCAAACAAACTTGTATCGATTGCAGCTTACGCTAATCAACATTATCATGCCATACAACAGATAATTCAGTTGATTCGTTTTCAGCAAGAACGTTTCCAACAAAGGTTTGACGGGTCACAGTTCACACTGGTCAATGTTGCTAATAGCAACGTAATAGACGTAATGGTCAGGTTAACCTTATGATTATTTGCTCTTCAACTTGTGTCCCATGTCTGTTACTACTTTCCTCTATCTCTGTGTGGCCAAGGGTTTCCCATTAACTATCGTCAGCCAAAACTTCAATTGCCACAGAGAGGGAAGGATGTTAAAATGGACAAACGGTTTTGGTTACGCAAATATTTAATAAGGAAGACTAACTGACTACCGGTATAATTAAGAACGCATTTTAAAACGATATGAAACAATGGGTCAGACATTGGATTTATATGATAATGGAATGTTGTGGGTAACTGAGGGAGTGATAAGGTAACCCTGTCAACACCGAGTAGGGCCACCCACCACTTTTGCTATCGCCCTATTCCAGTTGCCCTACAATAACATGTGGTATAGTGACAATAGTGAATGTTTTACTAGAGATCTGGTGTACTAGCCTGACTTACCCTGCAGAGTTAATGGCTATGTTCAAACCAATGTATTATAATCCGCTATTGCATTGCGTATCTGACTGAATAACATGTAGATAATAAGGTCTTACTGTGTACTGATCATTAAATGCTTATTTGCCATATCGTTACACTATAAATATTATATGGCTCAGTGAACAATATTGTAATGCACACTCCATGGTGCTAATAAAAACATGTTTATGAGCACTGGTGGAAAAGACATACACACACACACACACACACACACACACACACACACACACACACACACATTATCCACTCCGGGCAGAACCGTCAACCCCGGGCCCATCTCCCTCTCCCGATGCCCCCACCACAACGTGTAACGGCCAGCTACCCCCCCACACATCACCGACCACTACAAACATCTACCTGTAGCTTCCGACTGTTTAATGTTACACACTGACTGGATACAACCGTCAAAATGATAAATTGTATGATTGCAGGCCTCACTGTCATACGAATATATTACTATTTTATATCACCCTGCGTTCAGATCGTGGTGTATAAATAACTATACTACGGAGTAAAACACTGTGTAATGTGTTTTTATTCGTTATCTTAACAAAACCATTATTGACCAAAGCAGATGGATGATGGAAGAGCGGTTGAGACAATGCATGTAGGCCTTACTCTCTTGCCCTTGAATGTGGGGAGGGTGGAGGGGAGGAGAATGAATGGGAACGAGGGAGGGGGGGAGGGGGTGAAACTGGAGGTGCGACGGTGCCACAAATACTAACCTGCTCGTCAAGCTGGTCGCTCGATTTTTGCTGGAGACTGTACACTTTTTACACCCTGTAGCCTCTCTCTCTCTCTCTCTCTCTCTCTCACACACACACACACACACACACACACACACACACACACACACACACACACACACACACACACACACACACACACGTAATTAAGTTTGGTAAAAGTGAGAAAAGACCAGATTTGGATCATAAGTTATGAAGATCAACCCTACACAGAGAGAGAGAAGGACCTAGGTGTGATTATCAATAACAGACTATCTCCGGCTGACCACATCAGTGAGAAGGTACGGAACATATATACACTACTTGCTAATATGAGAACAGCATTCACATACATAAATGAAAACATGCTGAGAAAGATAATAACATCATTCATCAGACCAACCCTGGAGTATGCGTCAGTAGTCTGGAGTCCTCATCTCAAAAAACATATAGATAAGATTGAAAAAGTTCAAAGGGCCGCTACAAGATGGGTACCAAGCTTAAGGGATCTAAGCTACGAAAGAAAGACTGGAAAAACTGAATCTACCTACACTACAGGAGAGAAGGGAAAAAGGAGACATGATTATGCTATATAAAGGCATATTAGGGAAGGAGAAAATAGACATAAATGAATATATAACCTACGGAGAAGCATCAGCAAGAGGACACTGCAAAAAATTGCATCAACAGAGAGGCGATAAAGACGTAAGGAAATTCAGTTTCCCAAATAGGGCAATTGATCAGTGGAATGCACTACCGAACGAAATAGTGTGTACCAAAACAATTAATAAATTCTAGAATATGTGCGATAAAAATGGTTTAGGACACGGGACAGTACGAACTTGACTTATTCCTGTAAAGATACAATTGGTAAGAACACACACACACACACACACACACACACACATACTAAAACTCAAGATACCAGGACCAAGGAACAAGCTGAAAACTCACACACACAGACACACACACACACAGACACAGACACACACACACACACACACACACACACACACACACACACACACACACACACACACACACACACACACAGAACCTGCGACACATTGGTGAGAGAGAGAGAGAGAGAGAGAGAGAGAGAGAGAGAGAGAGAGAGAGAGAGAGAGAGAGAGGTGGGGGGGGGTGATGGCAGTGTGTTGGTGAGGTCAGGGCACTGCGGCGTGGAGGTCAGTGTCGGTACAGCAGTGTGTGAGTGAGGGTGTGCCGCTCCCCGTCCCCCTCACCCATCCCGCGTGCCTGTGTTTACCTGCCATATAAACCACCATCATCGCTTGGTTTATACTGGACGGAAGTAGGCCACTGCCACACCTGCAGTGCTATGTCCTGGCTGATATAATAACATCTATTGCATTTTGTTCCTGCCAACGACACCAGTTTATGCCAGCTGATGCCAGACATACCGTAGTGAAGGGGTTGCATACACCCATGGACACTTCACAGGGATTAATTGCCATTAAATTACCGATTATTTATCTTGTGTACAATTTCAGTTTAGGAATAAAGTGTGCATAATACCAAAATAAATCCATACTAAGATTGATCTATTGCAAGTTAAAGAGAAAATATGATTGTTTTATTTAGTATCAGCTCATATGTTACAGTGTATTCATGAAGTGTAACAGTAATAATAATAATAATAATAATAATAATAATAATAATAATAATAATGATAACTATCTCAGACGCTGCCTTAAAATTAGTCTAATGTAAAATGTGTCTACGTGATAAATAATTAGTGAGGAGCAAAGATACTGAGGCAAACAATAACAAAAGCATTTGATGAATCAACACACACAGAAAAACATGTTATGAGACTGGATATATATAGATGTGAACCCTTCATGCCAAGGAAGTAACTTTCATATATTTGTGCTGGTGGCTGAGGATTCTAGTCAAGTATATGGAGTAAGGGAGTTCATGTAGGATGTACCCAACTCCTGAGAGAAAAGTTTATGTGAAGGTGAACAACATCGTCCGGAGACAGCATGAATAAAACACAAAATACATCTGACGAAGCCAATGAGAGCCAACACAACGCTATTTGTACAACACACCCCATTGCAGATGTGTGTTGCAGCTGTTGTTGTGCTTCTGATGTGAGATTACTGCAATAAACACAACGTGATACCACAATACAGATGTGTGTTGCAGCTGCAGTTGTGCTTCTTCTGTGACATTATTGCAATCAACACGTCGTGATACCTGTGATGTAAGTATCTGGTGACATGTAACACCTACAAATATATACTATCATTAATCCCCCACCACCACCACCAGTCGATGTTATTCACAATAAGAGAGGTATGTTATACTGGAGGGGTCAACCCATTAGCGCCCAGTGTCCTCAATATAAGACGGAACTGGGCATTTTCAAAATTTAATAAACAAGCGAACCCCGACGAAGAGACGTATGAGCTTCGCGACTATGAGCTGACAGACGGAGGGCGGTACGTCTAGCACCCTTCCTGCAAAATCTCTCGCACAGGAACTCTGGGAGCCAATGGGTTAATGAAGGCTGTATCTAACTCCTCCGGCTGTAATCGTTGCTCCAGAGGTAAATACAAACGTCTGCATATACCCAAAATCAGTTTAAAAAGACGTCGCTGGCTGTTAGTGGTAGTTAACTTATTCCAGTCAAAGTATTCCATCATTTCCCTACGTGTCAACAAGTGGGTTGGTGGAGGGTTAGTGCCCCTCCCCGTAAAATAACTAAATCAAACAGCCACCCCTTGGGATTACGGTGGGTAGCTATAAATAGATAGTATTCCACCATCCAAGATTTTATCTAACATTCCTGTTGACTCTTGTCTCCCGTTACTTACTCTCAGCTAAATAAATTGTCTGGCGTTGGCTGTAAGAGAATATCAGAGTTGTGCCAATGATGAGGGTAGTGGCATCAGTATTAACAATCAGGCTCCTATAATCCACTCAACTGAATAAAATCGTCTGGCTTTAACTGGAACAATATTAGGACTGTCCCAATTATCAGACGGTTAATTTATGGCATCAGTATTAACACTCAGCTTCTATGACTCAACTGAACAAAATCGCCTGGGGTCCGGTGGAAGACAGTGCTGGAGAAGACGTGGCCATGACAGAGTTAACTAGAATCCACTGCTGTCTCCACTCAGCTGTCGCCTGCTCCTTCTGCCTCACACTACCTCGTTACCTGTTCAATATAAATGTCAGTGTGTAATCACCCTTAACTACTTGACAAATAATACCGTAACGTCAATGGATGGTTTGGCAAGGAAAGGCAGATAATTAATGAGCCATCATGTTCTTTTGTATCTCTTCCTTACGAGTGTACTTGTTCCTATGACATGTTGACTAATGCTGTTGATGTAAACTTTCAAGGTAAAATTATTAACGTATAATTCAACAACATTTCAAACTGTAATACCCAAAATATATCGCTCACAACAGTTGCAATGAAAATTTCTAAGTACACTAGAGTTTGGCCTAAGATTTTTCCCCTGTCTATTTATCTGTCAGCAAATTCTTTTGTCCCCCCAGAAGCGTAGAAAGCCTACCAAGTCCCAAAATTTACGGCAAAGGCGATCAGCCTCACTAGTCCCTGAATGGCATCATGTGCAAAATAAACCTCATCCATTCTTCGGCTGACAATCCTTCTGGGTCCTAGGAGACTGGAATGCCTGACCCCACTGGGCCACCAGGCGGCCATCTGGTTATATGGTTACCATTAACTGCATGTAAATGGTACCCTGGATTGCACGAAACTGTTTGGCTTGTCATTAGCAAATACCTCTGTATATGCTTCTTTTGCTTCATCTGAAGGTTGCACTGCATCGAATGAGTGGATGGTGGACAGAGTGAGTGGCAGTAACAACAGACATAAGGCTGGAGTGAATGATACAGCCAGTGCGATAGGACTGAGAATTGCAAAAGCCTGAACAACACCAAAACACACCTCTGGACTGAAGGGTTCATTAATTCTTACCTCCACAAAACATCATCATTATTATTATTTTATTATTTTGTCCAGCTTAGGGTGGTACCTCTGGCAGCAAACCTACCAGTGAAGGGTCAATATAACACGTTCAGTTGGGTCATCTCTGCTACGCTGAATCACATGGTGTGGAGACAGCCAGAATGCCCCGCAAAATATGTCATCGTAGTAATAGTTCTGCTTGTTCTGGCTGGCTCCACACCACTGTATTAAGCTTCAGAAAGACCCCTCGTTGTGAAGGGGTTAATGGAGTCTATATCTAAGCCCTCCAGTTGCCAAGGTCTGCCCCAACCTGAATAAAATCGTCTGGTGGCGGCAAGAATGACAGTTAAAATTGGTCATAGGGTTCAAGAGGTTAAATAGACACCCCTACCTGGACTGTCCCTTCAGTTAATTAATTATTGGTTTTACTGATGCTGCCACAGGACGATTTGCTCCAGCACAAGGAGGCAAATAACGTGCTGAAGGGGTTGATGGAGACAGATAACGTGCTGAAGGGGTTGATGGAGACAGATAACGTGCTGAAGGGGTTGATGGAGACAGATAACGTGCTGAAGGGGTTGATGGAGACAGATAACGTGCTGAAGGGGTTGATGGAGACAGGTAACTACAACACTGCACATGGTCTCCCAAAGGTTGAAAATTCGTCCGTAGGTTGCCTCTAACGCCGACGCGACGGCAGATCTCTTCACAGCTTAATAAAATAGTTTGTAGATACTAAAGAATAAAATAAAGATGGCATCCTTGGACTGAAGCCGTCAACGAAGACACCACGAGGACGTTTGTTACTTTACACTTGCTACTGATGGACGATTTTTGCTTTGTTCAGGAGAGACTTACCGAAGCATACATTCCTTTCTCATATCCTCTGACTAATGCAAGAAAGCCTTGGTTTAATCACGCTTGTTCTAATGCTGTCCGCAACAAGGAGAGGGCCTATAAAAGGTACCGGAGCCAACCCACCCCTGAATCACGTCTTTTATACGTTTCTGCCCGAAATCGTGCTAAGTCTGTTCTTCACTCTGCTAAAAATAATTTCATCCGTACTAAATACTCTCAACTCTCCAACTCGAATTCTTCCCGCTCTTTCTGGCACCTTGCCAAAAACATTTCTGACAACTTTAACTCATCATCCTTCCCTCCTCTTTTCTACTCTGATGGTTCTGTAGCTATTTCTTCTACTGATAAAGCAAATCTCTTCGCTCAGACTTTCTCCTCCAATTCCACCTTAGACGATTCCGGTGCTGTTCCTCCATCACTTCCCCCATCTGACTTCCTCATGGCTGACATCAAAATTTTTTCAGCTGATGTATTTTCTGCCATCACTGGCCTCAGTACTAACAAGGCATATGGGCCTGATGGGGTCCCTCCTGTTGTTCTCAAGAACTGTGCTTCTGTGCTTACACCCTGCCTAGGCAAACTCTTTCGTCTTTGTCTTTCAACTTGTACCTTTCCTTCTTGCTAGAAGTTTGCTCTCATTCAGCCAGTCCCAAAGAAGGGTGACCATGCCCAACCCTCCAACTATCGTCCAATTTCTTTAACATCCTGTATCTCAAAAGTTTTGGAGTCAATTCTTAATAGAAAATTTTTAAAGCATCTTTCCTATCACAACCTTCTTTCTGATCGTCAGTATGGGTTCCGTCAGGGACGCTCCACTGGCGATCTTCTCACCTACCTTTCAGACTCCTGGTCATCCTCCCTTCGGGACTTTGGCGAAAGCTTTGCCATTGCACTTGACATCTCAAAGGCTTTCGATATTGTCTGGCATAAATCTTTAATTTCCAAGCTGCCCTCTTACGGTTTCTGTCCTTCTATCTGTGCCTTCAACTATAGCTTCCTTTCTGGTCGTTCTATAGCTGCTGTTGTAGACGGCCATCGTTCTTCTCCTTCATCTATCAACAGCGGTGTTCCTCAGGGCTCTGTCCTATCACCAGTTCTCTTCCTTTTATTCATCAATGACCTTCTAAGCTGTACATCTAACCCTATCCACTCATACGCTGATGAATCCTCCCTTCACCTTTCCATTCGGTTCCTGCAACGTCCATCTCAGCAGTTACTTCAACAAACAAGGGATGAGGCTATGGCACACCTAATGTCTGACTTGGCTCGTATCTCTGACTGGGATAAAAATAATCTTGTTATTTTTAATACATCAAAGACTCAGTTTTTACACCTATCAACCCGACAAAATCTTCCACAGGAATACCCACTAATGTTTAATAATACTCAGCTTAATCCTGCATCATCCTTGAACATGCTTGGGGCTTCATTTACTCTGGATTTATCTTGGAAAGATCATATTACACCTCTTGTCAAATCTGCTTCCAAGAGATTAAGTGTGCTAAGCCGACTCAGTGCCTTCTTACCCCTGCACAATTGTTGACTCTTTACAGGGGTTTTATCCGCCCCTGTTTAGGGCACAACTCTCATGTGTGGGGAGGCTCCACACATACAGCTCCTCTCAATAGGGTGGAGTCAAAGGATTTTTGTCACATTAACTCTCCTCCTCTTACTGACTCCCTTCAACTTTTGTCTCTTCGTCGCACTGTTGCATCTTTATCTCTTTTCTATCGCTACTTCAATGGCACTGCTCCTCTGAACTGTCTGCATGCATTCCTCCACCTCTACGACGGGGGGGTAGCACCCGTCTAACAGCAAACTCTCAACCCTTTTCTGTCCATCTCTCTAATGGAAGAGTTAACCGTTACTCCCAGTCCTTCATTTATGCAACAGGTCAACCCTGGAACTGTCTCCCTCTGTGTGTATTCCCTGATTCCTATGATCTCCAGTCTTTCAAACGCAGTGTGTCCAGGCATCTCGAAATGATCGGATCTTGAATTTGGCTCTCTCTTGTATTTTGTTTTTCTCTTGGAAAGAACAATTATTGCGGGTTCCTGGCCTTTGGTTCCTTCTTCCTCGCATAAAAAAAATTCGTGTCAGCTTTATCCTTTAATAATTTGGCCACAACAAGAACAAGAAGTCTTCCCGAAGCTCAATAAAATTCTCTGAGCACACCAAGAACACAATACGTCATCGGAGTGAAGTCCCACACTTACATCATGGTACAGTGTATATATATATATATATATATATATATATATATATATATATATATATATATATATATATATATATATATATATATATATATTTTAATGTGTTTGACTCTGGGCATAGGCTTCACAGACTGCTCCCGAGGCCCAGTAGTCCTCCTACCATACACCTGTACTGTACATGTCACCACTTCGGCACTAACACCCACCGTCCATATTGAATACATGCAAGGGCTGTCTCATAGAGAACTGGTGTGTTGGTATTAGCCGGGGTATTTTTACGACATGTCGGCGGGTCATCTGGTAGATCGGTAAAGTCTGCTTTGTATGAAATTCAAATCCTTAAACTGTTCCCTGCCCCAGCGCGGATTTGAACCTGGGTCCGGTAGGACCGCAGGCCACCTCTCTACCTATTGAGCCACCGCCTCCCCCATAGCCACCGCCTTCCTTATCTCAGCTTTGCAATTAATACTGTAGTAGTTCTTTTATCTCTGTTATTATCATTTCACTTTGTTTAATGCAAAGTACTTTCCCCTCCACCCCCCTCCTCTCCACCCCCCTCCTCTCTCTGGTGGAGTAGACTGTAGCACCAGTCGAGCAGGGCAGTACTCCCGAGGTGGATGGAAAGCTGATGACAGGGAGTGCTGGAGCTCCCGTTTCATCAGCCCTCAGGACTAGTTCCTGACCATCCCCCTTTGCTGAACTTTTTCAGTGTCTCAGTTACACAGAGAGTAGGCCAGCATGCTCTCCAGTACAAATTTCTCTATCTATCTTCACCAAACTACATGCACAGTACACACTACACTTCTTATTCAAAATTTACCAAAATGGCGTCAATTCACCTAGCCTCGGAGTCCCCAGGGGGGGGGACCATAAATGCCCCCGCCATCTGCCCCTCTCCCAGTGACGACTCGAGGTGCCTGGAACCACTGTCTGACTCTCTTCTTCTTCATTTCTGCAACATTCGCGGCCTTTCATCTAACTTTCGCTCTGTTGAGCACCACCTCTCCTCCTCTAAACCTCACCTTCTTTTTCTAACGGAGACTCAGCTGTCTGAGGCAACTGACAGCAAACCCTTTTCTGTATCCTCCTACTTTCTCTATACTCATTTCAAAGCCAAAGGTGGCTGTTGTGTATACATACGCAACGACTTATCTTGCTCTCGTGTTCCTGAACTTGATTCTTCTGAATTCTCCACTCTCTGGCTTCGGCTTTCCTGTCATTCTCTGACTAAATATATCTGTGCTGTTTACTTATCCCCTAATTCTACTGACTATAAAAAATTCTTCGACTATCTTACTTCTACGATGGAACACATTCTGTCCATTTCTCCTTTCTCTGAAATCTCCATTCTTGGAGATTTCAATGTTCACCACCACCTTTGGCTCTCCTCTCCTTTCACGGATCCACCTGGTGAACAAGCCTACATCTTTTCTATCCTTAATGACCTAGAGCAGCTTGTACAGCACCCTACCCGTATCCCTGACCGCCTTGGAGAGAGCTCCAACATACTTGACCTCTTCCTCACAACTAATCCTTCTGCTTACTCTGTTAATCTTTTCTCTCCGTTGGGCTCCTCCGATCACAACCTTATTACCTTAACCTGTCCTATCGCTCCAGTACAGCCTGCGGACCCTCCAGGGAAACGTCGTCTCTGGCATTTTGGAGCTGCGGACTGGGAGGCCCTCAGGCAGTACTTCTTTGATTTTCCCTGGAATGATTATTGCTTCCATGGCCGTGAGCCATCTGAGTGTGCCTTGCGCATTACGGAGGTTATTCTCTCGGGCATGGAAGCATACATTCCTTTCTCATATCCTTTGACTAACGCAAGAAAGCCTTGGTTTAATCACGCTTGTTCTAATGCTGTCCGCAACAAGGAGAAGGCCTACAAAAGGTACCGGAGCCAACCCACCCCTGAATCACATAATCTTTACGTTTCTGCCCGGAATCGTGCTAAGTCTGTTCTTCGCTCTACTAAAAATAATTTCATCCATACTAAATGCTCTCAACTCTCCAACTCGAATTCTTCCCGCTCCTTCTGGCACCTTGCCAAAAATCTTTCTAACAACTTTACCTCATCATCCTTCCCTCCTCTTTTCTACTCTGATGGTTCTGTAGCTATTTCTTCCACTGATAAAGCAGATCTCTTCGCACAGACTTTCTCCTCCAATTCCACCTTAGACGATTCCGGTGCTGTTCCTCCATCACTTCCCCCCTCTGACTTCCTCATGGCTGACATTAAAATTTCTTCAGTTGATGTATTTTCTGCCATTACTGGCCTCAGTACTAACAAGGCATATGGGCCTGATGGGGTCCCTCCTGTTGTTCTCAAAAACTGTGTTTCTGTGCTTACACCCTGCCTAGGCAAACTATTTCGCCTTTGTCTGTCAACTTGTACCTTTCCTTCTTGCTGGAAGTTTGCTCTCATTCAGCCAGTCCCAAAGAAGGGTGACCACTCCCAACCCTCCAACTATCGTCCAATTGCTTTAACGTCCTGTATTTCAAAAGTTTTCGAGTCAATTCTTAATAGAAAAATTTTAAGGCATCTTTCCTATCACAACCTTCTTTCCGATCGTCAGTATGGGTTCCGTCAGGGACGCTCCACTGGCGATCTTCTCACCTACCTTTCAGACTCCTGGTCATCCTCCTTTCGGGACTTTGGCGAAAGCTTTGCCATTGCACTTGACATCTCAAAGGCTTTCGATCGAGTCTGGCATAAATCTTTAATTTCCAAACTGCCCTCCTACGGTTTCTATCCTTCTATCTGTACCTTCATCGCTAGCTTCCTTTCTGGTCGTTCTATAGCTGCTGTCGTAGACGGCCATCGTTCTTCTCCTAGATCTATCAACAGTGGTGTTCCTCAGGGCTCTGTCCTATCACCAACTCTCTTCCTTTTATTCATTAATGATCTTCTAAGCTGTACATCTAACCCTATCCACTCATACGCTGATGACTCCACCCTTCACCTTTCCATTCGGTTCCCGCAACGCCCATCTCAACAGTTGCTTCAAGAAACAAGGGATGAGGCTATGGCACACCTAATGTCTGACTTGGCTCATATCTCTGACTGGGGTAAAAATAATATGGTTGTCTTTAATGCTTCTAAGACTCAGTTCTTACACCTATCAACCCGACAAAATCTTCCACAGGTATACCCACTAATGTTTAATAATATTCAGATTAATCCTGCATCATCCTTGAACATGCTTGGGGTTTCATTTACTCGGGACTTATCTTGGAAAGATCATATTACATCTCTTGTAAAATCTGCTTCCAAGAGATTGGGTGTGCTAAGCCGACTCCGCTCTTTCTTTACCCCTGCACAATTGTTGACTCTATACAGGGGTTTTATCCGCCCCTGTGTGGAGTACAACTCTCATGTGTGGGGAGGCTCCCCACATACAGCTCTTCTCAATAGGGTGGAGTCAAAGGCTTTTCGTCTCATTAACTCTCCTCCTCTTACTGACTCCCTTCAACCTCTGTCTCTTCGCCGCACTGTTGCATCTTTATCTCTTTTCTATCGCTACTTTAATGGTCACTGCTCCTCTGAACTGTCTGCTTGCATTCCTCCACCTCTACGACGGGCGCGTAGCACCCGTCTGGCAGCAAACTCTCATCCCTTTTCTGTCCAGCTCTCTAATGCAAGAGTTAACCGTTACTCCCAGTCTTTCATTCATGCAACAGGTCAGCTCTGGAACTGTCTCCCTCTGTCTGTATTTCCTCCTGCCTATGATCTCCAGTCTTTCAAACGCAGTGTGTCCAGGCATCTCAAAATGATCGGATCTTGAATTTGGCTCTCTATTGTATTTTGTTTTTCTCTTGGAGGGAACTGTTACTGCGGGCTCATGGCCTTTGGTTCCTTCTTCCTCGCATAAAAAAAAAAATAAAAAAAAAAAATAAATATATGTATATTTATGTGTATTTATTTATATATGCACATGTTCACTTGTTTACTTATCTAATGTCTCTGTCTCTCAGGTACATAATGATGGGATCAAGTGCCACCCTGTTGCTCTTCCTCCTGGCCACACTCCTGCCTCTGATAGGTAAGTCACTGCCGTGGGTTACTCTTCCTCCTGGCCACACTCCTGCCTCTGATAGGTAAGTCACTGCCGTGGGTTACTCTTCCTCCTGGCCACACTCCTGCCTCTGATAGGTAAGTCATTCACTGCCGTGGGTTACTCTTCCTCCTGGCCACACTCCTGCCTCTGATAGGTAAGTCACACACTGCCGTGGGACAGACGCTGCTGGACGGCGCACCACATCCACCTCGAAAATGCACAACCTCAATTAAACTCGCGCCGACCGGACTCTGCAACAAATTTGTTTCCACATTTTGTACCTCTTCACCCAGCAGTATAAATGGGAACCTAGATATATCAGTGATTGTTGTGGGTCGTATTCTAGTAGAATATTGAATAAACCTTTTGTGACTGCCTTACTGCCCCTCGTGTAGTCGATAGGCATTAATCTAAAGTTTGTTATTCGGTGTTAGATATGTCACGGCGCCATGACACCAAGACACTTTGTCCCTTCACTGTGTTCTTGGTTTTCTCCCTGTCAAACACCACACTCTTACATTATATCGTTTACTCTACATTCCCTCCATGTACTCATCTTATTACCCTACATTCCCTCCATTTACTCATATCATTACTCTACATTCCCTCCATTTACTCCTCATCTTATTACTCTACATTCCCTCCATTTACTCATCATCTTATTACGCTACATTCTCTTCATTTACTCGTCCTATTACCCTACATTCCCTCCATTTACTCATCATCTTTTTTACTCTGCATTCCCTTCATTTACTCGCCGTATTACCCTACATTCCCTCCATTTACTCATCATCTTTTTTACTCTACATTCCCTTCATTTACTCGCCGTATTACCCTACATTCCCTCCATTTACTCATCACCTTATTACTCTTCACTCCCTCCATTTACTCATCATCTAATTACACTCTCTCCATTTACTCATCTTTTTACCCTGCATTGCCTCCATTTACTTATCTTATTACCCTACATTCCCTCCATTTACTCATCATCTTTTTACCCTACATTCCCTTCATTTACTCGTCGTATTACCCTACATTCCCTCCATTTACTCATCATCTTATTACTCTTCACTCCCTCCATTTACTCATCATCTAATTACACTCCCTCCATTTACTCATTTTTTTACCCTGCATTGCCTCCATTTACTTATCTTATTACTCAACATTCCCTCCATTTACTCAGCTCTTACCAAGCTGAACACAACGGGAGTCAGTAGCCAAGTGGGCCAGGTGTCAACAGCATGGGCAGGGAAATGGACACACAGCCGTCTACACAGCATCCAACCCCACCCAGTACTTGATACAACTCACACTTCTAATCAGCGGCACATTTTTTTTTTTTTTTACCATCAACAGTGTGTTTAATCAAACGAGCCACATATGCTGTCATTCATCGTCAACCTTGCCAAATTACAACTGCAAAACAGGGGGTTATGTTCAAATACCCTCACTAGTTTCAACGTCTTTGTTAATCAGCGAAAGTTTTCTCCTTTCAGGAACTTTTGGAGGAGGAGGAGGAGGAGGAGGAGGAGGAGGAGGATGGAGAGAGAGAGAGAGAGAGAGAGAGAGAGAGAGAGAGAGAGAGAGAGAGAGAGAGACAGACAGACAGAGACAGAGAGACACTTAAATGATGAACGCAGAGAAATAATTTCTTGAATCTGAACCAGGTCACACGCCTGTGCCAAACATGAAGTCATAGCATATATTCTAAAGAAGCTGTCTTGTTGTCCAGTGTCATAAATATTGGCGTAGATCAATAATTATGCTCACCTAATGATATAATGGATAGTGTGAGGACGCAGCAGTTGTACCATGAAAATAAAAACACAAACTTCAGTATGTGGATATAATTTATGTTTTCCAGAAATTATACAACTCTGCACGTAACCCCTTCAAGTGCGGTTGCAAATGGAAGACCGAAAAAAAAAGAAGAAAACTTGGACTAGCTGACAGAACGTGCCCTCAGGGATATGGGACTGAATAAGGAGGCTGCCAGAGATCGAGCAGTGTGGAGAGCCGCCATTAGGTGACCAAGGTCGACTCATGAAAGGATGCTGGGGTCTTTTTAAACGATACCATACGATACGATCTCCTGATGATTTGATTCAGCTTAGGAGAGACTCAATCCACAGTTGGATTTATGCTTTATTAATGCTCCCAGTGCCCGGAGTATTATCTAAGCTGACCATTATATAAGACTATCAATTTTCAGAGAGATTTAGTCTTTACTAATGCTCCAACGCCCGGAGGCTTTTTTGGCTGAATATTACTGCCTGTCAGCAGTAACCATAAACAACAATACGACATAATCAGAGTGAAGAGATTAAGGCGGCATGATTTGTATCCGAAACTCGGTATGAGGCCATGATGTATATCCATTCCAGGTAACCGATAAACCCATACTTAGAGCGGTCTGTTTTGTAATAATAATTCAGAAAGAGGGTATAATTCACACACTCCGCAACACTCCTGAGTAAAGTGACCTGCTCTGTCATTTGGTGGGTCTGGGTTCAGTTCTTAGGAGAAATAATTGCAATATAAACCTAAGCTATAACTCAGCTACAGTAAATCCGCAGCAGACATGGTAACGGTAAATAAGAACAGAATAAAAAGAATAAAACAAAAAATGAAACTTGAGGTACAAGAACAAAACACAGGATAAATAATGACGAGGTCCTCAAAAATTCCTTCTTTCTATGTCCAGTCGGCTGCATCCAGCTTAAGGCAGACATCTTGTATGGAAAGGGTTGGTGTGCAGCACGAAGAATTCTGAGGAAACATAATTTGGCCACAAGAACATTTCCTGTGACACAAGTGGGGTAAATGGACAACTTCCAGGAGACGTAACTCCCTACGAGAACATTTAGACGACACCCAAGTATTCATGTTAAAAAAAAAAAAAAAATCGTGTGGATTATGTACCCCCTCCCAAAAAAAAACAGAAAAAACTCAAAACTTTTTTTTTTTTTTTGTGAATCCCCCCAAGCTAGAACCAGTGAACCACACACCTCTGCCGGCCAAGAAGAGATCCTTGGAAAGACCGCTACATGTCTCACCAGAAATTACGCTACGCTGGTGCAGGGTCGAACTGCCAACCCTATGGTCGTGTGAATGAGCGCCACTACTGAGCTATTCTGGTCCCACCGAGAGAGAAGAATGTTTATTGACTGTGTGTTATTGCTGGAGCTGCTTGACACATTACGTAAAGCACAGGGTCAGCTCTGCAATACTTTTTTTTTTTTTACTGTGTGCAAAAACAATTCACAAAACACACAACTTCTCAACCAGCACAATTATGTGAGGAACCCGGCAACACGAGAGGAAGCAGACGCCAACAACTGTGAGTGAGCAGGACAAAGGCAGGCGTCAGTGCGGCACGCCACGCCGCCACTCAAATTAGAAACTCGAAGCTCCTGTCAGAGAAAGATTGTGCTATATCGTCATCATCATCATCATCATCATCATCAGCAGCAGCAGCAGCAGCAGCATCACCACCACCACCACCATCCAGAAATCTCTCACTGTAGAGTCAAACTTGCTCCACCAGCTGCTTCCAGTCGCTAATATTGAGACTGGAAGATCCAAGACTACTGAGACCCAAACACCCAGTAAGAGACATATTCTTGTAGCCGACCGTTCTCTTCGGGTTTTCCAGTTCTAGAAACTTTCAACTTTTTGAAAGGTGAAGGGAAAAACGTATGAAAATAAGAGGAGGTAAAAAACGAAGGTTATGAAAATCCTGAGAAGCCAGAGAAGTCACCCAGGTGGATTGCTCTCTCTCTCTCTCTCTCTCTCTCTCTCTCTCTCTAACACTGCGTATCTCACATTCCAGTAGTTATTAGTACGGATTAACTTTTCAGTTGGATTTTCCTTCCCTTGACACAAACTGACCCTCATTAAGGAAAGCCTTCCGACTCTGAACATAAACTAAACAGTCCCTTCCCTGAGGCTACAAATTCCCCCAACACGCCCCAAACCTTCATTAGTAACCGGTATAATATTCAGATTTATGGTCTCTTATAGAAATATCTTTTAACTCTTTTCATCCGGTGATTTTATTTCCTTAATTCTTGCAATGTACAAAATATTTTTAAAAGCTTAAGAATGAACGTTTCGAACTAATGGTTTTTGATCAGCCTTCATACCCCTCCGTTCAGAGATCCCTCCTACAAACTGAACATTGTGTGTGTGTGTGTGTGTGTGTGTGTGTGTGTGTGTGTGTGTGTGTGTGTGTGTGTGTGTGTGTGTGTGTGTGTGTGTGTGTGTGTGTGTGTGTGTGTGTGTGTGTGTGTGTGTGTGCGTGCGTGCGTGCGTGCGTGCGTGCGTGTGTGTGTGTGTGTGTGTGTGTGTGTGTGTGTGTGTGTGTGTGTGTGTGTGTGTGTGTGTGTGCCAGACTCTAAGCATAGGCCTAACAGACATTCGCTGAAACCTAGCAGTCCTCCTACGTACTTTACCTCCACATGTCACCACTTCGGCACTAACAGCCACAGCCCATATTGAATACATGCTACGGCTGTCCCATACAAGCATACAGGATTGGCACACTGTCGGTCGGTATTCACGAGAATACGACTCTTGATCTCAGCTGCACGACTCCGTTGCCTCTCCAGCGAACCACCACACGTGAACCACGACCATGGAGTGAAAGAGAGAAGTTAGCACGACTGTCGGACGCTGGGTGGGGGGATTCCCTGCACCTCACCTCTGGCCCCGCTGTACATTTACTTATCTAACCCCCACCTAACCTAACTGAGTTTGATAATCTAATCTAACCCTACATGCCCACGCCAAGCTAAACTACCATAACAATGGAAACCAAACCCAATCAATCATACCCTCACTTAACCATCCTCATCATCCTCACTATGACCTTTTCAACCACAATGGTAACGAGCTTAGCCTAGCATAACTTAATTATATTTTGTTCAACTAAAACCTAACCTAACCGAACCGAACCCGACTACATATCCAGAATTTACAGTGTGCCGGTTCATCTCACCGCAGTCCTGGCCTTTGGTATGACCGTGTGGGCCGGCACAATTCAGCCAGCCTTCAACACATTCAGCTGGTGTTAAGTATGATTGGCTGTATCATTCCCACCGATCTGACAATGTTCATCCCCGATATTGGCCTCTACACCAGCATCCTGTGCATTCCATTATTATTGTTTTTTTACTCTTGATAATTAACTTGACCATCACCAATTTAACGAAACTTTCAGTACTAATATTCTTTTTTTTTTTTATTCGTGATTTCTTCTGAAAGGCGTTCATTATTATTGTTCTTTCTCACATCGCAGTGATTGTTACCGTAACCGTATTTTGCACCAATGCGTGGGTTGGTGCGATGCAATACCAGGAACAAGATAATTGCAACTGTAGAATCACCGACATACTCCATCAGGAAGAGTACACTAAGATATCTACTCTCCTACACTGTCCTACTTTTCACATATTATCGTATCGTCCTTATTGTTGAAGATTTTCCATACCGTACATCATTTATCCCTCACTCTCACCTCGCTCCTTCCAACACCCCCGTCTTTCCCCTCTTTAAAAACTACCATCCACTCACGGCCATTTCTCCTCCTCTTCCTTATTCTATATTCTTTACTCTTCCTCCTCCTCCTTCTTCTCCTCCTCTTCTTCCTCCCTCTGAGACTTGAGTAACTTCTTGGCAGGTTCTTTAGGGTGATTAACAAGCTCTTGCAATACTTGGGGGAGTCTTGGTCTTCCTCTTCTCCTCCTACTCTTCCTTTCTACCTCATCATCATCATCATCATCATCATCATCACGGTCAATCTTTATGTTCCCATTTTCTTTTGTCATTTTCTCCTCGTCTTCCAAAGGTCTCGTACTCATCTTAATTTCCCCCACTTCATTCTCTCTCTCTCTCTCTCTCTCTCTCTCTCTCTCTTCTTTACTCCTCTTTCTCATCCTACCTTTCTTTCTCCTTGTCACCACCCTAATCCCAGGCTTCTTTCTCCTCGCCCTCCTGCTTTTCTTCCTTCATCTAATCCATCTAATATCTTTCTCCCGCGTTCTCCCTCCAAAGACCTTTCCTTCCTTCTTCCTCCCTTTTCTCCTCCTTCTAATACTTCCTTCCTCTGGTCTTTTCTGCTCTGCACTATATTTTCTTTCTCCTCCTTCCTTTCCATCTTTCTCCCGCTCCTCCTAATGACTCTCTTCATTCTTCTTGCCTTCCTACTGTCCTCTTTAACAGTCTTCCTCTTCCTGTTTTCTCCTCCACTTTCCTCCTCCACCACCACCACCTCTTACCCGGTTTCCCTTCCCCTCTCTCATCATGCAACTCCTCTAATGATGCCAATTATCAGGAACTAAAGACCTCCTCTCAGTTTCTTCCCCCCCTACCCTCTCCCCTCCCACGGTCCCCTCCCCATCCACCTCCACCCCCCTTCCCCCCTCTCCTTCCCCAACCCTCTCCACCCACGGCCCACCCTCTTAACTCCTCTTCGTTTCTCCCACCCCATCTCCACCCTTCCCTCTGTACACTCCCGTCCACCTTCTCTCCCCATCCTCTCCTCTGTCCATCTCTCTCCACCCTCTCTCCCCTCCTCCCCGTCCCCTCTTCCCGGTCTATCATCCCCCCCCCTCCCTCGCCAAGACGAAGCAACCCTTTCACCACGACGATGTCTTGTTTTATTTCAGTCCTGCCTAGTCCATAGTACTTTTCGTTCTTTAAATCTTGCTACCCTTCGTCAGTTTTGTTTATTCGTTGTTGCTTTCTCTGTTCTATTTTATAAGTGTTAACATTTTTTTCACCCCCAGATGATATTATTTAGCTCAGGTGAGATCTCGTTGTGAAGAGGTTATCAACGACTGCAGGTAATCCTTCCTGTTTATAAAGTGCCTCTGAACTGAATGTTGTCTGGAGCAACGAGAATACATTGCGACAAAGCAACCACTACGACGAGCAGATGCAGTCTCATATCATAATCATCATCATCATCATCACCATCACTATCATCATCGTCATCATCATAAACATCATCATCATCATCATCAACATCATCATCATCATCAACATCATCATCAACACCATCATCATCATCATCATCATCACCATCATCACCATCACCATCATCATCGTCATCATCATGATCATCATGATCATGATCATCATCATCATGATCATCATCATCATGATCATCATCATGATCATGATCATCATCATCATCATGATCATCATCAGCATCATCATCATCATCATCATCACCATCACCATCACATCATCGTCATCAACATCATCATCACCATCATCATCATCAACAACACCATTCTATGTTAAAAGTCAGGAATATTTTCTAGGCTGCACAAAAATGAAATTGGCATAATCGTACTGAAGAGGTAAATGGAAGTTATTTTATAAACTATTCACTTATTTTTTTGCTTATATATTCGTGTCTTCTGATTGGTGAAAGGATTAAGATAATGATAATGATGACGACGATGTTAATGACAATGACGACGACGATGATGATAATGACGACGACGACGACGATGGTGATGACGTATTATGATCACCTGACGTTAATAAGGGCATTGAAAAAAAATAAATATATAATGGAACTAAAAGTCATTGGGGCTTTGCTTTAAGTGTTTGTATGATGAAGGTTTCTTCTACTGTATACTTACAAAAAATCGTGTGTCAGCAGCAAGAACTACAACACAAGTGAGGTCATGCTACTGCAGGCCTTACAGATTATTTTTTAATCTTTTCCCTGTACAAACTTTAAATATTTTCTGCCTAATGACGTATTTATTTTCTTTTCTTTTACTTAAAATGGTCTTTCTTCAGCTAAACTTTTAGAAATGGTGGGGTGAGATGTCGCCTACACTAATTCCCTCTGTACTAGACATCCTGCCAAAATCGTCAAATTATACAGAACAAGTCAGCATACAAGTTACGTAGCCTGGCTGAAGGGACTGAAAGCTGTGTAAAGTAAAGTAAGAGTCTAAGGCAATGGGAAGATGGCTATTAATGCAGGGACCATTTCCATTTAAATCTGTGGCTATTTCATCTTAAAGAATATCATGGTTCCATCTTCTCGGGAGGGTAAAGCTCCTACTGTCCGTTCTGGCCGAGGCCATCCTTTTACCTATTAGTTTAATTTGCTACATCTATATGGTTGTACTGAGCTTAGAAAAAACCTCGTGCACTGAAGAGGCTGAGGAAGTAGGTTAATCTAACTCTTCCAATTTGGGAGGATTCTACACAACTTCCTCCAGATAATAAGAATAAAATACTGAACGCTTTCTATGGCTTTACACCAGCATCCTAAACGTTAATTAATTTTTTTTTTTTACTTAGTAATTAACTTGACCATCACCAAGCTAACGGAACTTTCAGGGCAGTGCATACAATTTATTTATTTATTCACGATTTCCTCTAAAGGGCGCTGATTACTATTGCTCTTTTACACATCACAACAGAACTTTTTGCACCAAGGCGTGGGTTGGTGAAATACAAAAACAGGAACAAGATAATAGCAGATGTACGGCCAGCGACAGACAGTATAACCATTAGGAAAAATTTAATTTAATTTGTGACTCCTTCAGCCGTGTCTTAGTCAATCTACAACAATTTCTTCACGTGGTTTCAAACTTTTCCCGCAAAATCAAACTAAGGCCGAATTAACTATAAAGCCTGAATGAGGCGGAGAAAGTCTGAACACTTCCCCTTAAAGCAGGCAAAACACAGGGACGGCAACAAAACGGATCCATGGCAACTTTTGAACTCTGGGATTTGTAATATTTTTTTAACAATGAAAGTTTTAAAGTGTCCGGAAGGTCAATTGGGTGTTAACTCTCAGAGGCATGAAAGTCAAGGCGATGCAGTGAAGCTGCGGGACAAATTTTGTACATTATTTCTGATAATTTCCAACGGGTCTCTTCAGCACTGGGATAACTCTCCCAGCTGGAATTGTTTACAAAATCTTCAATAATTTCATTTCTACAGCCTGGCTGTCCTAAAATGGACAAAGTAAAGCAGTAGCAACAACAATTAAATGAAAAACAAGTCATCGGACTGAAAGGGTTCCAGTATTTGTCAGGTCACCTGGATGTTGTCCATAACAGGTTTACAAGACAGGGTGGTGGAGCGACGCGTGTCAGTGTCGTGACGTGATGTGGCGGTGACGTGATGTGGTGGTGAGGTGATATGGTGGTGAGGTGATTTGCAGGTGACGCCTACTAGTGAAGCGTAAGGGTCTCGTCACAGTGTGCTGGGAATCCGACATATTCTGATATTTTCTGAGTGATGGTGTATGCCGGGGTAACAGCTGGAAGAACAGCAGCCTCTTTCATAAGGCCAGGTTCCAGACATTCCGTTCCTAACTGTCGCTTACATTGCGTCTGACACTGAACAACGCAATGCCCAGAACGTGACCCAGTGAAACAGTATGTTCTTTTCCAACTTTCACCCCGACCTACACAATCGGAGAATCTGTGTCACAATATAACCGATTTCGACCTCAGTGTGGCGAGGCTCTTAGCTAGTTTACTCCTCCATGATAACGGCACTTAAAATATATAACCCCATCACAAATGATGGACATCACAGAAAAAAAAATAATGTGGACACGTCACATCCTATGTACAGTTTAAATACCAAATGAGCACAGTAATTGAGTGGCAACTCAGAGATGGATTGTGGAAAACGAAGGAAGAGAACTTGAAAAGATGAATTTTGGAGTTTTTCTGGGACTGGGTGAAAAAGGAATTGTCAAAATGCCTACAGGTAGTTGTGAAATTTGAGAGATGCCTTTGCTTTGTAACAGACTGAAGCAAGATGCTGCTGCTGCTGCTGCAGCTTCTGCTGATGATGAAGATGAATGGAAGAGTAGCCTGTCCCTATCCTGTTTTACGAACATGAATATATCCAACTGGGTATATCCAATGCTTATGGAATGTAGGGCGAGACGTGCATGCAAAGACTGCTGTACCTGAGAGAGAAATGTCGATTTGAATCATGGCTAAATAAAGGTGTTCGATGAGGACATGTTCTTACAATACTGACTCTCAGGGCAAACGATCCCGTCAAACTTCCCGATCAATTTCCTTACGATAAACGATTAAATCGTAACATTTTGAACAAGGTTGATATAAGATCCTGGCCGGCTCTGAGGGAACAAGAGAAGATTAAGAAGTCAGTGGGTGCATGAAGCAAGAAATACATGAATAATAAAAGAGGCAAGAGAGAGTTTGGGGTGAGGATGAGGGATGGGGGGATATTGGTGAAAAGGTAACTTGGTAGTGACAGTAGAGGGGGAAGTGAAAAACGGAAGAGGGAGGGGATAGAGAATATAAGGAAATGGGTAATGAAAACATGGGAAGAGGGCAGAGAAACTAGGGGAATGAAGAGGAAGTAGAGATGTTACGGGAGGTGCGAGGTGGACGACACACACTAAGGAGATGGGTATGCGGGAAGACAGAATACGAGTAGATGGAAAATGGCAAGGATGAATGGTTCGGCAGACGGAAAAAATATAAAAGGATTTAGAGAGAAAGGAATGAAAGTATGACGTCAGGGTAAAGGGAAACTTGAGTGTTGGAGATGAGCGAAAGGGGTTAACCAGTCACTGAAGACAAAGGGTAAGAAACTCGCTTTCAGTGTAAGGCAAGGGGCAAGAAAGGAGTACTTGTGGAAAAAAAAAAAACAAGGTATGGAGTGTTCGAGGTAAGAAAATGGATATCTGTGCTTGAGGGACGACAGCGACATGAAACGAATGTTTATGGGAAGGGAAGCATAGGTAGTACAAGGACAAGGTAAGAATGGAAGGACTCGGAAGAGAAGGGTTGGGATAAGAAGGGCAATTAAAGAAGGAGAGGGAAGAGACAGGCAGGGCATGTACAGTAAATAGAAGGAAAGAAAGGGCCAGGAAGAGTAGGGCATGGTAGGGAAGGGTTGGGTATGGAATGGAAGGGAAATAGCACGAAATGAGCTTTCTAAGGAAGGGACCAACCGGCACACTTTCGATAATCAACAGGACAGAAAGAACAGCAGGCAATCTATGTTTCTCATTCCTCTTCTCTCTCCCCCTCTCCTCTTTCATCCTTCCTCACTACACACTCCTTTTCTCCCTCACTCTCCCCAGCAGTATAAAGCAGCCGTTACTGCCCTCCTCAGGCCTCAAACGAGCTCCTTCAAGTCGGTTTTACAACGCTCCTTCCACCACCACCACCTCCACCACCGCTGCTTCTACACAGTCCACCAGATGGATCACTCCCACCTTGTAAACAAACTTACCTACACAGTATCAGTTTTTATATATGATGTATCATTATTATTATTATTTTTTTTTTGGGGGGGGGAATAATTTTTGTAAACATGATTATTTGTATAAGCAAGTACCTATGGACCTAGACTTGTAAATATGACGAATTTGTGAATATATGAAACTTTGTGTATTTGCTGATATTTGTGGTAAACTTTTCTTCGCGCGACGAGGTGCTTCTGCGTGTGAAAGAAATTTGTTTTGTTTTATTAATCTACGTTTGGGAACAAAATTTTACAAGCGCACACCACACATTTACTAATTTTTCCACACACGAATTTAAATGTGTAAAATTATGTACAGTAACTATCTACTTGTAATCTGACTCCATGGCACATAACGAAGTGTGTGTGTGTGTGTGTGTGTGTGTGTAGTTGCTTTATCTTGGTTGACCTTCTTTTGTTACCATGAGTATATATATATATATATATATATATATATATATATATATATATATATATATATATATATATATATATGGCAAAGCTGTGTGTGTGTGTATTAAAGATCCACTCACTTGACGTAGCTAGTGTTATCAACAGTACTGCTGAAAATAAAAGGCTTAACCAGGCCTGTTTTCTATGCCCTTATTTGTAAACTCTTTATGGGTTTAATGTAGTAAACCTTAGTATACCCATAACCCATTTCACGTTTATTGGGATAGTAATAACAGGGGTAACACGGCTGGCAGGAAGAAACAGGATCAACAATACACTCAGTGTTAATGTGTGCCAGGCGTTAAATAGTAGCATTACGGAAGATATGAGTGATTAGGACAGCTGGAATAAAAAGGCTAGTCGCTCAAAATAAAACTGTGTTCTTGTAAACAACATGAGAGAAACTTCATCTTTATTATTGTACTGGGTAAAATGACAAAGGTTAATGTAGTAATTGCAAGGGAAATGAGTAATGCGAACAGAACAGGAAACAAACCTGTACCTGCTATTAGTGGCACTGGGTTGTCTGCTGCAACGCAGGATTTTATTTTGAATGGCGTTTTAGGATTCGCAGCACAGTTTTCTTGGTGATTTATTATACCCGTTAAATACTGATATTTATGTATATTACAGGTATGCACAATTTATCTTCGTTCTGTACAAGAGGATATTAACCCCTTCATTCCGATGAAGTACTCGTAAATTTATTTATTTTTTTAAACTAACAAACAGTTTTATCCAGCTTTTCAGACACTTTTTGATTTGGAAAGATGATATAAACCAATCAATAAAACTTTCTATCTATCTATCTATTGCCAGACGCCTCAATCCCGTTTGGGGTGGCCACAAACAAATCGCCTCCAAGTCGCCCTGTCCCCCGCCATTTCACTACCCTGCTCCCAACTCACACACCCCTCTCTCATATACCTCTCCACCCCATCTCTCCATCTCATCCTCGGCCTCCCCCTCCCTCTTTCCCCCTCCACCTCACTCACATACACTCTCTTCGTCAGTCTTTCACCCTCCATCCTCTCCACATGGCCAAACCACCTCAGTGTGTTCCTCATAACGCCTCCTATCACATCCACATCCACACCACAACGCTCCTTTATATCCTCATTCGTCAGCCTGTCTCTCCATGTGACTCCACAGGCTCCTCTTAAATAACTCATTTCCACGGCTCTCACTCTTGACTTGTGTCCAATAAAACTTTACTAAAAGAAATCTTACCCAAGTTCATTAATATCGGTTGAAGATGGTAAGAATGAAACGGAAAATGTGCCATCGGGTTGAAGAAGTTTAGGAGCAGTGGGCAGCATAAATCACTAAGGATGAGGTGCTACGAAATTCCAGAGCCATTTAGAACACAGCCTTTTGAACCAGAAGCGGAAGACGTAATGCCAGTACAGGTGAAGGCAGGAGACTGAGAATTAAAAGACGTGCACAGAGAGGCTAAAGATTCGTTACTAGAGGAGGGTCATGGTAACAATGGCAGTATTATGAAACTTTTGCTCCTAATGATGCCTTTTTCAGCATTATTGTTATCTCTGACCAGATTTATTTAGCTCAGGAGGGATTATTGGCGGTGGGTTATCTGTAAACAATTTCATACAACTCAGGAGGAATTATTTGCAATGAGCTATTTGCACTTTCGAAGCTCGGTAAAAGGATCTTCAAACAGGAAGAATATATTTCCCCTGCCGTGCCCAATGCAGTGTATCATTCTTCACGAAAGGAAATTGTTAAATACAAAGGCATATGTTGAGGGTCTGAGCCTCATACAAAAAAGACAACAATTAATTCTGTTTTAATCTTCTTAGCCATGTGAAAACATGGGATGTTCAGGGACTGGCTCTATTAAAATGCTTAATTATGGATCAGTTATCCAAGAACACACTATTGGCCCTTCAGTCTATCCATCATCCATGCTTTCTTTTTTCTTTCTTTTTCTTTTTTTTTTGTTCCATCAGAAGTGTAGGGACCAGAGGCTAGGCTACTTGCTCTAGTGAGTCGTGGTGAGTGACTAGTTCCTGAGCGGCACTGTATGAGCAATACACCCAAACACACTGACGGTGCAGACAATATATTCCATAATCGTCTTTATATTCTGAAGAATTACGGTAATAGTTTATGCCTGACCCTATAAAAGCTACCCAAGTTAACACAGTGCAGGTGCGAATATTAAGACCACAAAACGTGATGAAGTAACCAGAAGCATCACAATATCTTATCGTTAATGACCATTACCTGAACCCGGCAACTCCCTCATACACCAACCCTCAACTTCCTCACCCTGGACCAAGTTTGCTGCCTGGGACACAACACCAGGTGCTCATACTGGTACGACTTTAGGCTTTATAGTTTATATTACATTCCAGCGTCTGTCTTCAATGTTTTCAGACTCTGTATTTAGCTTGATCTTTGTCAGTAACTTTAGTAACAAAATATTCATCTAGAAATACAGTTATTTCCCTTACCAAATCGTAGCCATGTTTCCACTAATTACTGAAGAGCTTCATATTTCAGTTTTTATGTGAATGATATAACAAAAAAGTCTCTATCTTAAAACCAGATGAACATAAATATATCCAAGGCTCCATGCTACACAAACGGTACTGTCCAGTCTCACCGGATCAGTCCTTAATAGAGACGCGAGTTACTCCCTTCACTCCAGTGACGAATTGTTCTTATTCTTGCTTCCTTCAACTTTATTTAGCTCAGGAGGCACTTGGAAATGGAGAGATTAAGTGTAGCCTTTTTTAACCTTTTTACTGTTAGAGGTATGTCCCACGTCCAGTCAAGCCGTCTGTAGATAGCAAGAATTTTAAAAGGTAAAAGGACTGAAATGGCTAACTTATCAATGCCCACATTTGGTCCCCGTCCCGTCCAGTTAATGTGTAGGTAACACTGCAAATAAATAGCCAAGGAACGGTGTAATAAAGCGTTCTGTGCCAACGGAAGTACGGCTGACTGGTTGGTCCTCTGGTCAGGTAGGGAGGCTCCTCATCACCTCTTGCTGACCATGTGAATTTGCATAACGCATGTTCATAGCCACTTACAGCTCATCTTAGTTATACATTAAGTCCAAATCGAAATAGAAATAAAAATGGTATAGAAGATGTAAAAGGAAGCATTAGGGTGAAAGTCAAACTCCATCGCCAAGGAAAGCTTGTTAAAAGGTGTTTATCTCAAACATACTACGATTCACTGGTTCGTTCCTCAGAAAGAACGTTGATTTTCATGTCAGCCAAATACTTATTTTTAAAATCATATTCTTCTTATATCCAGACGATTTTATTCACAGTAGGATAGATGTTTCGAACCCCTTCAATACGAGACGGTTTTCCTACTTATATACGGGCTAATTGTTGGAAGCAAGACTCCGACAGATAACGCCTTATAGCGGTGGAGTTACCGTCCTACAAAGACAGAGAACCATTTTAGGGCTGCTTTTTTTTCTTTTTTGTACTGCCTGACACCAGACATTTTTTTTAGGCTAAGGGTGAGCCACAAGAGCCTGTGAGACGTAAGTGTAGGCTGCCTGGCTCCTTCCACAGCAGGGATGTGGGTTAACTTCATGATCCAAGTTTACACCCCTGCAGCCCCACCTCCTCCCTGAACGTGTCCTGGCCCCACTCCCCGCCGGCTTCATCAACTATGTAATTACTCTGTACCTGAAAAAATTAATACCCGAACTTTTACCAAGGCGGCCTAATAAGCCGGCGGTGTAGGGGGGGTGGGCAGGGGTAATATTCCTTCAACTTAACCTGCAACAGATTTTCATCTTTTTGCAGTTTATTTCACGTAACTCATTTGCAGAATAAGTCAATATTAGGAAAAAAGCCGTGAGTAAATAACGGATGCAAATATAGATGCTGAGAGGGACGCCTTCATGTGGTGGCATCGATATAACCGGACAGCTCAACGGCCTGGTTACACAAACGCCCACAAACTGCTGAAACTTCCCTATCCCCCGAAAAAAAGCAGCTTAAGCCTGTAGTCCACCAGGTTCACGTTTCAGATAAGCCTGGCGCCACAACATTAAAAATAGTAGGAAAATAGACAACACAGACAATAATAACCTGGAAAACCAACAAAATCAGTCAGTGATTCACAATGGATCTGACACCAGGATTCAAGATGGTGATTTACGAGAACGCGTAGGGAGTGGGACCATTTCAGTAGGAAGGGTAACAAATGCAGAGATAAAGGGACAACAGAATCTAGGAAAGCAAGAGATGCAGCCTATTATTTCCCTCTAAAGCTGATACCAGGATACAATAATATTTTTTTCACTGTTCCTTGAGCGAGTGAGATTATTTTAGCAAGGAGCCGTTGAGGAAAAAGCGGAAAAATGTACTTGTACGTAAAAGAAAAAAAATTCCACAAATTCCCTTCATAAAATAGAAACATTCGGAAATTTTCGTGAACAAGAAGAACCATATGAACAGCAGCTGCGTGATTTGAAGCCTCGGTGTGATGGCGGGAGGACAATTACGGAAGAGAGGAGAGGACTGCGGAAACCTGGAAATATAGCATCAGGATCAGCCCGTATTTCCACCTACATTTCCTTGAGTAAGAGTGATCCAAAGCTTTAGTGTGGTGTGGAGAGAGGCTGACCTGCGACTATCACGAATATAAAACTAAATAATAAAACCTAGAGACAAATATACTGCATAACCTCTCTCCCTGGAACTTACATAAGGATAAGATGGAGACATTTTCCTGAGTGAATAGAATCATTTCACTAAGAGGCCCTCATCACATGACAGAACATTACCAAACCGAAAGAGAGAGGGAGGAAAGGGGGATATGCAAAACAGAACCCTTGCTACAAACATCTCCCCCCCCCCCAATCAGCTACCTGGGTACAATTTGGGTATTTCCATGAGTAGGATCATTTGATTCTTGTGACCCAAAGCCTCAGTGTAGTGGCCAGACCTTTCGAAAGAACAAAACAAAGACGTATAACACAATCCGCCCGTAATTTCCCGAAAACAGATACTGCAACGCGATCTGGACACATACATGACTGGGGAGAATCATTTAGATATGGAAAAGAACAGATAAGAAGAATGAACTGCAACACCTGGACAACAACAACAACAACAGAATCCTTCCCTATATCACCCTAAAACAGGTATATCAGGATGTGATCTGGCCATTACGATTTGGACACATAGGTGAGGGAGTAGGACCACTGGACTAAGAAGGCTTATGATCCTGAGCCTCAGTGTGATGGCGATTGCAGGTAGCGGCACGGGTCACCCTCTCTCAGTTTGAGAGAGGGTGACCCGTGCCGCTACACTGTTAACAAGCCCTGGCCGTCGTGCCCGAGCCAAGCCTTCATTACGCTCACCCATTATGCACATGTCTATCCCTTGATATGGCGTATGGCCGACAAAATCTGGCAGAAATGTTGGGAGTTTGGGTCCTTCGCTGTCCGCTACGTCCTCCTCCTGCAGGCTAATGACAGGAGAGGGAGGAAAAGGCTTGGGAGGAGAGGGAGAGAGGGAGAAAAGAGGTTGGTGAGAGAAATGGGAGGGGAGTTTGGGGAACACAATGAGTGTGCTAATGGTGGTGATGGAGGCCGGCTCACAACATATTTTTAGTATTTTATCGTTTTTCCATTCATCTTATTTCACTAAGAGTGAGGTGAAGTACGTCATCGGCCTGAGGTGGTTAGTATCGTCACCCAACACACCTTTACGAAACAGGCGGCATTATTGCATCACAGAGCATAGCATGACCACCCGCACAACAGTATCAATACACAGATAAGCATGATCTGCGTACTTTACCTACGCACCACAGTATAATTCCCCATAGCTGTACCAAACCGCCTCGGCCCAGTGTTTACCAAACGCTTTCATCATTCAGTATCATCTCGTGACGGTATCGTATCATATCACAAACACATCTCATCACCACACACTTCACACATTCTCACTACACACTATCACCACGAATCATCACTGCACAAGCCCACACTATACACACTTTCACGACAAACACCATCTCAGCACACATCCTCACATTCACCACACAACTCCCATAGCCTGGCATAAGCTCGCCACTTCATCACATCACACGATCTTTGGTTCCTTATTCATCACCCCACACCCTCACCACACACCTACTCACACTCTCACCTCACCACACAGCTTCACCAGCCCAGCCGGAACTCACCACTGCACTTCAACAGGTCACTGGCCTCATATTCATCACCACACACCCTCACCTTTCCTCATGTTCATCACACGAAGCTACGCTCTGGTAATACAATGTCGCCTTAGCGCACGCGCGCGCGCACACACACACACACACACACACACACACACACACACACACACACACACACACACACACACACACACACACACACACACACACACACACACACACACACACACACACACACCGTCGAACAAAAACTATGAAGAGTAAATATTCTTTAAATGTTTAAAACCTATTCAAAACCACACAGCCATCCCGACACACAGAACCGTGAGAGCATCATTGCCGTGTTTGGGGTCCAGCACTTTCTTCAGCCCTCTACACACCTTTGTGACAGCCTTAAGACGCCAAGGTGGACGGAAGACTATATTTGTTTACACTAATTTATGTAACACCTGTAGTTGTATCCTGTCAGCTGTATCCTGCATTGCACAATGTAGTCAGCAACCATACTTAAAGCTCAGACATGCTATACAGTCATCACAATTATGGTGAAGAACTGATGGCAAAAAACTGGGGGTTTGTCCACACCTTCACACTCACAGCTGTACTAATACTGCCTTCAAAATATTTAGATCTTGACTGCCTGACATATCATTCGATTGTACTGATCGGAATGCATACTGGAGGGACAGAGTGGCCTAATGAAATAGGTAGTTGTTTTTACAGTATATAATATTCCGACCTAACGTAATCAACAGTTTTTGCCAGAATTTGTCTGATTCCAACCAGTGTCAACATGCCCTTGAAGCCCTAGTGACCATCATTATTCCTTCTATTTCTAGCCTCTTTTTTTTCTTCCTTTCTAGTGTTTCCCTCGACTTTCCATAGGCGTTTTCTATTTTCCTTCATGATCCTTCCCTATTTAACGCCATTTCTTCTTTACCCAACCCGTCCAATGTACTCTTATCGACATATCAGTAATGAGATGAGAGATCCTGAAGAATATCCTTACATTCCTGAGTATATATGAAGACCGTTGTTTAAATACCGCTAAGGTTCGAAAAGATCTTTCCTAAGGCAAGAAAAGGTGACTGGTGATAGCAAGAATAACATACAGTATACGAGTACTTGTATGTCCCCAGATTAAACGGGTTGCACTTCCATACGTCACTACCTCGCAATTTCAAGAGCCCGACAGAATGCACAAACAGGTTCAAAGTTGTGCCTGTTTGAGGGGATGGGGTAATGTGCGAAACCAAAGAGCTGTGGTAAATAAGATTAGGGTGAGGATGGACTATGCGTAGGGGTGAGGAAGGGAGGAAAGTGGGATGAAGGGGGATGCAAAAGGGTTGGGTAGGGAGGTGTGTGTGTGTGTGTGTGTCTGTGGGAGGGGGGGCAGAGAGGTATGGGTGAAGGGAAGGCGGCAGTCATGAGTCAAACGGAGGGTGGGGGGGAAGTAGAGAGGAGGGGTCGGAAGAAAACGAGTGAGGGAGATGGGGGTGGGGTAACCAAACGGTGGTGAACGAGGAAGTAGCAAAGGAGGGGGTGTCCTAGATTAACGGGCTTCATCATAATTATCAGAGTTGGAAAAAAAAAAAAAATCCTCATTTTTTTGTGGTAAAATTGACTAGTACTTTAGGAGCTCTTAAAAGGCTGGGCGACGCTAATTAATTTTGGCCGAGGACGAGATCATCGGCATATAAATCAGCCTAGATGAAGGGGAATGGTGGAGGGATTTTACCTGCATAATTACATTCTTGAATCGACTGCTGTCCTGTTACCTGATATGAAACATATATCCCAAGTTGATTATTGTTAGAAAAGTTTATTTGGAATACACGTTCAAAGCCGCTTATCCCCTTCAGTGTGTCTTATCATTCGCTTCCTGCCACCGCCACATGGTGTATTTCAGCTTAACCCTCCAAACCCAGGCCTGTTACACACAGGGTTTTTCGGATAAGGTAGCCTACTTAGCGTACTGGCTTCCGTGTACTGGCCCACAGCCGCGAAACTCACACGTCAAAACTGTTGGGTTCCTCCTTAACAAGTTTTTGAAAATGTACACCGTCACTACTGGGTGTTGTTGTTCTAGGAGATAAACATCTTTGTGAAGGAGTTATAAGACACCTCCCCCCCCCCTCTCTCTCTCTTAATATCATTTTCGCAACTGCAAAATTGTTTTCTATGGCCGAGAAGTGACTGAATCAGGATGTCATAAGGATGTTTTGGCAGATGTGATGTGGTGCTGATGCAGCTGATGTGGCTTTGGCAGAGGTGTTAATAACTATACAACCGTGTTCCTAACTACCATGATGCCGGCCCGTTAGCACTGGAGTACGAATACTGGTGCGGACAGCTGGCCCCAGCCATCTCAGGTGCAGATCCACCATTGTGGGTTGGCAGGTAAAACGACTACCTAGGAAAACATTCAGGTGAGGCAGCTGGTAACCTGAATCATGCAGTGGCCTTGTATCCCAGAACACTGAGTGAACAACCCGTCACAGGCTCAAAGGCATAAGTTACGGAGAGGATTACCATCGCTAATCGCCTCATAACGTCTGCCATCTTTACCTTTACCAGCCTACTACCTCGGTCACTAAATTCAAAGGTCCAAACATGAGGGCTTCCTCCCTCATCGCCTGTAAACGCTCCCAAACGGCACATATTCTTGCCGACAAACGGTTACCTGTTAATCAGAGGGGCTGTACCAGATGCATAGTCGAAGTGGGAAGGTGAATAAACTAATGAAATGAAATAATAGACGTTTCCTCAAAGGTACTCATGAGGTGCAAAATCACAAGCGCTATGAAAGATTACTCATACATGAAGATACTGGAATGTCTGGCATCACTAGGGCGTCACACACGGACTAAAATCAGCCACAGCAATCACAATGTCGGAGGTGCCCAAGGCCATCACCGACGCTGGCGACAATCAGGCACAGACACGACAGCCAGAGTCACAATAAGGACATTCACGAGGATCAGAGGCACAGGGGGCCATCAGAGCAGCCCACAGCAATCAGACTTGGTCATGAAGCTCACTGAAAAAAGCACTTACGGTAATGCCACAATCAGGACAATCAGGCCTGGGCGAGAACATCAATGCCACAATCAGGACAATCAGGCCTGGGCGAGAACATCAATGCCACAATCAGCACAATCAGGCCTGGGCGGGAACATCAATGCCACAATCAGCACAATCAGGCCTGGGCGAGAACATCAATGCCACAATCAGCACAATCAGGCCTGGGCGAGAACATCAATGCCACAATCAGGACACTCAGGCCTGGGCGAGAACATCACCTTTCCTGCCATTCTGGGTGGTAATCAGATTCGTCGTCAAATCTGCCACTGCCAACGATTCCCTCAGTCGCTGGCAAAGTTAAGAGAACGTTATTTTACTCCAGTGGCTTCTGCTGAGGAGCTGGGTGAGGGGGGAGGGAAGGAGGGAGGCAGAGGAAATGAAGGAGGGAGGGAGAGAGGGAGGAAGTGAAGGAGGGAGGGAGAGAGGGAGGAAGTGAAGGAGGGAGAGAGGGAGGAAGTAAAGGAGGGTGAGAAGGAGGAAGAGAGGGAGAAAGTGATGGAGGGAGAGAGAGAGGAAGGGATGGAAACAGAGGAGAAATTAGGGAAGGTTGAAAGGAGAAAGGGGAAAACGGGAATATAATAAAAGACAGGCAGACAGACAACGTACTGCAATTATTCAAATACAGAGAAGAAGGAATTATGAAAAAAAGAAAAAGGTAGATGGGTAGAAAAATATATAGCCTAAGAGAGAGAGAGAGAGAGAGAGAGAGAGAGAGAGAGAGAGAGAGAGAGAGAGAGAGAGAGAGAGAGAGAGAGAGAGAGAGAGAGAGAGAGAGAACGGAGATGAGGTTAAGAAATGAAGTATTTAATGACATTTGAAATTCAATGAAGTGCCAAAAGACAGAGACAAGAGATGACAAGAGGAATATGAAAAGGTATGATCGCAGCCCGAAAGATGAGGGTATAAAGAACGGCCTTTGAAATCAATGATGACTGAAAGTGAGAAAGCTGAACATACACACATGGAAAGGTGGGACTTATAAAACAGATGGAGGTAATGGAGGGGGTAATGAAGGGCGCTGTGGAAATGACGATGACTGAAAGTGCAGAATCTATCTATCTATCTATCTATAGCCCGACGCCCTAATCCCGCAAAGGGTGGCCGCAGACAAAACGCCTCCAAGTCACTCTGTCACCCACCATTTGACTCCCCTCCCCCCAACTCACCCCCCCTCCCTCATATACCTCTCAACTCCATCCCTCCACCTCATCCTCGGTCTACCCCTCCCTCTCCCTCCCTCCACCTCACCTACATACACCCTCTCAGTCAGTCTTTCATCCTCCATTCTCTCCACATGTCCAAACCACCTCAGTGTATTTCTCCTAATCTTTGCAGAAGGTGAATAAAATGATCGAACTGTGAAACTCGTAAGACAGGAAGATATTTATGGGATGCAAGGGTAAGAGGGGGTGAAAAGAAGTGAGGCAAGGAATGTGTGGGGTGAAAATGGAATATGATCATCGAAGGCATGATAAAAGGAAAGTTGAATATATAAAATAACGATATAAGTAAAACTCTGGGCAGATGCAACACACGAGAACACAAGGAAGAAAATCAAGAGAGAAACGAAGGCGGAGAGCAAGGAGTGCTTTGATACACATGAAAAGGAAACACGATGAATAGCATAAAAGTAGGAAGATAGTCATGAAAAACAGAGGGAAAAAAAAAAATGTTCAGCAGCTACCTGACATGGGAACACGAAGGGAAGAAAGGAATACAAATGGACGGAAAGGAGATAGCAAAAAAAAAAGATGCAAGAAATGAATGATGTGAAAATGAAGATGATCAGAAAAAGGACGAAATAAAATAAAGAATACTTAGGTAGAGGCAGTATACAGGAATATGAACTGAAGGAATTCAAGGGAGAAATGCACTACGGAAAGCAGGGAGGAAAAGACAGTGTGCATTGTGTGGCGAAGGGAAATGTGAAGACGAATATACAGCACATGACAAGGGTGGCCATACACCGCGGGGGGGGGGGGAGGAGGTAAGAAAATAGTAAAAGCAGGAATTATAATTGTGAACCATTATGAAACTGTTGTTAAAAGTGTGTGCGCGAAAGTGTAGGATGTGGTGATGGTGAGGATGATAATGATATGAACATGTATCCCTCTCAACTTTTAAAAAATATGTAGATAGAGAGAAATAACTATCTTCCCAAAGTTCCACGAATACACAGCGGAAAACTAGTAGAGACAAGGTTGTTGTTGTATTTCGCCAGTTGTGAATTTTCTTCAGACGGTACTGGGAAGACGGTTCCCTCTCTGGAATGGAATGGAATAAGAAGTTTATGCCAAACGCCAAGCACTGGGACCTGAGAGGTCATTCAGCGCTTTGATGAGTGAGATATGAAAGACGATATTTTAAAAGAATGAATATAAAAACAGAGAAAACTACTACACAATAATCATGCAACTAAAAATCGTAGGTAAAATGAAAACAGATGTAGACACCAAGCCCTAAAACATAACTATGACAACACTAATCACAGCTTGCAGTATAGCCCTGTCTCCTTTAAAAATGCCATAAGGCTAGAAACATTTTCCCTATTACCTAAAACAAATGATAGGTATCTCCTATTTGTTAAAAATTTCGCCCGAGAACGGGCATAGGTCGGACAGTCCAATAAGAAATGCCTGCAAGTTATTGTGATTCTCTCTCTGTACCAACAACCTTCCTGAAAGCGACATAGAGAAGACATACTTCCCGTTGAAAGCTGGAGTTTGGAAAGTTGTGCAGGGATTGGAGGGTGGACAGTAAAACAAGCCATCCCACGTCACACAATACTTGTCCCTGTTACTGTCTCTGTCCCTGTCTACTGACTCTCCTTCTCTGTGTTTCCGTGTCTGTTCCTTTCTCCGTCTCTTCCATCTCTGCCTCTTTCCCTGCCTCTGTCTCATCCCAACTTCTCCTTCCCGGCCTCTGTGTATCTGTTTTCCTGTCTCACACAACCACCACTATGTCCCTGAATCAAGGCAAATTAGTCCCGCCACTATCATGACTAAATTTCCATATCAATTAAGCTACAAACAGACGATTTTATTTACTTTAAGAACAACCGCTCAAAATACAATGTTCAAAAACAGTCTTCAGTAACCCTCTCACGCCGATGATGAGATTTGTGCGTCATTCTACCAACCTCCATAAGATTTTATTCAGCTTAATAAGGCCTTCTCGAACTAAAGGGCTTTAGGTGAGGTGAGGTGATAATTAAGGTAACGTAGGTGAGGTGAGGCGAGGGTGGCTGAGATAAGGAAAGGTGGGGTAAGGTAAAGTAATGTAAGCTGGGTAACGTGACCTGAAATGAAGTAAGATGAAATGAGGTAAAGTGTGGTGAGGTGAGAGGCAGGGTAGACAGGTGGCGTTGGCATGTGATAACGGTAAAGCCAAAGAGTTGATTAGTTTGTGGCCGCGCCCTCCCGTATATTAACCACCTCATTCACTTGATCAAGGATTCTTTGGCGGACGACTTGACTGCACTGCATCACATCACTGTGTATTTTCACTGTATCATCTTCCTGTACTCAACATCATTTTAACATCTTACTGTACTCCATCACTGTATCCCTTCGCTGCATCCCTTCACTGTATCATACTGCTGTAACCCACATGTATTCCTCCACTGCATCCTCTCACAGTATATTTTCATTATATCCTCTCAGTAATCAGATAATTCACATAAGATTTCGTTGGGGTAGTACTCTGGCATTACTGTACGATGTCTATATCCCACTACTGTATTTTTTGCACAATATTTTAGGTTATATCTTATCACTGTGTTCTTTCCCCACTATTTCATCTCACTGTATCCTCTCACAGTATCCAATCTCTGTAATCAGTACACTCACTCTAGCATGGCTTTGTTGGTTGGATATCTTGGCATCCTCTGTTGGCATCTTTTCACTGTATCATCTTGCTGTATTCCACATTTCTGTATTCCTTCACTGTATTCTCTCACTGTATATTTCGCTGAGTCTTTCACCGCTCTGAGCTCATCCAGTTAATTAAGGCATCATTGCAGGGTATCATGGTTTCACTGCATCTACATTTTCACTGTATCCCTTCACTGTACCGTATCCTCATTGTGCTCTCTCCTTACAATGTGCCATCCCATTGTACCCTACCTCACTGCATCCTATAGCTGTATATTTTCACTGTAACCCTTCGCTGTACCGTATCCTCACTATACTCTCTCGTTACAACAAGCCATTCCACTGTACCCTACCTCACTGCATCCTACCACTGCACCTTTACCTCTACTCTTCCCTCTTAAGCCGAGCAAAATCGCGTGGCCCCAGAAAGATAAAGCATAAAGAAGTGACCGCGTTGAAAGGCTTAGCTTACAGTATATTCCGGCCCCGTTACCTTCCATCTGTAACTGTTCCCACATAAGACATTGCCTGTAATTTTATTCTGGCCGGTACCGGACGATTGCATGCTGACGTCTTTTTACTCTTTAGTCTCGGCATCAACACACGAGTTTACTCAATTTAAGCAACATCTTGCCTACTATACGTTTTTTACCTTAACGTGGCACACATTTTCCTCCTTTGTAGCTTATTTCACACAGATCAGTGGCAGAAAAAGACAATACTGTGGCTCTACATATTTTCTAGAGCACCTACTCGTAATTAGCATCCTATTTTATCGTTAATTTACGGTTACATCTCAGTATTCAAGATTGAGGGATGGCAAATTTAGGCCAAGTTAGAGTGAAAAGATTATAGATGGTTTAATGAAGGTGTATCTAACCGACACGGTTCAGAGTCTGTCCCAACCAAAACAAAATCGTCTGGGAGTAGCAAGACTAAATTAAATAATAGAGTAAATAACTGCAATAGTAAAATAAATTAAGTACTGGAGGGGCTAAAATGCCTGCAACTAACCCACTCACTTCCAGGCATCTCTCAACCTGAGAAAAATCGTCTGCAGGCGCCAACAATAAAGTATCAATGACGTACTCGGGCTGAAGGGCGTAAGTGTTCGATCACTCACATTTTTCGTTCACTCATGATGCATTTTAAATTTTGACTATGTTCATTAACACTCATTCACCACCTGTCACTCACTGGAACGAGGTGTAGAAAAAAGGGGTTGGGGAAGAAGAAGAGGGAGGAAGGAAAGAAGGGATAGGAAGGGAAAGGAGAAGTGTGAAGAAGGAGGAAGAGAGGGAAAGATAGGAATGGAAAGGTGAAGGGGAAAGTGAGTGGTGAAAGGAGAAGAAACGAGGGGAGGAGCGGGAAGAGGAAGAGGGGAAGAATGGACCGTAGAAAGTAGAAGAAAGGGAAGAGAGAGAGGCTGAATAGGGAGAGGGGAGATGAGGAAGAGAACAGAAGGGGAAAAAAGGGGACGCGGAGGAAACAATGGAGATACGTATAAAGAGGAAGAGGAGTGGCGAGGAGAAGGAAAATATAGAGGCGAAGTTAATGGATGCAGAGGAGGGGGGGTGAGAAAGTGGGAAAAGGAGGATTGAAAAGGAAGGAGAGTGGAAGAAGACGGAAGAGGGAGAAGGGAAGAGGAGAAAGGGATAGAAAGAGGACGATGAGGAGGGTAGAAAAGGAGGGGAGGGGAGGAAGGACAGCAGAGGAGGAGGGGGGAGAAGGAAGACAGAGGGAGGAAAAGGGGGTAATAACGGGGATGTGGTGTGGAGAGGTGTGGGTGGGGGTAGGCAGGCTGAAACAGTGTTTTCTGTGTTCCTCTGGAGATGTGATTTTACTCGAGTTTGACAAGACAGGAATACGACGGAAACACAGTCTTCCCGCTGCTATTAAGAAGTTTTATTTTTTATTCCTGCTACTTCCTGGCGACTTTATTCAGCTCAGGCTTGACTTAGGAAAAGTACAAGAAACAAGCCGATTCAGTACGATGGCTTTTTGGTTTATTCTTCCTCTTTCCAGACAACTTTATTTACAGTAAGAGAGACTTTTCAAACGGGATGGGTTACATTTATCTTTCATTAACCCATCACTACCAGCGTGATCACCTAAGCTCTGTAATGAAGAGAAAGACCTGTTTTGTACACAGGAAAAATCATCCAATATATTACCAATATGCCGGGAATCGAACCAGGGACTCTCAGGTGAGAGCCAGGCAGCATACCACTACACCACGACCAGGTAAAAGTTAACTTACGTTGTCACAATCTTGTAACCAACGTCCCTCCGCCCCCACTGTGGGCCTGAAGAGGGTGAGTTAACCCCCTGGCACTCGGGCAAGTAGATGCTTTTAATCTATCCCAAGCACTTACGGCAAGGCAGAATGAAGAGAGAAACCTGTATTCATTCCCGGCATATTGGTAATATATTGGATGGATAAGCTCTGTAATATTGCTGCGTGGACAATAATATGAAATAGACGTCTTGGGGCTAGATGGGCTTATAATTTAAGTTCAATATAATTGTTCTATGCTTACTGTCTACAAACCAATTTACTAGACTTTCGAAGCAACTGTGATATGAAGACGTTATTGACTAATGTAAAGATTGATAACAAATTTCTAATGGGTTTACAAAAACTGATAGCGTGTCTAAGGTTTAACACATTTGAGGTGCAATTTCTTCCAAGTGAAAGAGTAACACCTGATGTTATTTTGCAAATCCTTTATATGAAAAAACAAGTACCTTAGTATGCTAACCCGCTGACGTTCAGTATTTTAAACCTAGAAGGATTTTGTGAACGCCTCTGAATGTCTTGTTCCTATTTTGTTTTTTTCTTCTTCCTCTCACCTGGCCTTCTCCATCTGCCTCCCTTGAACTTCCCAGCCACCCACTCCCTCCTGGTGATTCAATTTACCCAGTTTACCTTTCCCTCCTCCCTCACCCTACACAGCAACCCCTTACCTTCACATTATTACTGATATTTACCTTCCATCTTCCCTGGAACATTTTCTTCTGATTTAACCCCTTCAGTTCAATGACGCATTCTACACTTTACTCTTAGTATTTCCAAATCATTTTATTTGGCAATTTAGGGGCTTTTCGAAGAGCAGGAGATAAAATTACCTCCCTCTCTCCCTAGTGAGCACGCACGCACGCACACACACACACACACACACACACACACACACACACACACACACACACACACACACACACACACACACACACACATTTTTCACTCTATCATATGACTTCTTCAATCTTATACTACACTTTACTCCTCTTTCTCTTATGTTCTCTCCCTCCTGCCCTAGCCTCGGCCCCCTTCGCCTTTTCTGTCTTCCTCCTCTTTCTCTAATGTTCTCTCCCTCCTTCCCTAGCCTCGGGCCCCTACACCTTCTCTTTCCTCCTTCTCCCTCTCTTATGTTCTCTCTCTCCTCCCCTGCCTCTCTCCTCCTGGGCCAGTATGTTCACTCCTATCAACACGTCGTTTCTCCACGCCGAACACCTTGTCAGAAATATATTTTAAAAGTCTCCCCTCTCCTGCTTCCTTCTCTTGGACTCTCCTCTTCATTGATTGTCCTCTCTCCTTTCCATTTTTCTCCCTTCCTCTTTTCCCTACTTATGTCACTGTTAATCCTCTTCTTGTTATTTTCCTACTTCTTTCCTCTTCGACGTTCTTCGCTCTTGTTTTCCTCCTTCCCTTCTCTTCTTCCAATGTCTTTCCTACTCCTTCCCTCCTTCCTTTCTCTCCCCCGTCTAGCTGGTCTATTTCTATATACATTTTCGTTTCCATACGTCATATTTTCAAGGCACAGCTTGGCAGAAATATGTCATTAAAAGTCTCTCATCCCTAGCTCTCTCTCTCTCTCTCTCTCTCTGCCTGTTCTCTCCTGGTTTCCTTTGTACAAACTCGTTATCAGACGCCTCCTCTCCCTCTCAGTTTCTTTAACTTCTCACATGCCTTTCTAACCTTGGCTCTATTCACTGTCTCTCTTCATGTTCATTTCTCTCTCTCTCTCTCTCTCTCTTTTTTTTTTTTTGCCTGTCTATCGCTGTCAGTTTGTTTATTTTCTGTCAACCTATCTACCAATCTATATTTTTAGTCTGTCTTCTATGTGTCTGTCTCTACTTATCAATTTGTAACTATCTATGTCTGTCTATCCCTATCTATCTATCGTCATAAGTTTCCTCTCTAACAAACAGCCCTGAAAGCATCATTAGGTCTGTTGCTGTTTCCATTTCTTTGTATTTTGTATTCCAAATCTTTATTTCATTTCACTTTCTTCTACTCTCCCCCCCCCCTCTCACTTTCTTTCTCTCTAGCATTCCCTCCCCTTTTTTCTCATTTATATACAATTCTTTTCTCAAATTCTCTCATATTGAACTCTCTCATTTTCTTTCATATTCCACTCTTTTTCGTTTTCTGTCATATTCCTCTCTTTCTCATTTTCTCTCATATTCCTCTTTCATTTTCTCTCATATTCCTCTCTTTCTCATATTCCTCTCTCTCTTTTTCTCTTATATTCCTCCCCCTCGTGTTTCTCTCTCTCTAATTTTCTCTTCTTTATCCCCGACTTCCTCTTCTTCCCCTCAATATGTCTCTCTTTTTTGTTTCCATTTTCTGTTCCTATTCCCTTGTTTTATCTTATTCTTCTCTTCTCTTTATTTCTGGCCACCGCTTTCTCTATAATCTCTTTCTCTCACTTTCATTTGTAAACATGATCTCTTCCTTTCCAGTCTCACTTTCAGTCTTCTTGTATTTTCCTTCATCTTCATTTCACTGTCTCTCACTCCCTATCTTTCTTTTTTGTTCACACTATTCTTCCTCTCTTTTCTCCTCTGCTTTCTCTCCTTGCGTTTACCTTCTCTCTACTCTCTCTCTCTCTCTCTCTCTCCATTATTTCCTCTTCCCTCGCCGCCTCCCCTCGCAGCACCCTTCCTTGTACCTGCTCAGGGTAATTCTCCTATTAGTGAGGGTGTGAGGGTGAGACTTGGGTGAGGGTGAGTGTCTGGGAGGGTGAGGATGAATATGTGAAGGTGAGGGTGTGTGTGTTAAGTGTGACAGGTAATGGAAGCCCAGTGTGAGTGTGAGAGGGTAATGGTGAGGTGTGAGTGAGGATGAATGCATTATACTGAATACTAAGTGTGAGAGATTACAATACTAGTGTGCAGTTGAAGCTAGGGTGAAGAGGTGCCTGTGAAGAAAAGGATTAATATGGTGAGTATAGATGCACAGTTTAGTGTCCGTGAGTGTATATTTGTGCGGTGTGTGTGTGTGTGTGTGTGTGTGTGTGTGTGTGTGTGTGTGTATACTGTTTGGATTCTGCCTATGCTGATCTTGCACCATCACCTTTGGCTTATTGTACTTTTTGATCTACCCACACAACTTTACCCTGATTTGTGGACTTTTAGTAGCGAAGAAGTAAATCGGTGTCTGTGTAAAAGAAGGCTAATTTATGCCTATCACCTACACGTGGGTCACTGAGGTTGAGATCGCTTACGGAGGGAAAACAACTTATTCCATCAGTCTGACCGGTTTGGGAAATTTGGATAAATTATACCACACCAGTACAGTGACTACAGAACACCTGGCTTTTGCATTTGATCAGAACAATCCAGTCACATCAGTAAAACACAATAGGGTTTACTTACTACCCTTGAATCCAGTGGCGTGCTTTTTACTTCATCTTTAAACTTAGGAACGGCTTGTTGTGTTCAGAGGATTCATGAAGGCTAAATCCAACTCCTCCGGGACGAGAAGCCTATCCGATGCTGGGAGGATAATAAAGACCTAACACAGCACACACAATCACTGAACACTGGACCAAATGGCATTTTATTACAACCGTGCAACATCACTATTTACCATCACAGTGCAATTCTGGTCACGAGGCTTCTTTGAAATCAGTTTACTTAAAATCCATGAAGGCCAATAATGTCAAATGGTTTCGACTATTTATAGGAGATAATGGCTAATGTCAACAGCAAGGAGACAGCGAGGGAGGGAGGGGGGGGGGAGTGTAGAGTAGAGGGAGGCTTACGCAGTATTTGTATGATTATGTCTAGTTTGTGTAATTTCTTATATTGACACAAGATATTAATTAGTTTTTAAAAGACACACAATTCTAAAGGGACAATGATCTTCAATTTCTTCTCACACTGGATTAAAAAATTGCATTTCAGTTTATATCCATCCTAAGTCAGTTACGCAGTTATGTGCCAGAATCTCTCTCTCTCTCTCTCTCTCTCTTACACACACATACACACACACACACACACACACACACACACACATAAAGTCAACCTCATTATACTGAAAATATTACAAAAGACTCACGACTCCCCAAAACTGACTACATCAATCATCACTTCTGCCTCTCATCCCAGTCAATCACCCTAACCGCTTTCTATCATACCACAGTTCTAACACCAGCTCTACCACACTCACCCTGGCTACGACTAAAACCACCACGATTACCAAGGACTTCACACCACTCTCATCTTTCCCCGAATTTATCCCGTAATTAACCAAACCTCCTGCCATGGCCAAAGTTACAACCACCACCAAAATATTTACACCGCTCCAACCCCTCACCACAATCCTTCACACCAGCCCCCAGTCCCACCTTAATAACATCCTACCACAATGACCACCACCACAATCATTCCTACTGTAAAAAAAAAAAAAAACCCGCTAAACTTTTCAACCACCATCAGCCCCACCACCACCAGTCATACCACCACCAACCCATCACAACCATCACCACAACCAGCCATACCACCACCAACCCACCACAACCATCACCAACACCAGCCATACCACCACCAACCCCACCACAACCAGCGATACCACCACCAACCCCACCACAACCAGCGATACCACCACCAACCCCACCACAACCAGCGATACCACCACCAACCCCACCACAACCATCACCACAACCAGCGATACCACCACCAACCCCACCACAACCAGCGATACCACCACCAACCCCACCACAACCATCACCAACACCAGCCATTCCACCACCAACCTCACCACAACCAGCGATACCACCTCCAACCCCACCACAACCATCACCAACACCAGCCATACCACCACCAACCCCACCACAACCAGCCATACCACCACCAACCCCACCACAACCATCACCACAACCAGCGATACCACCACCAACCCCACCACAACCATCACCACAACCAGCGATACCACCACCAACCCCACCACAACCATCACCACAACCAGCGATACCACCACCAACCCCACCACAACCATCACCACAACCAGCCATACCACCACCAACCCCACCACAACCATCACCACAACCAGCCATACCACCACCAACCCCACCACAACCATCACCACAACCAGCGATACCACCACCAACCCCACCACAACCATCACCACAACCAGCGATACCACCACCAACCCCACCACAACCATCACCACAACCAGCCATACCACCACCAACCCCACCACAACCAGCCATACCACCACCAACCCCACCACAACCAGCGATACCACCACCAACCCCACCACAACCATCACCACAACCAGCCATACCACCACCAACCCCACCACAACCATCACCACAACCAGCGATACCACCACCAACCCCACCACAACCATCACCACAACCAGCGATACCACCACCAACCCCACCACAACCATCACCACAACCAGCGATACCACCACCAACCCCACCACAACCATCACCAACACCAGCCATACCACCACCAACCCCACCACAACCAGCGATACCACCACCAACCCCACCACAACCATCACCACAACCAGCGATACCACCACCAACCCCACCACAACCAGCGATACCACCACCAACCCCACCACAACCAGCGATACCACCACCAACCCCACCACAACCAGCGATACCACCACCAACCCCACCACAACCATCACCACAACCAGCGATACCACCACCAACCCCACCACAACCAGCGATACCACCACCAACCCCACCACAACCATCACCACAACCAGCCATACCACCACCAACCCCACCACAACCAGCCATACCACCACCAACCCCACCACAACCATCACCACAACCAGCCATACCACCACAACCATCACCACAACCAGCCATACCACCACCAACCCCACCACAACCAGCCATACCACCACCAACCCCACCACAACCATCACCACAACCAGCCATACCACCACCAACCCCACCACAACCAGCCATACCACCACCAACCCCACCACAACCATCACCACGGCCATCACCCTCACCCCAGCACAATCAACGCCTGTACGACCCCCATCCAGCGAGGGGAACGACTCACAGCAGGACAGCCTTTACGCGGAGTGGAAGTGTGTGTGTGTCGTGTTTACTGCCATCGGGGATAATGTGTGTGTTGGCCTGACCTGAGCACGTAGTTATAAAATACCCTGACGTTGTTTTGACGGTAAACCAGTCACTAAAACAGTAAAATTTTTGAAATCACGTTGCATGGTCATATTTACCATGTTGTAATTCACTCTAGTTTGGTTGCTGTTTTAATTGCCATATGAGTGAGGATAATACCACGAACAAGCAATCTTATAATTCAAATATTAAGCTTAGTAAAGTTTATAAATACGAGTCCTGTGGTGTTGCTGACCATTATATCTTTGCCGACTTCTTGTTCTGGAGTTGTGTTTGTGTTTGAATGTTGTGCTTGAAGGAATGGTATGCATTAGGAGTAAAAATGGATGGCTGAGTGCTGCAGAAGTGAATGTCAGAGCCTTGAAGGATAGAGTGTCAAAAGAAATGAGTATATGTGTGTGTGTGTGAAGGAAAAGATGTGTAAATGCAGTATAAGTGGGTGAGTGTAGGGTGTAGAGAGGGTTGTATGGGGCAGTGAATGTGTGTGTGTGTGTGTGATGGTTACGCAGTTCGGTAATAATATATGTGTTTGTAACCATCATGTCCTGGTTGTCTTATTGATGTGCTCGATGCGAGGGCCGTCAGAATGTTGTATATATGGGTGTTTGAGAGCATTGATAAGCTTGTTTTGCCGCTATGTCTGAGCACCATAATCTAAGTGGTATTGCAGGTTTCGTAACACATCTTCCTTAACGATTTATGCTGTTTATTACACCTTAATGTTCTCTTGAATCCTATACATTATTTAACTGACATAGTCTGAATCAATAACACTCAAGAGGATACTGAGAAAGATGTGTATAGTGAAGGTCATCAGTGAATTACCAGTCATCAAAGAGATAACGCTGAATATTTGCGGATTATTAGAGAATCAATGAGGTATTATGTGAGCATCAGGATGGCGTTTATCAGGAGGGTATATAATTCAGCAGGTGTCAGAGGGAAATATTATCAAATCAACAGGTGGTCAGTATATTGGTGGGCAGCACTGACCGGATGGCAGAGTGGATGGTGATCAGAGTGGAGGGCCATCACGGTGATTACCTGAAACAGGTACAGGTGGTTGATTCAGGTGGTATTGTGAAGCCGTTTACAGTACAGTGCAGGCTGGCTAACAGTTGTGGATGGTTCAAGAAAATAATATGCAGGCCTGACAGCTTTGTTGTACAGACTGTGGCTTATTAAAATGAATAGTTTCTCTCTCTCTCTCTCTCTCTCTCTCTCTCTCTCTCTCTTAGTATCACTCTGGACTTAGGCTTAACAATTCGTTCCCTGAGGGCCAGCCGTCCTACCAGTCAAACACGCTTTACATGTCATCACTTTGGCGCTACTACCCACCGTCCATATTGAATACATGCTAGGACTGTCTCATTCCTAACTGGTACACTTGTTATGGGGGTGTTATTATGACAGATCATTTAGTGTTGTGGTAGCAGTCAAGTCTGCTTTAACGAAATTCAGATAGTTAAACAGTTGTCTGTCCTGAAGGGGGATCGAACTCGCGTCCTTTCGAACAGCAGACTACTTGTTACCACTCCGTCACCACCTGTACTTCTGGAGTGTATAATATTATACAGACAGATACAGATAGACAGACAAGCAGATATACACATACCTTTTACATATTTACATATTTGTAAGTTTAACCTACCGGTATCTAATTTACATTAATGAAGATATTAGGATGAAATCCGTAGCACATAATTAGTTCATGTTTCTCAATACATACTGTACATACCGTATGTGCACAGATACAGAGATAAACAGATGGAAAGATTGACAGATACATAGACAGACAGACAGATATATAGATAGCGATAGATAAACACAATGACTGGTAGGTAAACAGACAGATAGATGACTAATTATAAGTAACCTGATTGACTGCCAGGTTGACAGACATAGGTAGTCGACTACTTAGAAATAACAGGGTGACAAGTGATAAGAATAGCCTCAGTGAGATGAGGATACATATCAATGGTTGGCTCATCTTGCTGCTACTGTGGTTGGCGAAGTGGACGTGGATAAACTGTAGATTAGTTACAACTGTAAACCGTTAAGAGTGAACAGGTAAAAGGTTAGTTTGTTGGTGCAGTGGGTGATTATACTGGGCTTGTTTTCATCTGAACAAAGTCAGCCACTCTAACTTGAATACTAAACTCATAGAAGCAGGAAATTCAAAAAGCTTTTGTTATGATGGAGAAGTGACTCCTTGGTTACTAGTCAAATCAACCTTCCAATATGACAGCATCTGACTGAGCTGAAAGAGGTTGGGGATCCTTGTCAGGTTAGGAAAGAAAAACAGAGAGAGAGAGAAAACGAGGTATACAGTACAATGCTGGAGAAGAAAGTGGAATTCTGGTTGATCTTGGTGTTGCTGTGGAGGTACCCCTGTATGATGGTAAACTGGTGGTGCTACCTGGTTGTGTGACGGATAGATATTTTATTATTACTCTTATGTGGCAGACGGTTTCCCTCTTTCAGTACGATGTTGTCTATTTTTTGCTTGATACCACCACATGATTATTTCAGCTAAGCGAAGACCATTCGTAGTGAAGGGAATAAAGTGACTATTTCTGAGAGGGGCGGATGGTTAGGAAGGCGTTCTTAAGCGAGGCAGATGATTGATGACTGGCAATCCGATTATGCGTATGTACTGATATAAATAGAATAATGTTTACTATTTATGTATAATGCTAGCCGAGAATTGTGTGCCTAATTTACACATTTTTTCCATTTCAGGTAAGTTGATGCAGTGTGAATAGGCAGCCGGAGGAATCGGTAAGTTGAATTTCGAGGTCTAATAAATTATGTACACTTAGGATACTGAATGATTGATTTTTTGTTTTCCTTTATCAAACTGACGGAATGACCGATTATCAGATGGAGGAGCCCTGTGTGTGTGTGTGTGTGTGTGTGTGTGTTTGTGTTAATAGTGGTGGGTGTTAAGATGCTATGGTACTGTGACAGACGGCCAATGAATGAGCTAAAAGGTGAATATATTGTTGATATTGTGAAGGCTTACAGTAAGGTAATGGCCTGGTGGAGTGGAGGCAGTGACTGTTTGTATGAATGATGGCGGTCATCAGGAAGTTCTGGGATTAAAGAATGACAGACCTGTCATGATAAGGTTGCCAGAATATGGGCTGTCAGACAGAGGGCTTCCTGATAAGCAGCTGTCAGACTATGGTTGGTCAGATTAGGTACTGTGAATTGTTAGATTATGAAGCTGTCGGAAGAGTGGGTTGTAAGAACAGCAGCTTGTTATAACTGTGCTGGAGGAGGCTGCCAAAATTTGAGACTGTCAGAAAAGGAAGGCTGTCGGAATTGTATGCATACAGAATGTCGGCTGTCAGAATAGTGGATGAAATAATGTAGCTGTCGAAAGGCAGAACTTTCAGAATTTATATCAGGCAGAATGGGATGCTGTTGGATTAGGTCCTGTCAGAATGGTGATATTACAAAGCTTAGGCTGTCAGTGAAGAGTTGTGAAAACATTAGCCCGTCATACCCACAGAAACAAGAAGCGGTGCCAAGGCACAGTACACCCGTCCTCGGCAGTAATTTTAGTGCTGACGTATAAACGCAACAGGATATCTAGTCAAAGATGTCACATATCACATCTGGGGTAAATCGGGCGAAAATTGATGATTTTATCCCCATTTGAAATTTTAGGCCCGACCCACTTGACACTGACCCCCCAACCACTAACTGGGGGATGACCCCGCTGATGTAATGAGGCATGTTATAGGATGCAGATTATTTTGAAAGACGCAACTTTAGGTTTTGGTTTCATGTCGATATGACCAATTGGAAATGAGTTATGGCGAAAAAACGATTTTTACCGGTCCCCCCCCCCTTATTATTATTATTATTTTTTTGGCCTTGGGCCAATTTGGCCCAGAATTTAATCAGGTGATCAGAAGGTTATAGTCCATCATCCCTGTAATTTTAGTCAAAATCGCACCAGTTTTTTTCGCGTAAAATTGTTAACAGACAGACAAACAGACAGACACACAGACATACAAACAGACAAGTTGAGTGATAATAATACCCGTCCTGAGCCCCTCCAGGGCGAGGAAAGGTAATTAAGGAATGCAGGCAGTTTCAATGAAAGACGTCAGAGCTGGGAAAGCTGTCAGAGCTGTGGGCTGTCAGAGTGGAGGGCAGATAAATAGTGGGATTATCAGATGAACAGCAGTAGGATTAAGTACATGCTAGATTAAGAGGCTGTCAAATTAGGGAGTTGTGGGTAAGAGGGCTGTCAGAATCACAGAAGGAAGACTGTAGCCTGTCAGAATGTAGGAGCTGTCAGAAATTTTAAAGCTATCAGGATCGGGAGTTGCCAGAATCAGGAAACGTCGGATCTGGGAGCTACATGGCTGCAGGACCTGTCAGAATCGGTCACCAACGTTAGAAAGCTGTCAGAATGGGAAACTGTCAGAATAGGGAGCCCTCAGAATAGGAAGCTGTTACAATAAGAAGCTGTCAGAATAGGAAGCTGTCAGAATGGGAAGCTGTCAGAATGGGGAGCTGTCAGAATGGGGAGCTGTAAGAATGGGGAGCTGTCAGAATGGGGAGCTGTCAGAACAGGAAGCTGTCAGAATAGGAAGCTGTCAGAATGGGAAGCTGTCAGAACTGGAAGCTGTCAGAACTGGAAGCTGTCAGAATGGGAAGCTGTCAGAATGGGAAGCTGTAAGAATGGGAAGCTGTCAGAATGGGAAGCTGTCAGAATGGGAAGCTGTCAGAATGGGGAGCTGTCAGAATGGGAAGCTGTCAGAATAGGAAGCTGTCAGAATGGGGAGCTGTCAGAATGGGAAGCTGTCAGAATGGGGAGCTGTCAGAATGGGAAGCTGTCAGAATGGGGAGCTGTCAGAATGGGAAGCTGTCAGAATAGGAAGCTGTCAGAATGGGAAGCTGTCAGAACTGGAAGCTGTCAGAACTGGAAGCTGTTAGTATAGGGAGCTGTCAGAATAGGAAGCTGTCAGAATAGGAAGCTGTCAGAATGGGGAGCTGTCAGAATAGGAAGCTGTTAGTATAGGGAGCTGTCAGAATAGGAAGCTGTCAGAATAGGAAGCTGTCAGAATGGGGAGCTGTCAGAATGGGAAGCTGTCAGAATGGGAAGCTGTCAGAATGGGAAGCTGTCAGAATGGGGAGCTGTCAGAACAGGAAGCTGTCAGAATAGGAAGCTGTCAGAATGGGAAGCTGTCAGAATGGGGAGCTGTCAGAACTGGAAGCTGTCAGAATGGGAAGCTGTCAGAATGGGAAGCTGTCAGAATGGGAAGCTGTCAGAATGGGGAGCTGTCAGAATAGGGAGCTGTCAGAATAGGGAGCTGTTAGAATAGGGAGCTGTCAGAATAGGAAGCTGTCAGAATAGGAAGCTGTCAGAATGGGTAGCTGTCAGAATAGGGAGCTGTCAGAATAGGGAGCTGTCAGAATAGGGAGCTGTCAGAATAGGGAGCTGACAGAATGGGGAGCTGTCAGAACAGGGAGCTGTCATAATAGGGAGCTGTCAGAAGAGTAAGCTGTCAGAATGGGGAGCTGTCAGAACAGGGAGCTGTCATAATAGGGAGCTGTCGTAAGAGGGAGCTGTCAGAATAGGGAGCTGTCAGAATGGGGGGCTGTCAGAAGAGTAAGCTGTCAGAATGGGGAGCTGTCAGAATAGGAAGCTGTCATAATAGGGAGCTGTCGTAAGAGGGAGCTGTCAGAAGCGGGAGCTGTAGGAGTATGGGCCAAATGGGATGGTGGTGCACCTGTCTGTGTTCTCATAACCCACGCTACAGATAATTTCAGAGTTTCATTTACATGGATGCATTACGTCATCCCCTCAATACGTCTCACATCACATTTGTTTTACCAGTTTGTGTCTCTTTAATTAGTTTCATTTACATTAAGTTTCATTCCGTTATTTACACTGTTCCTTTTTATCTCCAGGTTTATTTATTTATCTATTTCTTTAAATTTAATCTTTTAGTTACTTTCGTTACCCTTTTAATAATCTAATTTCTTCAGTTGTTTTTCTCGTTTGTATTCCGACTGGATAATGGAGTCTGTACCTAACCCTTTATTTCTACATGCCTTGCCCGAGTTGAAAAAATCTTCTGGCAAATAATATTATCGTAATGAAGAGATTAATTGTTTTTGCTTTTGTAGTGTCGTTTGCCACCTTTTTTCTTTTTGTTGTTTTCATTTGGGCTTTTATTTTAATTTAAAGTCACCATATCCATTGGTTATGCCAGTCAGAAAATTCTCTCTCTCTCTCTCTCTCTCTCTTCAGCGACCGTCTTCAGTTAATTGTATTTTCCGTTTTCCTCTCACCTGTAATCTTGTTCTTACTTAAGTTTTGCATTTTGTCTGCGTACATAGCTGTTTATATCATTCAGGTAGGAGTCAGTTATATCTTCGGCACTTTCATTTTATCACAAATCCTTACCACGTTTCCCCTTCTTGCATTATCGTACTAGTCTTTAAAATAATTTTTGAGTTTTTATATATTTTCATTCGTGTTTCTCTGACCTGCATCCCAGTTGTACAGGTCTATTTTTCTCTCCTTGCATTTACTTTCCTTGCCGTCCTCTCTCATCCTTCCAAATGTCTTCCTCCTCTCTCATAATGTTCTCTTTACGTCCGCATAATTCATTATTTCTCTCTCTCTCTCTCTCTCTCTCTCTCTCTCTCTCTCTCTCTCTTTTGTATCTTGCTTCAGCTAACAGAAGATACTATTCAACTTAGTGAATGTAGGAGCCTGAGGATGTTAATACAGGTATCGTTAGCCAACTAATGGTTGAGATAACTCTTGTAAACTATTGCACTCAATGCCAGACGATTTTATTTATCTGAGAATGAGTCACAGGGGCATGAGAGCCGCAAATATATTAAAAATAAGCTCATATACATGTCAGAACCAGCACTTTCTACAGAGTTCAATAACACCACAATAAATATAGTAAATAAAATGTTCATCATTAATTGCCAGACGCCATGTATCCCACACGGGGTGGCCAAGGGCTTAGAGTTAATTGTTTTACAGGGAGGGGCACTAATCCTCCACCAACCCCACTTGACATGTAGGGAGAACGTTATGCCAACAGCATCTGGTGTTCCCAGGCGGTCACCCATCCAAGTACTAACCAGACCCAACGTTGCTTATAATGCAATAAAATTAAGTAGGAAGAATAAAACGTAAGCATACCGGTATATAAAACTTGGTTGGTGGTGAGATGTGAGGAGCAGCACATTTTGAGAGTTACTAATATTGTGGTCATCCTTTCCATCTCCTGCCCTTCTGTTGGTCGTGTATTTCTGTCCTGCCTCGCTCACTATTAATATTCTATACAGTATTTGGGCATTTCTCTCGTCTCTCTTACTCCTATATACTTTTATCTTGGATATGTTTATAAACTTATCGTTACTAGTCCTCGTTTCCCTCTTAACATTCATCATCACCTCCCTCCCCCAACTACTGTCACGTTAATATACTCTACCCTGCCCATTCCCCTCCCCACTCCCCACCCCACATCCCCCTCCTACCTCTCTCCAACCCCACTCCAACCCACTCCACCACTCCGCCACTCTCATGGAGCCGCAGGGAGAGTGGCTGACTAATGTACATAAAATGCAAATGTCTGGCAACCCCGAGGGTGCAGGGGGGAGGGGGAGGTAGAGAGGCGGGTGTGGGTTGTTTGGTTGGGTTAGACTAGATTAAAGGTGCCTGGGTTAGGTTAAGGTTAGGGTACAAGGGTAAGTCTATTTGGCTTAGGTTAGGTAAATTATGGTTGGGTAAGGTTAGAGCAAAGATGACTGGGGTAGGTTAGGTCATATCAGGTTAGGGTTTACCACCATAATCTAAGTGGCGCAGGAGGGGTTCGTATCATCGTTTCCTGAGGTGTTTTGCATAATACAACACCTTGACATTTTCTTGTATGATTCTTTTATTGTTTTATATTGAAATTAACCATCAATAAATACATGAGCAAGATGGGATGTATGAACTGAATAATTAGCTTAGAAAGAGCTGCTGCAAAATATCATAAAACAATTTAGTATGTACTATCTGATTAGTAGGTTATGTATAAGGCAGGAGATAGGTTTAGTTAGGCTGGGTAGGTAGGCAGGTGGGTTGTGGGTAGGGAAGTGCCATAGTTCAGTTTAAGCTGAGGTAGGTTAGGTTAGGTTAGGTTTCATTATCAGGTTCATCTGCTAGGTTAGGTAAGATAGATCCGGTTAGGTTAGGTCACATCAGGTTGGGTCGGATGGTGGTGTTAGTTTAGGTTAGGCTGATAGATTAATTCTCGGTCGACTTTATCTCGTGCTGCGATAGGATAACCATGTGGGAATCTGTTGTGATAACCATGTGGGAATCTGTTGTGATAACCATGTGGGATCTTTCGCCTTGTAAATGTCCTTTAAATCTATCTTTATTTTCCCCACTACCTATTAACCTCCCCCCCCCCGTCACTTCATGTCCTCCCTCTGACGCTCCATTATATAAGTTTCACAGCATCTGCAGCCACACGACATGCTCAGCTGCAGGTGACTCACAGGATCCTAAGAGAGTCAACAGCCTCACAACGAAAGGTGTTCACCAGGCTGAAAAGAATGGTCCAGAGCAGTACCAATGAGATAATCGATACGTCTTTGGTGTTTACATAGTCTTTATTAACACAAGTCTTATACTAGAAAATACTGATCAAAACAATGTGCAGCATATATCACTTAGATAAATCACTTAGGAACAGTGTTAAATATCTATTTAGTCTTCATCAATACGATTCATGTACAAGAAAATACTGAGGTCAAAATAACATGCAGCATAAATCACTTAGGAATGGATGTTTAGAAATATCCCTCGCCACTAAAGATGCGACCTTGAATGTGTTAATGGACAGTGTTTGGTACCCGTTCACTACGAGGGATCTTTCCCATGCTGGATAATACTGTTTGTCGTTATCAGTAAAGGTATAGAGACGTCATCGTACTGAGTGGGTTAAAACTCCCTTCATTTAAACCATCCCTCTCTCTCTCTCTCTCTCTCTCTCTCTCTCTCTCTCTCTCTCCCCAGCCTTCTATCACCACTAATCCCTCTCCCACATTTTTCCCACAAGTCTCCCATCTAACTTACTTGGCGTGATTATCCCCAGTTACAAGTGGAATGGCGGAACTGTTGATTTCCCACATTCATTTGCTCTCTCCTCTCTCTCTCTCTCTCTCTCTCTCTCTCTCTCTCTCTCTCACACACACACACACACACACATTACCAATATCCCCCATTCTCCCGTTCCTCCCTTGTACCCCTCCCCATCCCTCCTTCCTCCCCATCCCTCCTTCCTCCCCATCCCTCCTTCCTCCCCACACCCTCCACCTGCTCCCTCTCTCTCCTCTGCCTGCCTTTCTGACGTCACTGGCCTAATTGAAACAGTGGAAATAATGTTGGCATTAATATGGCGCCTTCTGACCCGAATGTAGCCAACAATGACGTTAGGAAACAAATGTGGTTCTAATTACCATTTTGGGATGCAAAGGTGTTCTATTACAGATGTGGTTTGATAACAGTTGATTCTAATAACAATGTTAGGAGGTAGAGGTGACTCTGGTTAAGCTACGGCTCCATAAATGATGTTTAGAAATAAATTTTAGCGTAGTTCTAATAATGACGTAAGTTTGGAGTAAAGCTATTCACCACGAGAATGTATTTTGTACCTCGCTCCCGCTGAGGCCAAATGATTTCACTCGCTATCTCCACACCATTTTATTCAGCTTACAGGAGTGAATACGAGTGTTCTTGTAGTGAAGGGGGTAATGATGGTTTTATTTCACCAATGCAGTTCAGAGTGCCTCCTGAAGCTGAGGGTAATCGTCTGGCGACAGCAGCAAGAATGAAATATAAAAGACGTCCTCTGGCTGAAGCGATAGATGATGATGTTAGGAACCAATAATGTTGTTATATTTATTCTTGTATCCCCCAAACGATTTTATTCTACTTAGAAGTGAAGGGCTAGAAAATTCTATACTAATCACTTCACATATATATCTACGATGAGAGAGAGAGAGAGAGAGAGAGAGAGAGAGAGAGAGAGAGAGAGAGAGAGAGAGAGAGAGAGAGAGAGAGAGAGAGAGAGAGAGAGAAATTCCAGTTAAGTCTCTGCATTATCATAACCACACGGAACACATTCATGACTTGAATTTCATTAAATCTAATTGTACTGATCTTCGCCAAGAACCATCGATATCATACAAACAGCCTCCCTGAGACAGTCCTGGCATTGCTAAATATACACGGTAGGTATTGGTGCCGAAAAGGTGATATGTGATGTGTTGGATACGGGAAAAGTAATGGACCTCTCAGAAATGACTGAATCCCATGCCCTGAATCGGGGAAAAGTAAATGATTGTTATATGTTTGTCTATATGGTTACGTCTGTCAGTGGATTTGTAATATTTCTCCGTTTATTTACCCACCTTTGTCCGTTCATCATTTCTATCTCTCCGTCTGTTTATTTATACCTTTGTCTATCAAACTTGCATTGTTTTTCCATCTGCTGTCTACTGTATATTTGTATCTGCATTATTACTTAATCTATCTATCTATCAGTCTATGCATCCATCTAGCCACCCATTCATCCATCCATTCGTTTGTCTACCTCACACTCTTGTAATTTTCTCTGTCTGTCCCTGTCTTTGTTGCCTCCCCGGTCTCTCTCTTTATCTACATCTATTAGTCCTCCATTCAACTGTACCATCCATCCATCTACATTTTTCTGTGTGTCTCTATCTCATTTTCCATCAGTCCATCCATCTATCAATCAGTTTCTCTCTCTCAAGGACGGGATCACCTGAAGCCCGTGCGAGCCATCAGCCACATGACTTGAGTGTGGGGCTTAAGACAGGTCACTGGGTAGGGGAAACTACACAGGTGGAATGTGAGAGGGAAAGGTGAGTGTAAGATGTGAAGGCAGGAGAGAGTGGTAGGAGGTGAGGAAAGAAAAGTACGAGGGGAAGAGAAGGAAAGAGGAAGAATTAGAAGCAAGGGCGGGAAGATGGAATGTGTGAAAGGACTGTGTAGGATGGGAAGGAAAGTCAAAATATGTGAAGAGGAGGATGTGATGACAGATGAAGCGAGGAGACTACAATGTGAGAGATGACACAGAAGCATGAGAGTAGGTGGACCAAAATAAATGGGTAGGATGTGAAGGGAAAGGAAGGGAAGGGAGACTGCATATGTGAGTGGAGGTGAGGTGCGTGAGGGATAAAAGGGTAACGCTCTCATGGTTGAGACGAATCATGTCCTTTTCCAGCTCAAGAGATTTTATTCAGCCGAGTGTGAGTAACAGGATCCTGAATGTCAATATCACTATTTACCCTCACACGATCGGCACAGCTCTGATATTACCGTACACCAAAAGTGAATATTGTGGCCTGAGAGTGCTAATTCTTTGAATGAGGCGGGTTTCTACAGTAGGAAATGAATGAAGTCGTCTGATATTACCTGGTACAAAACACAAAGTTCTAACGTTTTTATCAAGGTAGTTTTTATCCTAGTTTTACTTCAGTGAGCATCTAACGGCTGAATAAAATCATCGGATGTAAGCTGGAAAAGCTTCACAGGCCATATTTCGCAGGCACGGAGTTAATGTGGTGAGAAGAATATGTAGGATGTGTGGAGAGGGGAAAGTGTGAAGAATGAAGCTGGCAGGGTGAGAAAATTCTCTTACTGAAATATGATAGGCGAATGAAGGGGTTGTGAGAGCATTTGGAAGTTTGTGAAGTGTAGGCTATAATACTCCTGAGTAAACAGAAGAAGGATGTAAGAGTAGAGTGGGTTTTGTAAGAGAGATGTGCAATGCTGGGAAAGTAATGGAGGACGGCACGTGACATGAAGGATCTAATGAAGAAATTTATTTACAAAAAACTTTAAGGCAATTCAGCCATATGGAAATATCTGATCCCGATAGACTGTGAGTGTTTATGAGAAAGCCGTGAGTGCAAGGAGAAGCAGGGGAAGACAATTTAAATCAGACAGTGGGCTGGAGGGAGGAGAGAAACTAGGAGTGTGTACAGTACATGAGAGTGGGTTGGTTGAAAAAAGAGGAAGAAGACTGAGTTAATTGTGTGTACTGAATGTTAAGATATCTGGAAGGAGAGAAGGAGAGGGAGGCCAAGAGACCGACGAAGAAGGTGTATGAGTGAGGTGGTACAAAGGAGGAGGAGAGGAAGACTGGGAAACTGATTAAGAAAGTGAACTAAGACTTAGGTGGCTGGAAGACGGACAGGAGGACTGAGAGATGAACTAAAAGGGAGTATTAGAAAGTCGTATTGCTGGGAAGAGAGCAACGGTAAGAACGAGGTCGGTATAGAAAGTGAAACTGTAAAGGAGGGACAGTGAGACAAGAGGTCGTTACTGAGTACAAAATACCCCCTTCACTACCATGACGCCCTTTTTGATTACCTCCAGGTAACTCCACACGACTTTCTTCAGGTCAGGACGTCTTGCGGTGTAGGCGTTAATGACGGCTAAATCTAACATTATATTCAGAATCCTCTTGGAAAAAATGTCATATTGAACCTTTGCATTTCTAATACAAGTTTCTTATTTAACTTCCGAGCTTTAGAATATTTTACTAAGCCTAGCGAGGGACAGCAAGTTCTCAAAGGGTTAACGCAGACTGCTTTTAACGCCATCACTACCAATCGTTGCTCCATAAGCTTAACAAAATCGACTGGAGGTAGCAAAATAAAATACTGATGAGATCCTTGGCCGGAAAGGGTTAATAAAGCCGCCTGGAGGTGGCAAACACAGACTATAAAGGATGCAATGGTAGTGAAAATACGGAAGAGTAATATGTAAAATAAATCGGTAAGAAGAGGTGTTGGAGAGCCCGCTGAACCCACAACACGGCCACAAGAATTTGTTATTGGGAAGGCATGTGTGGAGGGAGTGACAGGTGCAGGAGGGCAGTGAGAGAACGTGAGAAAGTGTGGGGAAAGACGGACAAGGAGAGAGAGAGAGAGAGAGAGAGAGAGAGAGAGAGAGAGAGAGAGAGAGAGAGAGAGAGAGAGAGAGAGAGAGAGAGAGAGAGAGAGATTCCTGGTGTGTGTATATTATAGATAAATAGATGGATAGGTAGATAGATGGACTGACTGCCTGAGTGATAGATAGAGACAGACAGACATGACAGACAAAAAGGAAAACATACCGTAAATGGATTTACAAATAGTTAAATACGCAAAGTGAAAAAGGAATTGATAGGTAGATAAATTTAAAGATAACATCAGATAAACAAACAGACAGATAAACCGACTAACAAAACGATAGATATATAATTGGAAAGAGATAGACAAAGACAAACAGACAAGGGAAGCAAAAAGGGGGGAGGGTCGATAAAAGGAGGAATGAACAGGAAAGAAAAAGTCATGAACAACACTGCCAACGAACAGACGCCAAAGTAAAGCCTAAGGGATACTGGCACAGCGAGAACAGACCAGAGAACAGCAGAAATATACGACATGTGAAAACCCATTACAGGAGAGAGTACAAAAGACCGAGGGAACGACTGAGAGTGGAGGGGGAGAAGAAGTAAAAATGACCCGCCAACGGATGGAGGAAGCGAAGAATGATCAATAAAGGAGGAAAAGAGGAAAGGGGAGAGAAGGATATGAAGCAACGACGGCAATAACTTTAATGAATGGGTGGGAGAAGAGAGTCACGGTGTTGATAAGTTAGAGAGTGTAGGCTATCGAGGAAATTGAGTTTTATATCTATCTATCTATATACAGAGAGAGAGAGAGAGAGAGAGAGAGAGAGAGAGAGAGAGAGAGAGAGAGAGAGGAAAGAAATCAAACTTGAAATATATGAGGCCAACCCCCCCTTCTCTCTCTCTCTCTCTCTCTCAGCAACATTATCAACATCAGGAACATTAACATGACTAACATCATCATGATCTGCAATGTCAACATCATCATCAAAACATCAACATTAGCAACATACGCAACATCAGCTAAAACGATCAGGTCATCATCAACGCTAAGCAAATTACCTCAGTTATTTTGGCATCCAATACAGCGTAGAAATAAAGGTAGTAAAAGTGTGATTATGCTAAATCATGATGATGTGACAAAACCTTCATTCCTGCCATGCTTTTCATGAATGAGGCATCAGTTGGGTGAGTGAGTGAATGTGTGAGTGAGAGGAAGTTAGAAGTGGGAAAATATGTGAGAGGAAATGACCAAGTGACTGAGTGAATGGGTGGTAGGTAAATGAGTAAGAGTGAGTAAGCAAGTTAGAGAGTGAGTGAGGGAATGGGAGAGTGGGTGAGTGGGAAGGTGTACGTCACCATATTACAGTGTGTGAACAAGCAAGCTGGTAGGGAGAGTAGGTGGACGAGTGGGACGGGAGGGGAGAATGGGGACAGCTGTGCGAGTGTAGAGAGACAACGGGTGAGAGGGTATGAGAGGGGCAGCAGAGCTGCAGAGAGGAGTATAGTGGAAAAGAGAGAAGACTGAAGAGGTAGGATAAGGAAAGCAGAGAGAGGCAGGGGGAAGGTAAGGTGAGAACAAAGATGGATATTCTAACTCAGCTTATTGATGAGCTTCCTGAGTGTTCACTCCCCTCCCCCCCCACAACCACCACAACTCCTGACTCTTACCCTCTCAAACACTTCCCTCCCCCTTCCTTCTCTAATCACCTCCCTCTCCTTCCATTCACTTCCTCTTTCATCTTTCCCTCTTTCCTTACCTCCTTCCACCTCCCACCCCTCCTCTCACTCTCCTTCCCCATCCTTTCTCTCTTCTATTTGCCTCTCCCCTTGCTCTCCTCTTTCCCTTTCCAAACCTCTCTCCCTTTTACTCTCCCCCCTCCACCCCCCCCACTTGGCTCTCTTCTCCTTTACATGCATACGAATGGTCTGCTTTGGTCTTTTATGTTTCATGACTTAATCGCCTCTTGTACATTTGTAACATTACTGCGTCGCCTGTATTACATTTTCCTTCTCTTTTTCGTCGGCTCCAACTTTTTTGTCAACTATATTAGGAGTACATCGTTGTATTTTTGGTCACTTTTTGCAGCCTTTCTTCCTCGTCGTCGTCTTCTCTTCTTCTTCTTCGACGGTGGCATCCTCCTCGTCAGCTATAGCATCGGTGTGTGTGTGTGTGTGTGTGTGTGTGTGTGTGTGTGTGTGTGTGTGTGTTGAGGTCAGACTGAAAGGTGAGTGACATGGAAAGTAATGAAGAAGCTGATACGACAGGGAGGAAAAGATGAAGGCGCGAGGAAGTGGGAGGAATACAGAGCTCTTAAAAATGTCTGATTGTCAGAGGAATTGTCTTTGTGTCTTCTGGTTGTTGGAAAGTATCGTTACAGAAGAAGAACGGCAGTTTGCAGGGTGAGGTGTGGTAAAGTGTGGTGTGTGCGATGTGTAGTGTGTGATGTGTTGGTGCTGTGTGATATATGGGCTGTGGCGGTATGTAGCGTTTGGGAGTGAAGGTGTGGTGGTGTGTGGTGTGTGTGTAGGGTATGACAGTGTGAGGTGTGGTGGTGTGTGCAGTGTGGCAGTGTGGTGTGGCAGCTTATGGTGTGCAACAAGTAATGTCTTCGTCTTTTTCAGGATCTTACAAAATCCCTGTGACTAAAGTTGGAGGGGAGGGGTAGTGTAAAGTGTGACCGTGAATTGTATGTGGTGTGGCAATATGACACTTGGCAGTCTGAGGTGTGGTAATATGTGGGTGGCTCTTTGATCAATTTCGGTGTTATGGTTTTTTCATTTGTCACAAATTCTCACCATGTGAAGGTTCCCTTCATGACGTATGCAGACTTTCACACTGACAGACACACACACACACACACACACACACCACAACATGAATTGCCATATGCACCTTTCATCTTTCACCCCAAAAGTTTTCCACACCTACAGTAGACCAGGGCATAAAGCATTTGGTGGGGGCGGGTCAATTTTCCTGTGACAGTAAGCGGTGTTTCTCGGCCCTTGTAATCAACAATCATTCAGTTCGCATACAACATGGCTTAAAAGTGCTTGGATGAGTTGTTCCACCACATCATGTATGTGCAAGCCAGTCACTACATAATGAATATTATATCAATACGATTAATGATATTTTTCATTATTTGTCAGTCTGTTCAATCATCAACACACATTCCTCGATTAAAAAATCCAAAACCTCTCAGCCTGAAGTACCCTCAGCTCAGAATACCCAATGGAATATTTTGACGATCCATTCCTACAGGACTGGAAAGGAGTGGCGTTGCTTTAAATGTCAACCTCCCTTGTACAGCTCGGAATTTACGATCACAAAAATCTGCAAAAGTTTTATATAAGGGAGTGCTTTTACCTTCAATGTACATGCCAAAAAATGCTGAAAATATATATGGCAAAATACTGTGGCTGGAGTGGAGGTGAAGTGCATACCCAGTGCCGTTGACAGTGCTGCAACACTCAACATCCAAGCAAGGAACCGTCTTTACTATTTAATCCATGCTGCCTCGAGACGATTTTCCTCTGTTTAAGGGAAACCTCTAAGTGAGGCAGTTAATTACATTGTGTATCTAACTTCTGTTTCAAAATGTCTCCCTGAAAGCTTAAGTGTGGCATACAAGAAAATAATCGTAATATTACATTTCATGGAGGGGCTGCAGCCAAAGAATGGGCACTTTCTTGCTATACGAGATTTCCCCATGTGGACAGAACGGAGACCGAAAGACTGACTAGGAGAGTGTAAGTGAGATGCAGGATGAGTTGGAGGGTTTGGGTGGAGCGGTTTATGAGTGAGAGTGGTATGAGTTGGAGAAAAGGCAGCCTGATGGCTGAGGATATAGTGAGTCATGCAGGTGATGAGAAAAGTCAGCCTGATGGCTGAGGATATAGTGAGTCATGCAGGTGATGAGAAAAGTCAGCCAGATGGCTGAGGATACAGTGAGTCATGCAGGTGATGAGAAAAGTCAGCCAGATGGCTGAGGATATAGTGAGTCATGCAGGTGATGAGAAAAGTCAGCCAGATGGCTGAGGATACAGTGAGTCATGCAGGTGATGAGAAAAGTCAGCCAGATGGCTGAGGATACAGTGAGTCATGCAGGTGATGAGAAAAGTCAGCCAGATGGCTGAGGATACAGTGAGTCATGCAGGTGATGAGAAAAGTCAGCCTGATGGCTGAGGATATAGTGAGTCATGCAGGTGATGAGAAAAGTCAGCCTGATGGCTGAGGATATAGTGAGTCATGCAGGTGATTCGTTTGTGGCCATCTCTTCAGGAATTAAGGTGTCTGGTTAAGGTAGAAAGATAGAAATGAAAATAAAGAGATAAGAAATAGAAAAAGTGTGAGGAGGTATGATATTTACATTACAATTCATTTACTTCTTTTATGTTTCACAAAGGAAAAGAATCCCTAGAATATATATATATATATATATATATATATATATATATATATATATATATATATATATATATGGAGCCTCTGTGGTACAGTGGTAGAGTGTGCGTTTCGTACATGGGTGAACCAGGGTTCGCACCCCGCCAGGATAATAAACTTTGGGAGTGTTCACCCGGCCACGTACTGCATTGGCGGACACAAGGGGTGCTGTGGTTGAACCAGTGTCGCTTACCATAAAGTATGTTTGCACCAAGTCGGCTTGCACGGGCCGATTACACTTGTTTCACAGACTACACACACATCCAAAGCCACTACGACACTACAACTGCACTTACAAGCACTTTTCACCCTACATACAATCTCTACCAGACAGCCTAAGCCACTTGGTAGAGATACATTGGCTGTATCGTCCCGACTTCGGTCAGGATAGGCCGGTCCTGCAGTGGATACTCAAAAGGCTAATTTTATATATATATATATATATATATATATATATTATATATATATATATATATATATATATATATATATATATATATATATATATATATATATATATATATATATATATATATATATATATATATATATATATATATATATATAGTGGTAGTATATATATATACATGGGTGAACCAGGGTTCGCAATCCGCCAGGATATATAAACTTTGAGAGTGTTCACCCGGCCACGTACTGCATTGATGTTAAAAAACAAAAAAAAAAAGTAGAAGGACTGCAGGCACCGTGAGTACTACAATACAAGGAACAGCTACAGTAAAATGCTTCAGGTGTGAAATGTGATACAGTGTGTGAGACGGGCGATGGTAGTGGTAAAATCATGTGACGATAGCAAGAATATAATTAAGATTTCATCGTAGTGAAAGGCACGCACGGACGCAAAAAGTGACTGCAGAGAAAAATCTGAGATGGGATATGTGGGACGGGTATGTGAGGTGGGGCATGATGATGGTAGGTTGTATAAAATGGTTAGGTGGGGCATGATGATGGTAGGTTGTATAAAATGGTTAGGTGGGGCATGATGATGGTAGGTTGTATAAAATGGTTAGGTGGGGCATGATGATGGTAGGTTGTATAAAATGGTTAGGTGGGGCATGATGATGGTAGGTTGTATAAAATGGTTAGGTGGGGCATGATGATGGTAGGTTGTATAAAATGGTTAGGTGGGGCATGATGATGGTAGGTTGTATAAAATGGTTAGGTGGGGCATGATGATGGTAGGTTGTATAAAATGGTTAGGTGGGGCATGATGATGGTAGGTTGTATAAAATGGTTAGGTGGGGCATGATGATGGTAGGTTGTATAAAATGGTTAGGTGGGGCATGATGATGGTAGGTTGTATAAAATGGTTAGGTGGGGCATGATGATGGTAGGTTGTATAAAATGGTTAGGTGGGGTATGATGATGGTAGGTTGTGTATAATGGTTAGGTGGGGCATGATCATGGTAGGTTGTATGATTATTTTTTTTATGCCAGGAAGAAGGAACCAAAGGCCATGAGCCTGAAATAACAGTTCCCTCCAAGAGAAAAACAAATTACAAGAGAGAGCCAAATTCAAGATCCATTCATTTCGAGATATCTGGACACACTGCATTTGAAAGATTGGAGATCATAGCTAGCAGGAAATACAGACAGAGGGAGACAGTTCCAGAGTTGACCTGTTGTATAAATGAAGGACTGGGAGTAACGGTTAACTCTTGCATTAGAGAGTTGGACAGAAAAGGGATGAGAGTTTGCTGCTAGACGTGTGCTACGCGCCCGTCGTAGAGGTGGAGGAATGCATGCAGACAGTTCAGAGGAGCAGTGACCATTGACGTAGTGATAGAAAAAGAGATAAATACGCAACAGTGCGGCGAAGAGACAGAGGTTGAAGGGAGCCAGTAAGAGGAGGAGAGTTAATGAGACGAAAAGCCTTTGACTCCACCCTATTGAGAAGAGCTGTATGTGGGGAGTCTCCCAACACATGAGAGTTGTACTCCGCACAGGGGCGGATAAAACCCCTGTATAGAGTCAACAATTGAGCAGGGGTAAAGAATGAATGGAGTAGGCTTAGCACACCTAATCTCTTGGAAGCAGATTTTACAAGAGATGTAATATGATCTTTCCAAGATAAGTCCTGAGTAAATGAAACCCCAAGCATGTTCAAGGATGATGCAGGATTAAGCTGAATATTATTAAACATTAGTGGGTATACCTGAGGAAGATTTTGTCGGGTTGATAGGTGTAAGACCTGAGTCTTAGATGCATTAAAAACAACCAGAGTATTTTTACCCCAGTTAGAGATACGAGCCAAGTCAGACATTAGGTGTGCCATAGCCTCATCCCTTGCCTGTTGAAGCAACTGCTGAGATGGATGTTGCGGGAACCGAATGGAAAGGTGAAGGGTGTAGTCATCAGCGTATGAGTGGATAGGGTTAGATGTACAGCTTAGAAGGACATTCATGAATAAAAGGAAGAGAGTTGGTGATAGGACAGAGCCCTGAGGAACACCACTGTTGATAGATCTAGAAGAACGATGGCCGTCTACAACAGCGGCTATAGAACGGCCAGAAAGGAAGCTATAGAGGAAGGCACAGATAGAAGGATAGAAACCGTAAGAGGGCAGTTTAGAAATTAAAGATTTATGCCAGACAATATCGAAGGCCTTGAGATGTCAAGTGCAGTGGCAAAGCTTTCGCCAAAGTCCCGAAAGGAGGATGACCAGGAGTCTGAAAGGTAGGTGAGAAGATCGCCAGTGGAGCGTCCCTGACGGAACCCGTATTGACGATCGGAAAGAAGGTTGTGATAGGAAAGATGCTTTAAAATTTTCCTATTAAGAATTGACTCAAAAACTTTTGAAATACAGGATGTTAAAGCAATTGGACGATAGTTAGAGGGTTGGGAATGGTCACCCTTCTTTGGGACTGGCTGAATGAGAGCAAACTTCTAGCAAGAAGGAAACGTACAAGTTGACAGGGAAAGGCGAGAGAGTTTACCTAGGCAGGGTGTAAGCACAGAAGCACAGTTCTTGAGAACAACAGGAGGGATTCCATCAGGCCCATATGCCTTGTTAGTATTGAGGCCAGTGATGGCAGAAAATTCATCAGCTGAAGAAATTTTAATGTCAGGCATGAGGAAGTCAGAGGGGGGAAGTGATGGAGGAACAGCACCGGAATCGTCTAAGGTGGAATTGGAGGAGAAAATCTGAGCTAAGAGATCTGCTTTATCAGTAGAAGAAAGAGCTACAGAACCTTCAGAGTAGAAAAGAGGAGGGAAGGATGATGAGGTAAAGTTGTTAGAAAGAGTTTTGGCAAGGTGTCAGAAGGAGCGGGAAGAATTCGAGTTGGAGAGTTGAGAGCATTTAGTATGGATGAAATTATTATTAGCAGAGCGAAGAACAGACTTAACACGATTCCGGGCAGAAACGTAAAGATGATGTGATTCAGGGGTGGGTTGGCTCCGGTACCTTTTGTAGGCCCTCTCCTTGTTGCGGACAGCATTAGAACAAGCGTGATTAAACCAAGGCTTTCTTGCGCTAGACTAAGGATACCAGAAAGGAATGTATGCTTCCATGGCCGAAAGAATAACCTCCGTAATGCGTAAGGCACACTCAGATGGCTTTAGGTGGGGCATGATGATGGTAGGCTGTGTATAATTGTTAGGTGGGGCATGATGAAGGTAGGTTGTGTATAATTGTTAGGTGGGGCATGATGATGGTAGGTTGTGTATAATTGTTAGGTGGGGCATGATGAAGGTAGGTTGTGTATAATTGTTAGGTGGGGCATGATGATGGTAGGTTGTGTATAATTGTTAGGTGGGGCATGATGATGGTAGGTTGTGTATAATTGTTAGGTGGGGCATGATGATGGTAGGTTGTATAAAATGGTTAGGTGGGGCATGATGATGGTAGGTTGTGTATAATTGTTAGGTGGGGCATGATGAAGGTAGGTTGTATAAAATGGTTAGGTGGGGCATGATGATGGTAGGTTGTACAAAATGGTTAGGTGGGGCATGATGAAGGTAAGTTGTGTAAACTGATTTGGCGGTACCAGGAACAAAATAAGAGGCACAAGCGTAGTGGACAATTTAAAAATGACTGTATACTGACGCAAAAGGTTGACTGCAGTATGAAGTAGTGATGGTGTACGAGGTATGAGATGGTGGTGGTGGTGTAGTGAACGCCATCATTCCAAACTGCCATTACTCACACCTCCGCTCAGGCCACCGACGCCCAAGTATAATAATCCATTTGTATTAACTGCCAGGCTGGCTGGTGTGCAGCCATCCACGCACCCATCCAACCATTAATGTCTTCCTGCCTCCCTCACCGCCCTGCCTCATGTCTGCATGTAAAGCACACTGGGTCCTTTTATTTGGTGGTTTTAACATGACGAACAACCATTGTCTTACTAGTTCTTGGTTGTTATTCAAGCACATCATACATTAAAGTTATAGACATTCAAGGGCAGAATGTTCGAGAAAGCAAGCTTGATAAAGTTGTTAGTTTAACTAAAAGAATCGTGCCATCCTATTATTACACACTTTGCAATATTGAGAAAAGCCGCTTAGGTAACACTTATCATTATTATAAACTTTGCAACTATGTGCGTAGATTGCTTTAAGTTCCCGAAATATCTCAGTTCTGTTGCTGTGCTGTACCACCCAGCTACATGCTGTGTAGTGCTGTTCGTACACTTCCCTCGCTCGATTAAACAATCAACCCTGCTGGAACCACTTATTTCTTTTACTATGGCTAATGACAGACGATTTCTCTCCCCATTTGGAAAGTTCTTAAGGTATGACGGTTAAAGAACATCTCAACGAAATTCACTGGGAGTAAAGAAAAAAGGCGAGCGTTAAAAGGGATTAGCATACACATTTACTGCAGTTCGTCAAAACAACGTGTTTAGTTCAAAGCGCGGTGTGGTACAACTTTAAAGCTCATTCCATTACCCCCGTGATGAGTGATGGCTCGACTAATGAAAACAGTTTAGCTGTAAAAAATTGAACTGAAGCAATTATCCAGTGCAATCTGTGTCAGTACTGTATTACCATCAATTTCATGGACAGTATAGTGTGTGTGTGTGTGTGTGTGTGTGTGTGTGTATTGTTGTTACTGAAGGGGATGAGGGGAAGAGTGCTTATAAAAAAGAAGGGGCCAGTGTCATGGTATCGTTGTTGTTGTTGTTCCCTAGGCTGTCTGGCCGAACAGCCCAGAGTCCCTAAGGAAGGCCATGGCCGAAACCGGGCTTTCCCACAGAGCTCTCAAGGAGTGTATGTTGTGTTGTTGACGAAGGTGATTGTGTGCAATGCAGTCTTCCATAATGTGCTTAATAGTATGGGGTGCTGTGTTGCATCCTGGACAGGCATCAGCGACGGAGTCATTCAGCCTCTTCTGGTAGCTTAAGAGGGCTGGATGGTGCCCATATCTCAGCCTGGCCAGGTGGACCCTGTCCTCACGAGGAAGATAGGATTCAGAAGGGTGGATGTCAGGAGGCCGTGCATGCAGCTGTGTGTTGTCTTTAAGTGACTGAATGGAGCGGCGAGTGATTTGAGTATGGATATGCTTCTGGAAGCTGGTCTGAGGCGGGCGAGGGCGGAGAGATGACAGTATTTGTGTATGATATCGTGTGCTGGTTGTTGTTTTGACGTTCTTGGTGTGGGTGGATGTGCTGTCATGTACTGTAGTGGATGTTGCTGGTTTGTGGAGGCTGCAGCGAGAATCTGAGTGCCTCTCATGTCTAGGTGGATCCTTGACTTTGAGGACTTTGGTTTCTTGATGTAGGTAGTCTGTGGGTGCAGTAGCTGTGCAGCCTGTGATTATTTTTAGGGCCTTGTTCTGTATGGTCGGTAGAGTGTTGTAGTGTGTTTTAGTGAGGTTAGGAGACCAGGCAGGGCTTGCATAATTCATCACTGAACTTATATACTTATATACTTGTATACTGTGGTGGTGGTTTCTTCGTTGTGTCCAAATGTTGTATGGGAAGTGACTTCAGGGCACTGAGTCTTGGTGTTATTTTATTTTTAATGCTTGTGATGTGTTGTTTAAATGACATTTATGTATTGTATGTTACGCCAAGGATTGTGTGTGTGTGTGTGTGTGTGTGTGTGTGTAATTCACCGGGTTGGTCAGGATCACTTGATGGTTGTGATCGTCAGCTTTTTACCCTCCCGGAAGGGAGCTGAGAGCTCATATAGTCCGATCTAAGGGCAAGGCTGTGACCTTCACACACGCATACACCCGTCCCCTTGCTCAAGGGGGACAGTAACCACCCACTTCATCAGTGAAACTTTTCGCAACCTGAGCGAGGCGCGAACTCCCGTCCATCAGTTGGCAAGCGAGAACGTTACCACTGCACCAGCGAGCGGTGTGTGTGTATGTGTGAGTTTGTGTGTGTGTGTGTGTGTGGTAGGGGAGTGTTGTTTATAGTGAGGTGTGGAATGTGACTATATTCTGCTGTCCAGTTTGTGAGAAGGGTATCGTTTGTGCTAATGGGAAGCAGCTGTCAAATGTGTGGTAGTATTTTGTATGGGCTATATGAGTTTGACTGAGGTTCTTTGTTCAGTGTGAGAAAACACTTTATGAGTAAAAGGAGACCAGGTGCCAATGCCAGGATTCGAAGTGTAGCGGCGTGAGAGGTGATAATATAATTTGTATGAGAGTGGAAGAAAAAACAGTGTGTGCTTCGGGTACGTGTATACAATAACGGTGAACAACGAGGACACAGGTGCTTTTGTCTCCAAGGTTATGTATTTAGGTATGTACCCACTGGGACAAAAATTCACTTACTATTCCGTTACATAAACTTCACAAATGGGGCATGTCCGTCACTTTCCACCCTGACGCATCATATCAACGAGCATCTTGGCTGAGAAGCATAGGCCTACTAGGCCCCTCTCAACACAGGTATATCAGCCAGTGGAGGGAGTGAATTATTAAGAAAATTGTAGTGTTTGATTGCTCTTGGTATATTTACTTTTTAAAATACAGAAAGTTATTGCACTGTTTCGTTTTTCGTTTTTCAATACCATTTATTATCAAACGCAAGGATGAAGTGAGAAGATATCTTTTTTGTCACGCCTCCCTATGTCGTTGGGAGAAGCATTCGTTGTTCTGTCCATCCATAAACCATCTCCTAAAAGACTGAACAAATTATAGCGAAATTTAGCATCACGGGAGAGAGGAAACTCGACTTTAAGCCATATGTTTAAAAAATTACAGATAAAAGTCTTCCAAGATAATATCCAGTAATTCACTGTGGTATTACATAGAGATTACCTGAAGAATTTGGGTTTATATGATTAAATAACAAGGTCATATGTCAAGATCATACCTTTCCAAATTTTTACAACTGGAAATTGCATCACCATCATCTTCCTCATTTACTGTTTAAGGAGAGACACGCAAACTACAATAACCTCTAAGCACAATAATGTCTTGTTAATTTCAAGCTTGCTACTCCAATATAATATACATTCAGCTCAGCAAAGATCCTCCTAGTGAAGGGTGTAAATGGATAAGACTACGATATAACGCCATTCTGGTGTCTGTGGAGGTGAGGTTAGGTGGAGTAATGTGGCCAGGTTGTGGCGTGTGTTGTTATGGTGTCGTTATCGTGCTGGGGTACCATTCCTGAAGGTGGTTGTGCTGCGTGATGTGATGGCGAGTGTGGCTGCTTTCCTGGTGTATTGTTGGTGTTAGTGATAATACTGTGATGCTGGTGTTAGGGTGCTTTTATGAAACTTATCTTATGATGGTGTTATGATGCTGGTTTTATGATGGTGTTGTTGTAGTGTTGTGATGATGATAATGGTGTTATTGTCGTATTACTTTTACCATGGTGATGTTTATAGTGTTTGCATTATGGTTCTGGTGTTATGGTGTTCATAATTACATTTACGGAAGTTTTTGTGTGTTCTTGGTGCTGGTGGTGTTTTTGTTCGTCTTACCAACGTTCGTCATCACGGCATCACACCTTTATTTTTTAGCCAATTTGCCTGAAACTTACCGTACATGTACAGCCATAAGCAAAAGGTCGCCGCACATCCCTGTCAGCTGTGGCAATATATATATTTTTTTTTATGTGATAGCGGTATGATGAAAACAACAAAAGGATACAAAAATGAAGGATACTCTCTTAAGTTCAGGGATAAATGAAAAATGTGGAAGACCTAATACAATGATGTGAGGGGATTACTGACCAACTTTTGCTCATGGCCCCAGTTCCATCTGGTGTCTCAAAACATCTTTCTAAGATTTTCAAGTCAGGCATTTGAAATGATCTTTCGAGTCCCAAACTTGTACAAGATAGGCAGGTAATCACCAAAGACGAGCTCAGAACCACCAAGACATTAAAACAATTATCCTAGTACAATCAGGTGTTCTAATCAGCTTTGAACGCGGCTATGATACCATGGAAGTTTGATTCGAACGCGCCCTCTAGCCTGTTTTATAATTTATTCGTTTGCGTTACGAAGTCCAGCAAGGATACAGGTAAGTATTTACATATAAGACAGAAAGGAGAAAATGTCAGTGCATTTGCTACCACATGCTGCTTATGCTTTGATGTTTTGGTTATGCAGCTGACGTTATTGTGAAGTTATGGTGCAAATATCATGGTGCTTATGATGCTGCTGTTATTAGGCTGCTACTAATATGCTGGTTAAGATATTATAACAAGGGTTACTGCACTGTTATTTTGTGCTGTGATCTTATTGTATTACGGGTCGCGCTTCCCTTGAGTCTGACGCACCATTAACGAAAGCTAATGGTGCCAACGACGGCCTGTCAGATTAGCCAGCATCATCATCAATCATATTCACTCCTCTAACCCCTCTCTCTCCTGCCTGCTTTACACATTTTTCTCCATTTCCTACTCCTTTTCCCCTCTCATGACTCTTCCTTCCTCCAGTCTCTCCTTGCTTAACACTTTTTCCTTATTTTCTCTTCTCTCTCACTCCTACCTCCCCCCCCCTTTTTTTTTTTCACATTCATGCCTTACATTTCTTTCTATCTTATCGTCCATCTTTTCCTATTCCTCCTCCCTCACTTTTCCTCCTGTCTCACGTTCTCTCTTCTCTCCTGCCACTCATTCCTATCTAACTCTCCTGCCACACATTCCTATCTAACTCTCCTGACACCGACATATAAATCGTACTTGCTCCTCTCATCACTCCCTCACTCCCTTCTACCTCACACCTCTGTCTCTCTCCTGCCTAAGGTCCGTCTCACACTCCTGCCTCTCTCCTCTCTCACACAGTGATGCACCTCTCATGTCTCTCACTTCCGTCCTACCCTTCTTCACTACTCCTGCCTGTCTCCTCTCTGTCACCCCTCTCTCGTTTCATGTTCCCCGTCTCATGGTAACGGTAACATGCAATCGCCTACTACCCACTTGGGGGTGTAGGGGCCCGAGGCTAGGCTACTGTGTCTAGCATATTTACAGCCAGCGTAGATGACCAGCCTACTTCCCTTGGTGTCATTACTTAATCACTCTTGTCACCTCTTGGGTATGGAACCAATGCAAGCCCGTCACTCTGACTTGGGCGTTCTAACCACTACACCATAGGACGTCAGTCCATCTTAGTCCATTACTCTCTCTGTCCCTCCTGTTCTTCCTTCCCTTCTCTCACATTCACTCCTGCCTCACCCTCCCTCACCTCTGACACCATCATCATACTTTTGACAGCATAACAACCCCCACACATCTAATATCAGCACTAACCCCTGACACCAGCACCACCCCCTGACACCAGCACCACCCCCTGACACCAGCACTACCCCCTGACACCAGCACCACCCCCTGACACCAGCACTACCCCCTGACACCAGCACCACCCCCTGACACCAGCACCACCCCCTGACACCAGCACCACCCCCTGACACCAGCACCACCCCCTGACACCAGCACTACCCCCTGACACCAGCACTGCATCACTGACAGCATTATAACTCTGACACCAACACACTCCTCATAACACCATCACATTCTTAACACCACTATCAACCTGACACCAGCATCCACACCCCTCACACCACAGTCTTGATCCTACAGGGTTGGCCCTACCACCTTGACACCACTACCACCACCACTACCACCACCACACTGTAGTCTTGAACCTACAGTCCTGAGACCACCACCACCACCACATCTCTGACACTGCCAATACCACCATACCTCTGACACCACCACGACAACCACTACCACCACCACTCCCCTCTCAAGAGTCTTGTACATACAGTCCTGACACTACCACCCTGACACAACCACCACACCTCTGACACCACCACCACATTGCAAATACCAACACGACATTCCAAACACCACCACACCTGTCACTCTGGCATTGTTCTTTCTGACGGGCCAAGCGACATCCACCCCTATTAATGCATATTTTACACACACACACACACACACACACACACACACACACACACACACACACACACACACACACACACACACGGTTAAATTCTCGTGGGTGTTGGTGAAACGAATCTTTGTTTCTAACCGTCCAAGAAGAGCATTTTTATTAGTCATCCCCAGTTATCCACCCACCCATCCACTTACGTGTAATATATGGTGAAGTTTTTGGCCGTGTGCATAAATCCTGAAGTCCCTAAACTGCGAAGGGAAAGGCAAGCCGGAAATAAGTCCATTTATACTGAGTGTCAATCTTCCCCTATAACACGACCCGCAGTAGTGGGTTTACATCCACGTCCCCGACTGTACTGCTGGCTGGACAGGCAAGAGGGGACAACAAACTGAGTCCACCAGTCTGACCGGCAAAAAATCAAGCTCGGGTTCTTCTGGCAACGAGCTGAATGTGCTAACCACTGCACCACCAGCTTCACTCGTATAAGACTATTCAAGGAAGGGAATGGATTTTTTTTTTTTTTCAGGTGACGTGTGGGTTGTGGGAGGATGGGAAAGGGAGAGAACTGGGGATAGGGGAGAAGGAGGGTTGGAGGTCTGTGGGGGTGGGGGTGAGAGAAGCAACTGTATAGAGCAGCAGGACAAAAAAGGCAAAAAAGTGTGAAATGGGAGACATTGGTGAGGTGAGGTGGCAGCAGAAACAATGAGATGATGTGATAAAGGAAATTCGAAGGGGATGCCAGGTAGTAACTAGTAGGTAGGTGGGGTGGATCTTGTAGGAACAGAAGAGTGATGTTAAGTGGCTGGGATAAATGTGTTGAAAAAAAATGGTGATAGGGAAGGAACATATGATGGATTACGCAGAGAGGTATGGGGAAAGAGAAAAGAAAATCTGGAAGTAGTGAGAGAGTGGTAACATAAACTGGTGGGAGAACCTTGTGTCTAAATAAGGTACAGCTCTTAGCAAGGAAAATTAAGTTAGAATGTCGATAAACACAGGAATGGGGAAGGTACAAAGAAATGACAACTATGAGAGAAAAATAGGTTGAGAAAGGATAAACTTGGGAAAAGGGACAGGGAGTAGTAGTAATAGTAGTTGTAGTAGTGGTAGTAGTAGTAGTAGAGTAATTCCAAGGTTAGTAGAAGGGAATGAGCTTTAGCAACGGAGATGTGGTGCAGAAGTTTGATAGAGAGAAAGAGGGATAAAAATGACGAGAGGAAAAGAAGTGGGGAAAGGAGAATTTTGGGAGAAGCAGGAAGGAGAGGTACCGATAATACAGTTTGGCAGTGCTGGGGGGAAAACTGAAAGGGAATAGTGACACAGAGGAGTAGAGTGAAGGACAGCAGAGGGGCAGGAGTAAATGACAGCAGAGGGGTAAGAGTGAATGACATCAGAGGGCAGGGTTGTGGTGGGGGAGTATTGGAGAAGAGGTGGAGACGCTCGCTCGGTTTGGTACTGGTCTTACGTTCGGAGTATTGCAATGAGATCAAATGATTTCGTAGGGTGATTGCTTACAAGATAACTCCAGTAGGTAAAAACTATATGACCTACACCACACCACTGTATGCTATATCAATGTCTGTGTCCTGTATCTCTCCTAGCCTCCTCCTAACACCCTCTATGGCTTTACACTTTTTACAACAGGGAGGGTGGGTTGTGGTGGGGAGGGACTGAGTGGAAATAACTTTTTACAACAGGGAGGGTGGGTTGTGGTGGGGAAAGACTGAGTGGAAAGCGACAGAGAGGTGGGGGGAAAGTGGGGTGAGGGGTGAAGCTGAAGGTCCAGGGAATATCATGCCATGGTGGCCGTGTCCTGCAGTTTTTACGGCAGCACCGGATCAGTGTTCATAAAGGATACCAACATTTTTTTTTCTGTAATCAGGTCTCCATAGTGTTAAAATATAAAAAAATCACAGCTTGGTGGTATTATTCACTTTAATGTTCATTTCAATTTGTTTATGAAGTGTTTGGTAACAGTGCGGGTTATGGTAATGTATAAGCAAGCTGTCTTACACACAGTTGTTGACCAAGAATATGTAAATACTGACACCAGTGTGAAGCGTGGTTACCTTCACACTCTCAAGTGTCTGCCACCCCCCCCCATTATTAAAAAAAGCGAATAAGTTATAATTAATTCATTTTGAACCGTGCTGCATGGGCTGATTCTTTTATATAATATATACCGTATAATCTTATATAGTAAGTAAAGGGAATGGTTGAGAGAGAAAAGGGAAGATGTAATGAATGCAATCGGTTGTTTAGCGATGAGAGAGAAAATGAGCGAGAAACGACAGAATCGAGAATTCAATCAACTGACTACACTGAAGTTTGAGTCGTAAAGTAAACACTAGTGAGTAAATGCGGCAATTGTTTAAAGAGGAGAGGCAAGCTAATGCCAGGTAAAGACGGTCAGAAACACAGAGAGAGGAGAGGACTTAGCACACCCGAAAACCTCAGCCACCCCCAACTTAGGAACCCAAGTAAAAATCCTAGTGACCGCGGAATCATTGTGTGTTTATCCTTTTTTATTCTGTGAGGGACCCCGGATGTAAACAGAAAAGTGGCGTCCCTTGAGGCGGTTAGAAAGGGACACGAGAGGGTGGGGGGAGGGAGGGACTGAAGGGAGAGGGTGGCGGGATGGGAGAATATATGAGGAGGGGAGGGAAAGGAGAGAGATAGGGAGAGAGAAGGGATTTGTGAAAAGGAAGTGTTACTGTGATGGAAAGGGAGAGGAGAGAATACAGATTGATGAAGGAAGGCAGAAAATGAGATGGGAACGGGATATGGGGAGAGGAGTACAAAGGAGTACAAAGGAAACCAAACAGCAACAGACCTTATGGTCCTTTCGAGGCTGTTTGTTACAGAGTAGACTATGACTACAAGCTCTAACTCTACATGCTGAAGGATAAGGATAGTAAAGCAAGAAGGCTCCCCCGCCTCCAAACCCTCCAGTTAAAACTGGCAAGAAAAAGTGAGAAAAACCGACGTGGAAATTTCACAGGAAAGACTAAAAAGGGAAAGTTACATTCTATAATACATTATCTATAAGCTACCAGTATGAATAACCTGAAAGAGAAAGTAGTAGAGTAAAATGAATACTCGAATAAATAAATAACTAATGCATGTCACTATGTACGGGTACATTAAGTTGACGGGGAGTCTGCGGACACAGTGTGGAAATTGTACAGTGTACAGTGTGGATATTCAGGGGTGGTGGGGCAGCCTTGTCTGGCGCTATTAAGGTAGGCAGCAGTCAATCAGGCCCCAGCTCCATTCATTCCACTGAGACTAGGAACTTTCCCATGAGGGACAAGCAAACAAATCACCTCCTGAAGCAGTGACCCCTGGTACATTAAAAAAAAATCCCGATGGTGGCCACGTAACTAACAGGGACCCTCAGTGATCCACAGCCCATCACAGGTCGAAAGTATGAGTAGTGACCGTTAACTCAGGGCTATCTGTGCATATCCTAGTCTGTGCATATACTATATTTGCATTTAATAAATTGATCCAGGCTCTAAAAAACTAAAATAAAATAAAATAGAAAATTATACATACACAAGTGTTTTATTCAGGAGTAAACGTATTGAGCTGGGGGTTGGATGCCAAATACTTATCCAGGCGACCTTTAAAGGTTTGTGCTATATTACAATCTATTACGTTGGAGGGCAATTTATTCCATATATTTACAACTCTATTGAAGAAGAAATGCTTAGCTTCATGCGACTGGAATCGTTTGCCAATTATTTTATGCCCATTGCCTCTAGTGTAATTCGAGTGATCAACTGTGAAGTATTTATCGACAGCCATGTTATCATGTCCTTTGAATATCTTGAATACTTGAATTAAATCTTCTCGTATCCTCCGTTTTGTTAGGGTTTAGAGATTCAGGTGTTCTTGACGTTCCTCGTACGGTTAATTTCTCAATCTAGGTATCATCTTTGTCATCCTTCACGGCACTCTTTCAAGCTTTTCCATGTCCATTTTATAATACGGTGACCAAAACTGAACGCAACACTCCAAGTACGGGCGTACTAAGGAATTAGACAAAGTAAGGACGATAATATCGGATTTATATTCAAATGCTCTGCCTATGAATCCAATCAATTTATTGGCTTTTTTCACAGCTTCTGTACATTGTTTGCTTGGTTTAAAATAATTTGTTATAACTCCTAAATCTTTTTCATTGCTTAGAAGAGGAGGGGATTATGGTACGACGATGGGAAAATGAAGAATGCAGAGAGAGAGAGAGAGAGAGAGAGAGAGAGAGAGAGAGAGAGAGAGAGAGAGAGAGAGAGAGAGAGAGAGAGAGAGAGAGAGAGAGAGAGAGAGAGAGAGAGAGAGAGAGGTAACAGGGAGAAAGGAGGGGAATATCGGAAGAGGAGGAGAAAATGGAGAGAGGAAGGTGAAGAGCGGAAGGTAATATGGGGAAAGGATTGGAATATGGGAAAGGATGGCAATGTGAAGGGTACAAAGAGGATTTACAAGAAAGGCAAGGAATATGTGGAGAGGATGCGGATAAAGACTATGGGATAACTGGAAGGTGTACGAGGAAAAGAAGCAGGCATGATGAGAGAAAGGAACACTGGACGAAAATATAAGGAAGGAAACTTGTACTGGGAGGGGACAGGAGGAGACAAAAAGACGGGAAGGGAACACGCGGAGGATATGTGGCGATGAGGACATGGGGACGGGATATGGGGACAAGGGGAGGGGAGGGCGAGAGAGGTGAATGTGGTACAGGAGTCTGGGGGTTGGAGACTTGGAACCTCGGCCACCACTTAAGAAGAGCAGTCTGAGCGAAAGTTGGAGACGGGAAGCAGGGATGGAGGAGACCGCCGTTTGTGAGATTAAATATCCACGCCGAGTATTTCCACCAGCACCTAAAGTTTGTCTCGGGACGGGGGTATCACGTCCTGGGTATTAAGAGGACACAGTTCCCGCCGGGCAGTTCACCATCGTGACGTATTTTCACTGTTTTACCTTTGCTACCAGATTATTTAGGAGACTTTCGGACACCACCGCCTCACTACAACTGTGTCTTCTTTTAATTTTTCCCTCTGCTACGAGACGAGTTTACTTTGTTAAGAAGAGCTTTGTGGACATCTAACCACCTTCCTATGTGAACAGCTTCTTGTTCTTCTTTTTCTTCTTTTTATTTTTTGTTTTTGTTGCCAGACGATTTTACTGAATTTTTGAGAGTTCTAGTGGTGATGGGGTCATAAACAATTTATATTAATCCTCTCATTAAGGTGGTTCATTTTTTTTTGTATTCGTAGTTCCTCCATAACATAGGAAGTTTAATGATTGCAAGAATAAACTATTACAACACAACAACACGAGAGGTAAGGGGTCAACGTTTGCGTCCGTCAAGTTTGGGATTTATTCACTTCAGGATAAATTGCTTGAATCTATGTGATCAGATATGAAATACAATTGTCATAGGGAAAGAAAATCGTCAGAGGGTACCAAGGTTAAAACATGACAACGCCACGAGAGATAAAGGCAGGGTGTTTGTGTTGGTGGAGTCTGGGACAGCCTGCATTTGTTGTGGGGATTCGGGAGTTAAGAAAAGTGACTAGAATTGTGTGAGGACGGAAGGGGGACGATGCTGCAGATGTGAGAGTTCAGTTAATGTCAGGATTTGGGGACTTAAGGCACAGAGGGTGAGGTGAGGTGGTGGGGATGGGGTGGGTGAAGAGAGACTAGTGGGGATGGGGTGAGTGGGGAGAGACTGGTGGGGATGGGGAGAAGCTGGAAGGGAGGGAAGTGAGAAAAAAAAAAGCTAATAGGAGGTAGGAAAAGGGGGAGGGAAGGAGAAGGAAGGGAGTAAGAAGATGGGTTGGATAAGGAATTTGCATGAAAAGGATGTGGAAAGGGTTAAGGGAGGAACAAAGGAGGATGGTAAACGGGAGAAGGAAGATAAAGTAGGAGGATAGGGTGAGGGTGAGGTGGGTGAGGATAGGAGGGGAGTAGCGGGACTGGGGAAGGGGAAGCGATGGAGGAGAGGCTGGGAGAAAAGGAATGGATAGCGATCAGAAAGAAGAGAGAGGGGAAGGAGAAACGGGAGGGAGGGAAGGAGGGGGGAATGGGAGAGATTGTTGCGATATAAGGAATGGGAGGGAGGAGTTGGTGAGGTAGGTGGTATGGAGATGTAAAATGGGTGGAGAGGAAGTAAAAAGGGGAGGAAAGAGGAATGAAGAGAAAGGACATGGGAAGGATGGAGATGGAGAGAGAAAGGAAATTGGGAGGAAGGAGATGAGAGAAAAACGAAAATGAGATAGAGGAGGTGTAAACAGATGTGATGGAAAACGAAGATATGGAAAGGGAAGGGGGATGGTGAAGGGGACAGAGTGCGGAAAGAGAGGACGAGGGTGGCAGACCAAGAGTGGGGAGGACTAAAGGCAGCACGAGAGAGGGGAAAGTGAGGGAGTAGTGGTTGAAGGTGAGGGAACTGTAGGTGACAATGAGAAAGTGAGACAGATGCATGAACCAAGGAAAGATATGACTGGCTGAAGGTGAGGTTATACCAAAACTGTAGGTGAAAGTGAGAAAATGAGACATATCTGGCAGGTAACAAGACACAGGTACACACAGGAAATAAGTTATCTTCCCAGTTTAATGGTTATTAAAAACTGGCGAAAGACAAGGAGAGATAAGAACAGTTGAAGGTGCGCTTAAGAAAAGAGTGGGTGAAAGTGACAAAATGAGACAGGTGTATGAATAAAGGAAGACAAGCGTAGATGAAGAGGTTTGACATGTGAGAGTCAGAGGACGGGTTTCAACGCTTTGGACTCCCCTGTTGAGTATGCGATTTCACTATGAATACAGTAAGGTGATACTTAAAAGCTAAGAAAAATCCCAGCTTGAGGGTCATGTATAAGTCTGATAGTTAATGTTCCTGTGGATCGAAACAAGGGGAAAAAGCTAAATTGGGCTATGAATGGTAAAATAAATATATAAACTTACGAACTGATTATGCAGCTAAGTAAATATGGTTTAAGTCTTTAGGAGTGCTATGAGAGCTGCTATAAGCATCAAGCGTTGAAGTAAGGATCAAGGTATTGGTGGTGACGTGAGCTTAGGCTGGGTCGGGTAAGGTTAGGATTAATTAGGTTATGCTAGTTTGTTATGATGTCTGAACTTAGGGCAGGTCAGGGCTGGACTAACTAGGATAAGGTTAGTTATATCAGGTTATGATAGGGTAGGATGCGTGATTTGGGGTTGGCACAGTACGGTAAAGTACTGATGTGGTGAGACCAGATTATTGCAAGATTAGTTGAAATTATGTAAGGGAAGGCTAGGCATGGTTGGGCTAGGTAAGGTAAGGCTAGGCATGGTTGGGCTAGGTAAGGTAAGGCTAAGCACGGTTGGGCTAGGTATGGTAAGGCTAGGCGCGGTTGGGCCCTGTAAGGTAAGGCTAGGCAAAGTTGGGCTAGATAAGGTAAGGCAAGGCTAGGCACGGTTGGGCTCGGTAAGGCAAGGCTAGCCAAGGTTTGGCTAGATAAGGTACGGTAAAGACTGGGCAAGGTAAGGCTAGGTAAGGTACGTCTGGGAAAGACTGGGATAGGTAAGGTAAGGCTGGGAAAGATTGGGCTAGGTAAGGTAAGGCCGGGTTGCGAATCACAATAAGGACTGAAGGTAAGGGCAAAGGGCTAAAAAGTCGGCTGGAAACTGGTCCTGGATAGGAAGTGCTTACCTTCCCTGGTGATGACCTTTTAGCAGGGGTCAGTAAGCATGTAACGACCAACAGTGGCACATTGACGCACAATGGACGCTCTCATTACAATTACCGGGCTGCTGTGGCAGTGGGGTGAGGGTGTGGGGTGTGGGGTGAGGTTAGTGTGGGGAAGGGGTCGTTGATGAGTAGGGACAGAATACCTGGAGGGGACACAATACGTGGATACATGGGCGGCACTGTTTGATGGTACTATGGTAGGGTGGTGATGGTATGGGGGTTATAGTCATTTTTTTTTTCTCTCCAAATGGAACTGGGCCACTCCCTCACCTCGAAGAGTACGCCGTAGCTGGATGAAATAACTAGAATCCCTACTTATGATGAAGCAATAGGTCTTCTTGGTTACTAGTCAAATTTGTCTACTATATATACTTCCGTTTCACTGTACTTCAACTAAGCAGAAGCGGGTTACTGTTTTACTGATTTCCGTTAGTTGGGTTGGGTTGTTGCTGAGTAGGGACAGATATGCCTACTAACATCTGGGAACCTTTTTGTGGCAGTGTTTGGCTGATGGTGTTGGGGTCAGTGAGGTGAGAGATGGGGCGCGTATGAGGGAGGCTGGTGGGGAGGGGTTGGGTGGGGCTGATGCTGAGAGGGACAAACGTGCCTAATAATACGTAGACCTTTCATGGCGTCATTCCACAGAAGCTGGGGGTTAGTGAGGTGAGATCTGGAGTGCCGGGCATATTGGGAACTGATGGGGCTGAGTTACGTATAAAGGCCAGGGTCTGGGTTGCTGGTCTTTTCTTTGAAATGTATACGAACAAGGTCGATCACCACCGAGATTATCTTGAAGTGAATATTGATAATGGATCATTTGAACATAAATAGTGTAATATTCCAATAACTGTATTAGCAATAAATACATAACAATGTGATGTTGAAAGGTTTACTAGAATAATGTAAGTGATACTGAGAAGTGAAATTATCTTCATGATCATTTTCCTGACCTTTTGTATTTTGTACGTGAGGCAGGATACAGGTACAAGGAAAGAAAACGTATAAATGCTGAAAGTCTACGCGAAATGCATCCAGCCGTGTGTGTGGAGGGTGTTATGGTGTGGATGATGAAAAAAAAACAAAAAGTGTTGGTGAGAGATAATGATGGGATAATGATGGTGCAGTGGTGATGGTGTCGTTGTGAAGGGTGATGTCCAGCGTGGGGCGGAAACAGCCGGGAATGGTTACCCACAATTGCATTAATGAAGGCTTTTATGAAACCAGGTGAAGGTACGGTTCAGAAAAATGTGTGTGTGTGTGTGTGTGTGTGTGTGTGTGTGTGTGTGTGTGTGTGTGTGTGTGTGTGTGTGTGTGTGTGTGTGTGTGTGTGTGTGTGTGTGTGTGTGTGTGTGTGTGTGTGTGTGTGTGTGTGTGTGTGTGTGTGTGTGTGTGTGTGTGTGTGTGTGTGTGTGTGTGTGTGTGTGTGTGTGTGTGTGTGTGTGTGTGTGTGTGTGTGTGTGTGTGTGTGTGTGTGTGTGTGTGTGTGTGTGTGTGTGTGTGTGTGTGTGTGTGTGTGTGTGTGTGTGTGTGTGTGTGTGTGTGTGTGTGTGTGTGTGTGTGTGTGTGTGTGTGTGTGTGTGTGTGTGTGTGTGTGTGTGTGTGTGTGTGTGTGTGTGTGTGTGTGTGTGTGTGTGTGTGTGTGTGTGTGTGTGTGTGTGTGTGTGTGTGTGTGTGTGTGTGTGTGTGTGTGTGTGTGTGTGTGTGTGTGTGTGTGTGTGTGTGTGTGTGTGTGTGTGTGTGTGTGTGTGTGTGTGTGTGTGTGTGTGTGTGTGTGTGTGTGTGTGTGTGTGGTGTATTAACAATTATCTAGCCAAGGACACAGGCAGCAACCAGGTATTAGTAGAGCCAAGAAGTTATGTGCCGAAAAGTACAAGTCTTGGAAGCAAGGTAGGAGTCTCTCGTCGCCTTGAGAGACTGCCACCTCTACCTTACCGCGCTATTTTTAATACATCACTCAGCTCTCTTGTATATTTGTCAAGTCTTTAGTACCAGCACAGATATTATAAATTTCATTCAGTATTAACGCGTTACAAGCAGAAATACACTGGTTAGAAGATGTTGCGGTCTTTTAAGTCTTCGAGGCCCTAATTGTCTACGTGTGTGGCCGTGTATGAGGGTCGAGGTTGCAAAGGTAAGAAATACGGAGGAATGGATATGTGAGTCCCATGACAAGAGTACACAACGTGGTACTAACAACCCCTGTGACCCCGACAATACTGAACGATACAATACACAACCAGGCACATAAAACAATCACCACACAACCGTTACCAGACCCTCTACAACAGCATCCCGCCTCCAGACATTCCAACACTAACAATGAAGAAACACCTGCATACTCATTTCACGCACCAGGGCAATACAGCACCTCCATCAGAACACTGTTACAAGCCGTTCCCCCCACCCAAACATCCACCAGTAAGAGACATCCTTAAATAGAGCTGATCGTGTGTACCCAGCAAGGCTTAAATCAGGGCATTATCCAACCCGCCTAGATTGGTTTTGGGTGGAATCACAGATGACATGTGTCTCTTGCAGGAAAGGCCTACACACCATAACCTACATAATGAAGCACAACACAATACACGTAAATACATCAGTGGTGTAAGGAACCTATGGGGCGACCCCGTAAGGGCAGCTCTTACCTACAGTCGACGGGCCTTCTCGGTCAGGATGGAAGGGGTTATACCAAGATCTAAAAAATACAACAATTACGAGAACGTCATGTTTGGAATATTTTACTCCTGCTATCTGCTGATCATTTATTCAGTTTAGGAGCCAATTTCCGAACTGCAGGGGTTAGATACAGCCCCTATTAATACTCATCACTACTAGGGGGCCTTGAGTTGAGTAAAATCGTATGGCTGTGGGAAGAATAAGATTATGTTGTCACAGTCATGTGTTACCAAAGACTCCGTGTGGTGTGTGAGAACCCGTGGGAACTCAGAGGAGCTTCAGTAGTATTATGTGCCTTGGAAGAAGCTCCTACGATGCTGGCTGGGCTGAGAACAGCTTAACGTCTTCAAGCTCGTAAAGTATTTGGTAGGTTGCTTATGACGTTTACAGGAAGGATAACTAACTGATTTTTTTCTTTTTACTAATGACATTTTAACCCCTCAGCTGAAACTAGCAAGGATAAAATACGAAACGCGTCCTCTGGCTGAAGAGCTTAAATGCTTTTGTGTTGTCTACCCGGAAGTCGAACTGAACTGAAGAGCATGCAACCAGGAACAAGAAGAAGCTTACAGTGCGTGAAAACTGAGTAGCGTTATATGAAAGTTAAAACAATACCTGCAGTGTACATGTGAACACAAGGGAAAGAGTGAAGAAAGGATGAGAAGAATATTAAGTTACTGAAGAGTAGCAAACTTAGTGAGAAAATAAAACTTGAGTCATAAAAGAATTGATTCAGGTAGAGGAAGTAAACAGAGAAGGGAGGGAAAGTATGGATAGGTGGGGTGGACGTGATGAAGACCGACAGCGTGGAATCTGTAGAGTCTGGGCGACAGAAAATTTAAAGAGAAACCGAGAACTGTTGAGAGTCGGGAGTAAACACAGAAACTAAATTAGGAACACATAAATAGCCAACGTAGGAAAAGTGAAGAAGAGCGGAGAGAGAATAATGAAGGAAAGAAGAGTGAAGGGGAGAAAAAAGAGAAGGGGGGAAGACAAGGAAATTGCAACAGGAGATATATAAGTAAATGTGCGGGAGAGGGGGATATGGGAAAGTGAAGGGGGGGTGGGAGGCAGCGAGAGATGAAGGGAAAAGAATAGAGCAAGGGGCGGGGATAGGAAAACTGAAGAAGGGAAGGGGAGGAGGGAGAAAGAGAAGTTGGAGAGGAGGAGGGGGTAGCAGTCGTGAGGGACAGGGATGGAAAGCAATAGTGGAGAGCTTGAGGGGAACTGGTCCGAAACGACACAAAAGTTTGGCAGAGGAGTAGGAAGTTCGTGAGAGCTGTGTGTTGCTGTGGTGGTGGTGGTGGTGGGTGTATTTCGTCTGGAGTTGTATTTGTAAGCTCTTCTAAGCTTAAGCTGTGTACCAGACTGCCTTTATGCTCCTTTGCCTCCACTCATACAAGATACCAACACTTCACAGTCATATAGCGGACATCAGTCATAAAATAAGAAAAGCTAAACAATCTTTGATGATGTTAAAATTATATGGAACTTGTTTATCGTAGGACACTGCTAAGATACATTATAAATACGGTCCCTATAGAAAGGTCTTTTTAAAAATCTCATTCTTACTACACACAGACGATTTTATTAATCTTTAGAAAACACCCAAGTAGCAAAGGTGTTATCAGTCAGGCTCGAATGACGCCCTCTCAGGTGAATAAACCCGTCTGGCCTGGCAAGAACAATATTACACTTGTCCCAGCCATAAGAAATTAAAGAACTTCACACGATGGCATCTATTTAAATAATATATTTGCCAAAGTCGACCTGAAGGAGATGGCAAGAGACAAATATTGGTGGAGAGAGTTCATTGAGGCCCTATGCATCCCGTGGGGTGCCACAGGAAATGATTGATTGAAAGTCGATTTATTCTTCTAAGGAGGCCACCATAATAGTAAAAAAGGTAATAAAGCCACCATCTAACCCCTGCAGTTAGGAAAGTTATCTCTTATGCCAAATATAATCGTCTGCAGATGGTAATAAGAAATACGTCATCGAACTGAAGGGGTTATGCACTTGACTGTAATTTTAATTCTTGCTACCTTCAGTGTTGATTCATTCAGCTTAAGAGGATGAGAGAGAGAGAGAGAGAGAGAGAGAGAGAGAGAGAGAGAGAGAGAGAGAGAGAGAGAGAGAGAGAGAGAGCGTAACACTAGATCATCATAACTCACAAGGCTGTCAACACTTCAAATATAAACTTGGCCTGTGAGTATGAAATAAATATGCTCTGAGGCCAATCGCTGCACCTCTGATCACTGGAGCAGAAGAGCAGATCACCCGCCAGCCTCAAGCAGACCCAAGCAGGGCCAGAGGAACAGGAAGGAGGGGAAGGTAGGAAGGACAAATGAGAATAGGAGGATTTGAGGAGGGAGAAATAGAGAAAGGAAGAAGGGACAATGGAGGAGAGACGGTGATGGAAGAGAAAGTGGAAAAGAGGATGAAGGAAGAAGCTACCAGGAGGGTTGGGGAGGGGAAATCGGAGGAGAGACAGTGTGGGAGAAGGGGAGGAGGACCAAGGGTTGGGGAGGGTGTGAGGAGGAACAGGGAACTGGTAGAGCAGAAGAACAGATAATAAGGGAATCTCAAGCAAAGAGATGCAGAGAAAATGGAGGGAGAGGGAGATGGGATGAAAAGAATGTAGGGGAAGGGAGGAAAGGGTTATGAGGAGACGAGGGACATGAAGAGGGAAGGAAAGAGAATATGGGTAGGTGGAGGAAGAGAAAGGGAGGAAGTAGTGAAGGAAGAAGTGAAGGAGTGGGAGGGTGAATGAGAGAAGGAATATAGGGGTAAGGAAGGAAGGCGCCAGAAGGGGGACAACAGAGAATACAATGCAAGGGATGTCGGGAAGGGTAGGAGATTAAGAGCCGGGTATGGAAGGAACAGAAGGGAAGGGGAGGTGAGGGCAGGCTACGGAAGAGAGGAAGGATGGGGACGGAAAGAGGGAAGAGACAAGGATACGGAAGGGAAAGGACAGGGGAAAAGGTGACACAAAAGAGAGAATAAGGGACGGAGCAATGATGGAAACAAAATGGCGGGTTAAGCGGGAGAGGCAATACAAGATGAATGGAGGGGAGAGGAAGAGAGGAGAGAGAACGGAAAGGGAAAGAAGCGGGGAGGGGAGGGAAGGGGATAAGAGAAAAATAATTTAGGAGAAAGGGCGATGGAGGGAAGAAAATGAAGGGGGAGGAGGGGATGGGCGAGAGATGGGTGGGGTGGAATGAAAGAAGAGAGAGTGGGAGTGTTGGGAGAGGCTCAACACTGTAAAATATCCAGCAGACATGGGCATAAAATTATCGTAAAGAAAACTCTCACTCAGCGGAATAACCAAACTACCTTCGTTTTTTTTGAAGTACACCATCACATAGCCACACCGTCACATAGCAGCACCGTTACATAGCCACACAATCACATAGCAGCATCAACACAGCCGCACCATCACATAGCAGCACCATCACACAGCCGCACCGTTACTTAGTTGCATCATCACATAGCCACACCATCACATTGCCGCACCATATACTGTATATAGCAGCAGCATCACATAGCCGTACAGTTACATAACCGATCGATTACCATAACAACCTTCACATCAGCATAACACTGCCACACCACACATCACACTACCACGACACCACATCCTTCACCTCACCACTTACCAAACTTACAACTACCACAACCATCAATATCCAAACACTAAAACATCCAAACACCACAACACCTAAACAACACAACGCCACCACAACACCTAAACAACACAACGCCACCACAACACCTAAACAACACAACGCCACCACAACACCTAAACAACACAACGCCACCACAACACCTAAACAACACAACGCCACCACAACACCTAAACAACACAACGCCACCACAACACCTAAACAACACAACGCCACCACAACACCATACACCCAAACCATCACATCATAACTCTCACTTTCATCACCACATGAACACAACCCTCATCACACCACACTAACACAACTATAACCCTTCCTACAACAAATGAATTCAGTAACTCCAAAATCTCCCTCACACACGCGAGAGCAAACTCCATTGAACTATTTTCATATGGCGCCTCAAGTTCATATTTCTGCAGGATTCTCACCACCCCAGGGAAGTTGAGATGACTGTGGTGGGTGAGGGTAGGGAAGGCAGGCAGTGTTATAAGAAAGTGGTGGCTATTTGTGGTCGTGGAGCTGCTGCAGCTGCTGGTTGGAAGGTATCGATTTTAGTGGGGTCGAATCCACGGCAAAATTACTTATCATTTTTTTCCTGTAATCATGGTTCACCAAACAAGCTTCAGTTTTTTTTTTTTTTTTTTTTTTTAAAATGAGGCTGGGCACAGCAATGGAGTTTGGAGGGTAGTAACAACTTATGATTATTTTCCTCTTGTAGCTAAGCTCCACAAATACATTACAACAGTTTTCCTGTAGCAACATACAGGATTGGTAGGAATTGAAATACAGAGCTAAAGATGTGATAACAGAGTTTTTCCTTTTGTAGCTAAGATCTACAAAATAAGTTCAAGTAATTTTCTTGTTGCAACATAAAGGAATTGGAAGGGTCCAAGTTCAGGGTTTGATTTCTACAATAAAGCCTGTGATATTCCTTGCGCAGCTTTTGTTATGATTTTATATTATGTCCTTGTTTCTCCTGCAAAAACAAGTTATGCCATCGACAGGAAACGAATCAGAGCTTTGTGAAAACTGTCCCAGGTTATTATCTTAACAGGACAAGTTAGGGAGAAAACAAGAGTGCATTATTTTCTTCCCTTAACCTGAAGATGATCAATAACCCTTTTTAAGTTCAGCTGGAGGCTAAATGTTGTCAGACTGGAGGGTCGATTTGACAAGAAGCAAAGGACTCTCATTCCTACCACATAAGTACGACTCAAAGAGTTTCACGTAACCACGACTTAGTATTCAACTTGTGGGAGTGAATCAGTACTTGAGCCGAGTTGGTGTCACTTTTGGCTTATCGTCCAAGATACGTTTTATCAGCAGTTCTAACACACCTTTCTTTTTGATTACTGTATTATATTCTGTAAGAATTTCGTTTATCATAAGAATTTTGGCAAGCACTAGTAAGTATATTTGACGTATATTTAGTAATGTATAAGTAAAAAGTTGTTTGTCTTGCATAATTTTAAGCATCACCTTGTACAACACGCTTTTATACATTTCAGGCGTTTCGTTTGTCTTCATGTTTCAGGCCAACACAATTTTTTAAAAAGTCTTTTGGTGGTTTGTTGTGTCAAGGTAAGTTAGGTTAAGGGAAGTTAAGTTCAGTTCGGTTCAGTTCCGTTAGATTTTGTTAGGTTAGTTACGTTATGTCAGGTTTTCTAACGTAAGGTTAGGCCTGATTAACTTTCTAACGTAATTTTACGCTGTCAGGACTCCATATTATCAATACAAATCATAACAGAAAGCATGATGGATAGATAGATAGATAGACAGACAGAGCACCAGACAGGGTGTGGGAACGGGATATTCGCTTGCAACTCTTTAAGTGAAGGAATGTTGATCATGCACCGGAAGCAGTACATACACACAGACATACAGTATTCTAGAAGCTTCCACGACAGTAGAGAACACTTGACACGACCCCTGCTACACCAGAATGTAGGAATCTGAGCTCAGAAGGAGACTGGCCATAGAACCGACAGGTAGTAGGAGAAGGAGGCTAGCAACATGAGAGAGAGAGAGAGAGAGAGAGAGAGAGAGAGAGAGAGAGAGAGAGAGAGAGAGAGAGAGAGAGAGAGAGAGGTAGCTCGCAGGACTCTACTTTATGCTTCACTCGTGTGTGAGAGACTTTGTTAATATTTCCAAGACAAAAATAGTCCCATACTAATCTTTACCTCTCCTGTCATTGCATGACAAAAGGTAACGAAGATTATCCACTTACAAAACTACTCACGTATAACAACCGCTCGTCCACGAGTCTAATATATGTATAACTGTTCCACAAAACACACTACAAGAAGCTACAAAGTTACTGTAAGATATGGCGGCAGTGAATGTATGAACCTCGTCTACAAATCTACAGTGAATTTCTACAAAAGGAGGCGAGACTCTAACCAAGATTAGCTTCAGTTCTACAGTGAATTCCTACAAAATACAGGCTACAAGCCTATGAGTCTACAAGCCTACGAGCCTACAAGCCTACGAGTCTATGAGTCTAAAAGCCTACGAGCCTACGAGCCTACGAGTCTACAAGCCTACGAGCCTACGAGTCTACGAGTGTACAGTTGATTCCACATTATCAAGATTGAAAACAAACAATACCTCTTACAACCAACAACTCACAACCAGCTCCTGACAGTATTCTCTCCAATCCCCCCTCCGTCTCCACGATCATCACGCTGATGTAGAGGTGAAGAGGTCACACGACGCCTTGCCAGTAGTTTAACAAAATATTGATACAAACAATCTTCCAATTTCTACGACGAACCAACGAACTACAACCATCTACGATCAACTACAAGTAACAAGTCTACGAGTCGTCTGTATAATCTTCTACACGCACCTACAAGTAGCGGCAGTCTTCATCCCACAACGAGTAAATCACAAGAAAAAAGGACCGAGAATACATCGAGAAAGAAAAACAAAACAAACAAACGAAGAGCGAGACACAACTCACAACCACCTGACCTCATCCTCCTCTCTCTGCTACCTCCACCCAACCTCCACCGCTGACGCAGGAGTGTGAGAAGGTCAAGACGACGAAGCAAATACCAAACCCATATTCACGACTCATCTTACTCATCTCACTCAAGTTACTCGTCGCTACTCATTTACTCACCACAGCTACCAGTGTGGAAAGTCGACGTTACCATACGTGTTTGCTGAGACGACGCCATGTCAATCAACTCGTGTGTGACACCACCACTCACCACCACTCACACCATTCCCACCACGGCAAAAACTAGTGAGTTACATAGTTACTTCATTTATACAATACACAGTGATAGACAAAAAACTTCTGCACAAACATATGAAACGTGCTGTATAGTTACAACTTAAATACACATACCTACTTCAATTATCTTTATAATTCAGTCATTAAATACTTGCACCAACAATAAATATTCTACACTGTATATATTCATTCATTTATTATAGCATTTATTTACTACCAACGAGTGTTTCCATTTATACCTACATAAAATACGTGTTTCATACATACTGTACAGCTATACATTATTACATCTACAAAGTAATATAGAAAATATACCATCACAGTTACCCAGTGAGCAATTAAAAGAACTGCATTAAACATTTATTAATTAAAGCTACCTAGTAGAAACAGACAAATTAAATTAAAAAAAAAAAATGGCCAACACAAATGACGTTAGCAAGAATGAACAACATCTTCAACACAATCGTGAAGACAAAGATTTCCACACAGTGCTGACACATATATTGGCCACGATAGGTACAAGTGAACAACAAGTCAGTGTATATAGTTAATACTGTATATAGTGTATATATATTTTTTTTATATAAAATAAAATATGGGGCTATATAATATCATTTTCAGTAACATCTGTGCAATATAAACTAGACCTTAAAAAAGGGTCCCAAGGGAATTAGCCAGCAATTATGTAACCTCGAACAACACCGAAAAAGCGTAGACAAACGAAGAAAACAAACTATAGAAAATCAATACATACAAAAAAAATAAAAGAAAGAAATACAGTATGATCACATAACAAACAAACGAAAATAGGTGTGTTACTACAAATGCCAAAATACCACATAAACCCCTTCTATAAGTGAAACAAAAAGCAAATTAGTATCCTCCACGAGCCAGTGGCATGCCACATCATCACTATCATCGACTGCAGCATGACCGGATTAGTGATGTCAGGACTGCAGTTATTACAGTTATGAAACGACAGACGATTGCATTACGTTACACTTGCTACAATTATGTAACTACAAAAGATATGTAACAATTATGTAACGACAAACGATTGCATTATGTTACACTTGCTACAGTTATGTAACTACAAACGATATGTAACAGTTCCTACAATGTTACAGCTATGCATTACCACAATATTATGTAACAATTCCTACAATGTTACAGTTATGCATTACCACAATATTATGTAACAATTCATACAATGTTACAATTATGTATTACCACAATGTTACTGCAATATTATGTAACAATTCATACAATTTTACTACAATTCTGTATAACCAGAATCATCACTCAAGTTAGGTGAAATATTAGACATTACTAAGGGGATAACTCCATATGTAATGTATTGACCTAGCAGTATTACCATTGCACAATTATATGCCTATGTCTGTTATACATACAAATTTTACAGTATGTCATACAATCAATTTAACTATAGTGCATTTATTCAGTTGTATACAACTTGTTTAAAATGTAATATTACTAGATCATTGCAATATTACCATAAATATTATAATCAATATTATAATTAATATTATGTGTTAAGAGTGAAGAAGATTATTATGTATTAATAGATTAGCATATGTCAATGATGATTGCTGTCGGAGGACCGCCAGCTGCATGACCGAACGATGTCAGTACTCCATGTTATAAATACAAATCATAACAGAAAATAGATAGATAGATAGACAGAGCACCAGACAAGGTGTGGGAACGGGATATTCGCTTGCAACTCTTTAAGTGAAGGAATGTTGATCGTGCACCGGAAGCAATGCATACACACAGACATACAGTATTCTAGAAGCTTCCACGACAGTAGAGCACACGTGACACGACCCCTGCTACATGAGAATGTAGGAATCTGAGCTCAGAAGGAGACTGGCCATAGAACCGACAGGTAGTAGGGAGAAGGAGGCTAACAACATGGGCGAGAGAGAGAGAGAGAGAGAGAGAGAGAGAGAGAGAGAGAGAGAGAGAGAGAGAGAGAGAGACAGGGAGGTAGCTTGCGGGACTACTTTATACTTCACTCGTGTGTGAGAGACTTTGATAATATTTCCAAGTCAAATAAAAATAGTCCCATACTCATCTTTACATCTCGTCATTGTATGACAAAAGGTAACGAAGATTATCTACTTACAAAACTACTCACGTATAACAACCGCTCGTCCATGAGTCTAATATATGTATAACTGATCTACAAAACACACTACAAGAAGCTACAAAGTTACTGTAAGAACGCGTCTATGTCTATACCTGGCCGGAGGTGCCTTTCTTTGAGGTGTGAGGTAAATCGTTAATTCCCCCCTCACCCCATATCTTCAGGTTAACACGCACGCCCTTGTAATATGCAGCAGGTGTTTCTTCTCCCTTATCTTTGAGGTCATGGCGAGAAAGTATTAATGTAGTACTGGAGGATGTGGCTTTTGGGGGGTACGGTAATTTGAGGGTGCAGAGGGGTCGTGTGAAAGAATTAGATTATTTGTGGATCAGCGGCCTAAGTGGAGGCTTGGGTCAGGCTCCATTACGTGGCTCAGGCGACTGGTTAGGAGGCTGGCCCAGCGACGGAATGGTGGGAGGTAGGCACGACGGGAATGGAAGAGGCAAGGGAAAGGATATGACTGAATTTTATTTTAAATAAGTAGGACAGAGACTGGATATTATACAGGAAGGGACAAACAAGGATGAAACAGACAGGGTTGAATCTGTGCCTTAAAAATAAAACACAAAAGAAATAAACTGAGGCGAAGTTGTGTGTTTGAAGAACACTAGTAAGGATAGATTATGACCAAAATGTAGTCTGAGAATAAGAGAAGAAGGGACTAACAGATGGATTTCTAAACTGAAAATGTGACCCAGGCAACTGTATAGGGAGCAAATCCAGTGACACTCCTCGTGGGTTACATTATTGGGAAGTAAACAAGGTGGGACACAAGGGGAAGGGGGACAAGATACGACAAAATTTTTATCAAAATATGTGTGGGATGGAATCAGGACGATTTAAGGAGGGAGAAGGAATGTTAAGTGATATAATTGTGACGTGATCTCGTCTAACCTAACCTAACCTAACTTAACTTACCTTGCTTAGTCGTCTAACCTAACCTAACCTAGCTTAACCTAGCCTAACCCAAGTACGTGGGAAGATGCCAGGACAGTTTGGGAAGGTGGAAGGGACAGAAGGATATCGACCATTAGAAAGCATTACCAGTGACAAAATGGAATGCTAATCATGTGAGATGGAAGATATTATTTCCCTGGCCAAAACGTCCCCTGGTCAGAAAGTCCCCAGGTCAAAATGTCTCCTGGTCAAAATGTCCCTGTGTCAAAATATCTCATGGTGAAAATGTCCCCTGGTCAAAATGTCCCCTGGTCAAAATGTCCCCTGCTCATAATGTTTCCTGATCAGAATATCCCATGGTCAAAATGTCTCTTGGCCAAAATGTCCCTAGTGAAAATGTCTCTTGGTCAAAATGTCCCTAGTCAAATTGTCCCCTGCTCAAAATGTCTCTTGGTCAAAAATGTTCCCTGGTCAAAATGTTCCTGGGTCAAAATGTCTAGTCAAAGTGTCCCCTGGTCAAAATGTCCCTAGTCAAAATGTCTTTGGGTCAAAATGTCCCCTGGACAAACTGTCCCCTGGACAAAATGTCCCCTGGTCAAAATGTCTCTTGGTCAAAATGTCCGTGGGTCAAAATGTTCCCTGGTCAAAGTGTCCCCTGGCCAAAACATCTCTTGGTCAAAATGTCCCTGGGTCAAAATGTCCCTGGGTCAAAATGTCCCCTAGTCAAAAAGTCCCCTGGTCAAAATGTCCCCTGGTCACGGTATCTCCTGGTCAAAATGTCCCTGGGTCAAGATGTCTCTTGGTAACGATGTCCCCCTGGTCAAAATGTCCCCTGATCAAAACGTCCCCTGGTCAAAATGTCCCCTTGTCAGAAAGTCCCCTGGTCAGAGAGTCCCCTGGTCAGAAAGTCCCCTTGTCAGAGTCCCTATGTCAAAATGTCCCCTGGTCAAAATGTTCTCCTGGTCAAAATGTCCCCTGGTCAGAAAGTCCCCTGGTCAGAAAGCCCCCTCGGTCAGAAAGCCCCCTCGGTCAGAAAGTCCCCAAGTCAGAAAATCCCCGGGTCAAAATGTTCCCTGGCCAGAAAGTCCCCTGGTCATAAAGTCCCTTTGTCAGAATGTCCCTGAGTCAAAATGTCTCCTGATTAAAACGTCCCCTGGTCAAAGTGTTCCCTGATCAGAAAGTCCCCTGGTCAAAATGTCTCCTGCTCCAAATGTCCCCTGGTCAGAAAGTCCCCCGGTCAAAATGTCTCCTGGTCAAAATGTTCTTGGGTCAAAATATCCCCAAATAGACTGGCCAAAACATCTCCTGGTAATAATATCCTGTTGTCAAAATGTCTTCTGGTTAAAAGATTCCTGGTCAAAATGTCCCCTTGTCAAAGTGTCCACTTGTCAAAATATCCCCTGGACAAAACGTTCCTTGGACAAAACGTCCCCTGGTAAAATGACCCCTGATCACAACGTTCCTGAATCGAACGTTCCCTAGTTAAATCTTCCTCTGGTAAGATCCCCTAAGATAATGAAATACAGTATATTCATTCAACATTAATAAGAACGTTTAACAAAAAGGAGACACCACAGAGCCGTATACTGTATATAATTTACTGGAGTGGTTTATCATATTCATGAATTAATATGTCGTAGGGAGGCCAACGTCAAAGCATATTCAAGAATAAACATCAGACTAATGAGTAAATGTTTCGTACAGCCGTCACAGTCGTAGCAGATTCGTGAATGAATATTTCGTACGGCCGTCAAATTCGTAATGAAACAGTGAATAATTATTTTGCAAGGCCGTCAAAGTCAAATCGATTTCACGGCTAAATAATTCGACGGGACGCTAGAAGTTGGAGGAAACCGAGTAATGAAGATGAAAGTTGCAGTCCTAAGAGAAGCATCCAGCACTCCTGGGTGATGTGAACAGCTGTCCGGGAAACCTGTAGCATGAAGATAATCAGACACTCGCTCTTTGCTGTATTACCTAAGTGTGACTACTAAGTCCCTGTATTCTCGTGAGCTTAAGATGCTTTATATCAGTTTCTTAGCGGTATTCAAATTATCGCATCACAGTACTGTAACTTATAGGTCTGCACATCCAGCACCCAACCTCAAGAACCGGTCAGCATTTAATCGACCAAGTTGCTCATCAGCTTCGAATAGTGGTGACGAAACATAAAAAGCACTGGACCAGAAGGAAAGATGGTGATTACGTTCATCTCATCTATATTATACTTATACACTCATTTTCTAATACCACGTTACAACACCACAGATGCCCAATGATTGTGTGGAACGACATTAATACGTCAACGGATGAAACCGGTTAAGGTGGATAACAGCCCCTTAGTAAACTCCCTTAGCTAACGGGATACGACCCTTTTCTTGTCACTATGTATCTGTTTATGTCCATTCTAGCATGTGTTTATATGTTAGACCCAGATTATGCTTAAAAAAAAGTGAAAGTACAGCATGTGCAAGATGTTCATTTAATAAAAAAATAGGAAAAGAGTGATGGTCGTAAAGTGCTAAGGACGAAAGATACTTAGCGCAACAGAAGCACCAGAATAAGTGGTCTGAATGTGTAGAATATGGAGAAGAAGGCGTATGTGGATGAGAATGAAGCAAGCAGAGAATGGAGTGCGTGGGTGATGTACGTGGAGATAGTGAAGAGTAAGTTCCACCATCACCACCACAACCACCACACTAGAAAACAGGATGAGTAGAATTTTGACAACCGTAAAATGCTCACTTCCCTCTCTTACTCCCACATAATCTCTCCCTGCTGCATCCCTCCTCCCTCCCACATATGCCACTCCCCATGCGTCTCCTTCCACCTCTCTCACTTCTCCGAACACCTCTCCTTTCTTACCACCTTACCCTCCCTCTCTACGAGTGACTCTTTCATGGTAGGCCCCCTCCCCCTCATTCCTTCTCTCTTACTTCCCCCCTTCCTGCCAACTCCTCTGTCCCCTGCCTTACATCCCTGCTACCACACCACCACCACAGAACACACCCCATCCACGCCCTGTATCCCTCTTTGGTGCCGTCCTCCCTCCCTCTCCGCTCCCCTCCTTCTGTATCCCCCTCTCCAATCTTCTCCCTCATTCCTCTCCTTTACTCTCCTCTCCCTCCTCCCCCTCTGCCCAGTCTTGGACATCCTCCTTTTCTCCCTTCTCCAGAACTTTCGTCTTCCTTTTCCCCGTCTGTCCTTCCTCACTTCCTCCTCCTTTCTTTTGCCTTCCCTCCCCCCCACCCGCACACAGCCATATTCACGCCCTGTTGGTCTCAGTAACCTGAAGCGACGCATTCCTTCAGGAAAAATTTCACGGTTATAGTGTCATTCCTTTGCAAATCGGTATTTAGGTATACATCGATGCTTACACATGAAATACACAGTGATGTTTATTTATGCATATACACAGATGTTAACATAGATGTGTTTACTGACGTTTGTGTATACAGGTACCATATACACCAATATCTGCATATACCTTTTTTTTTTTTTTTTGAGAGAGTAACTTTGATTCACTGGGGATAATGACGGCTATTTTTAACACGCCAGTTCATAATGTATCGGAGGATGATTAAAGCAGTCAGGAGATAATAACAGTAATAACAATGACCATCTATCTATCTATCTATTGCCAGACGCCTCAATCCCGTTTGGGGTGGCCACAAACAAGTCGCCTCCAAGTCGCCCTGTCCCCCGCCATTTCAATGATCATAATAATAATAATAATAATAATAATAATAATAATGATGATGATGATGATGATGATGATGGTAATAAATGATAATAATAATAACTGGAAATCATTCAACGAGCGCACACCTCCGCCAATGCCATTGCCATTCCGGATCCGTGGAGATATTGGGTGGAATGCATAGGATCCAGATCCACACTTCCACCAGATTTTACTTAAATTCACTGAGAAATTTTGGAGATATTGTGCGGGATACATAAGATCTGGATCCACCCCCAAATTTAATCAATTCTTTCTTGGCCCATGGCCCACCCTTCCACACAATATCATTGAAATTCACTGAGAACTTTAGGAGATATCGTGTGGAGAGACAAACAGAGAAACATAGGTGAATACATAACCTTCTGCAACTTCGTTGACGGAGGTAATAATAATAATAATAATAATAATAATAATAATACAAAAGGCGTCATGGTACTGAAGGTGTTAAATTGCAATGACTCAGTTACCGGAAATGTGACTTCATTGTGTGAAGACATTATAAACTCCACGTAATTAACCTGATTCACAGAAGGACCTTTGAAATGCAGGTGCGACAAAAGGCACTCCTGTTATTACCATACGTCATTTATTACTATGTTGGGACGTATTCCAGGTGGCATAGTAGGCTTCGTAGCGTCTGTTCCTTGGCGATTTATTGTGCATATTTTACCTTAAGTCTCTTGTATGTTATTTACACAGCTCTGACATCGGCCTAGCTTACAGGAATAAAATACAGCAGAATACTGAGGTGCAACGTGAAGAATACATCGCAGAGATCTGTAACGAAATCACCAAATCCACTTATAATCAGACACGTTGTCATGTAATCTTCAGTCGTGGACAACAGGTAACACCTTGGCCGTGATAACCATACACACTGTAGTTAATTTACTGCCGCTGCATCCAGAAATTATTATTATTATTTTTTTTTAAATAACAGAACAAAGGAAGTAAAAACAAATGAACTGAAAACAAAAAATAATCCATACACCAGATTACTGGTGTCCTCCATTAAAAAAAAAAAAAAAAAAAAAACATTCATTTCAAGTTAGCCCCGATCTTCGTCCTTTTGTAGCTTATTTCACGAAGCTCAGTGGCAGAAAAAACAATACTACGGATGCACACCCTTTCCACAACACTTCTTCATGACTAGCACCATATTCTAGTGTTAATCTACTGATACAACTCAACATTCTAGATGGAGAGATGGCAATTTTAGGCCAAGTTAAAGTGAACAGAGTATAACCATTTTTTTTTTTTTTTAAATAAACTCCTGATAATTTTGTCCAGGAAGGATAAACTCAACAAAGCCAGAGCTACATAAGGCATATGGAACTTGTCTCCTAGGATCCCATGGCTCACTCTCGCAGGAATAAAATCGTCTGGCGTCAGCTGGAATACTGTGCAATGCTTTTACCGCCATGAACAGATTAACGGCTACAGGATTAACGTTCTCACACTACCGTCTGGGCCAGTTGCAGTACAGCACCAGGGTTGTGTCGATTACGCGAGAAGACCAATGAATGAAAAAATATGCCAAGTAAAAGACGGAACGGACAAAGACTGTCTATCTATCTATCTATCTATCGACAGACACCTCAATCCCGTAAGGGGCGGCCACAAACAAATCGTCTCCATGTCGCCTTGTCCACCGTTATTTCACTTCCCTACTGCCAGCTCACACCCCTTCTCTCATTTATCTCTTCACTCCATCCCTCCATCCTATCCTCGGCCTCCTCCTCCCTGTCCCTTCCTCCACCTCATTCGCATACACTCTCCTTGTTAGTCTCTCGGTAGTATGTGAAAAAAAAACTCTGCTACTAAATCAAAGTGATTCGTAGTCAGTGCACATAAATACTGTATTTTCCAAAGATTTATTAATACGTAGTAATGCCAAGTAGATTCCAAAAATTCATAATATTTATTGAGAGAGAAAGAAAGAGTGTGTGTGTGTGTGTGTGTGTGTGTGTGTGTGTGTGTGTGTGTGTGTGTGTGTGTGTGTGTGTGTGTGTGTGTGTGTGTGTGTGTGTGTGTGTGTGTGTGTGCGCGCGCCATTAAGGGAAGGGGAAAGAGCAGAGTCAAGGAGAAGCAAAAGAGGAGGGAAATGATACTGTGAGGAGAAAGAAATATACACGAATAATAACAGTACCCTGATGACACTGAGGCCTTAACCCCTTCAGTAGGAATTAGATCGCCTTGTGGCAGTAAAAATTACATCTATAAAGCCGTCACCGTGGAAGACGTAATAGAGGTGACAGAAAGCAATATATTAAAGACTTATCTGTACTAAAACTTCCCATCGTAAGCTCAAACGAGGCCCCCCCCCAAAATAAGGGGGAGTGGGATCCGTCATTATCAGCATACTTCAGTTTGCCACTAATATGACGTATGTGTCAGATCCACAAAAATGATCAGAAAGGCAACACAGCAGAACTATCAACGGACTACCCAGTAAAACAGATCATTATATATATATAGGGTATCCATTTCTTCATCACTGAAACCTTTGAAATTCTCACAGACCAAACGATCCACAGAGGAATATCATTTATAATACCTGCGTGATAAGGAATACTTTGTCGTTTCCCAAGTTAACATTCCGTCAGGTCCTAAGTCAAAAAAAGAAAAAAAAAATGGAAGTAATTTTACGCGTTACCGCATAATGCTTCAAAATGCAAGTGCACTGATAAGCTGAAGGGTAAAGGATGTGTCGTATGACTCTACATCATTTGTACAATACTTTGCATGCAGGCGGAGGGTTAGCATAGCCTCAGCTCCGTTTACGCCGCGGTAACAGGCGTGGGAAAGCACCAGCGTGAGCCCAAACAACTGCACTGCGTATGAGTTCTTACGCCTGGGTAATCTGGCAGCAAAGTGGATATCTGGGGGATGTGTGTTGGAGATCTGTATGAAGCAAGGCCCAGGATGTGTGTTGGAGATCTGTATGAAGCAAGGCCCAGGATGTGTGTTGGAGATCCGTATGAAGCAAGGCCCAGGATGTGTGTTGGAGATCTCTATGAAGCAAGGCCCAGGATGTGTGTAGGAGATCTGTATAACGTGTGTTGTAGATCTCTGTGGAGCAAGGCCTGGGATGAGTGCTGAAGATCACTGTGACGTGTGTTGGAGGTCTCTGTGGAGCAAGACTCTGGCTGTGTGTTACGGGCTGTTTGGTCTACGACAGTATATTGTAAGGCACGTATGAATCTGATCTACCCAGGAGCAACACTAACTATTTATGATTATATGATAAAAAAAAATATATATACAGTTGGTAGAGGAGTTTGGAAGGGTGTGTGAAAGGAGGAAATTGAAAGTAAATGAGAATAAGAGTAAAGTGATGAAGTGTACGAGGTTGGTAGATGGTAGGGGGATGAATATAGTTTTGAATGGTGAGTTGCTTGAGGAGGTAGAGTGTTTTAAATATCTAGGGTCACATGTTGCTGTGGATGGAAGAATAGATGCAGAAGTGAAGTTTAGAATAAATGAAGTAGGAAAGGTGCTGGGAGGAATGAAAAAAGTGTTTAGATGTCGTTCGCTTAGAATGGATATAAAGAGAAGGCTGTGTGAGGGTGTTGTGGTACCGACTGCATTATATGGGGCTGAAACATGGAATATGGGTGTAGCAGAGAGGAAAAGTTTGAATGTAATGGAGATGAGGTGTCTGAGGAGTATGTGTGGAGTGACGCGTATGGATCGAGTGCGGAATGATGAAGTGCGAAGGAGAACTGGAGTTGTTCGGGAGATGGCTGGTAGAGTTGAGCAGAGGGTGTTGTGATGGTTTGGGCATATGGAGAGAATGGATAATGAGCGATTGGTGAAAAAGGTAACTAGATCTGATGTGAGAGGTGTAAGGCTGAGAGGAAGACCACGAATAGGATGGATGGACAGTGTGAAGAGAGCACTGGATGCGAGAGGGATGTCTGTTGAGCAAGGAAGAGTGGCTGTGCGTGACAGAAATAAATGGAGAGAAATTGTGAATGAATAAGTGATGACGCAGCCCTGAGGGGATATTCTCCGACATTTGGTCTGATCAGCTAGTCAGGTCAGGTGCGGGTAAGGGGATGGGTCTGTTATGATGTGGCAGGGGTAAACCAGCTCTGCTGTCGGGCCCTGCTGCGGATGTCACTGATTGCATTGCGCAGTTGACCCTTGTGCGGTGTGGTGCGGTGAGGATCTGTCAGTTCTCCCCTTGGGGCTAAGATGCGAATGAATGTGTTTGAATGGATGAGTAAATGGGGAGTGTGTCGTCCTGTCTCGGCTACCTCCCTTTCCTTGGGGGAAGCAGCCTAGGTGTATATATATATATATATATATATATATATATATATATATATATATATTGTTACGGAACAGAGAAAGATAATGTACACTTTAAGTGAGAATACGAAGAGTCACTACTGTCCCGTAAAGTTCCAGGTTCAAAACAAAAGAGTTAGGTAAAATTACAAGTTAAAGTTTAATGCTTAAACTAACAACAAAACATTCAGGACTCATAAGGATAATGTAATGGCAAATAAACAGGTTAAATATATGGTTAACTGCAATAGCCTCTATTAACACGAAATTAGCAAGAGTAAATTTATCTAAGTCAGCCCTGATAAAATGAGATACCAGATAATACTCAGTGAATGCCAGATAAATAATTACAGATACAAACTATTATCAAAAATGACTGACATAAAGAACCCCACACGAATTACAAAAACTTCACTAGGCCTACAAATTAAACTTATGCTATACAGTACAAGAAAAAATGCAACAACAGTTATACTCAAATTACACACAGCTGCTAGATGGTTGGAGATTTCTTGAGCACTCACAATAATATCAGGGGAGGACAGAGATGTGAACAAAATGAGGAGCAGATCTAAGTGGCAATGATGCAGAGACTGAGCTCATTATATAGGGGCCGGCAGAGCCTGACACAACTTGTAAGAGGGACGCGCAAATGAAGCGATGGGGACAAACGGTCGACAATCCCGCACTGAATAACAGAAAGGACGACTTACTCTACTATAACGGTAGAAGGGGGGGACTGAGGCAGAACACGCTCGTGATCAAACATGCAGCATACTGTGCGTTAAAATTACACAAAGGATGATGAAATCATAGGCTATGTAACACCTCCCCACAAAGAAAAAAGAAATTTACAAAGGAAATTTCTTATTACTCTAAAACAATCTGTATATGGCATTACAGACCATGCAAAGGTCTTTCCTAGTGTTACAAAACATGAGATCTCCCTAGCACGTTCAGTCATAGGTACTTGCCAGTATCCCTTTAACAAATCAAACTTACTTATGTACCTAGCCTTTCCGATCTTGTCTATGCAATCTTCCACACGAGGGAGAGGGTAAGTGTCTGTTTTGGTTATCTGATTAACACGTCTGTAGTCGATGCAAAGCCTCTGTGACCCACCTGGCTTAGGGACCAGAGTGACAGGAGAACTCCACTCGCTCTGACAGGGCTCAATCATCTTGTGGTCCAACAGGTAGCCAAGCTCCTTCTGGATGAGAGGAACTTTCACTGGGTTCACACGGTAAGGAGGCAATTTAATTGGCTTTGCGTCTCCAACATCGACATCATGCATCAACACAGTGGTTCTTCCTGGAGTGGCACGGAACACTTGCGGGTACTCCTGCAGTAATGCCGAAAACTCCTGCCTTTCCTTGGGTGGTAGATGAAAGCTTAGTCTGGAGATCATTCATGATATCAGGATTCTTCCCCAAACTATCACTCAGGCTCATACTGCATGGGAGAGCTTCACTTGCAGACTCGGGTGGAACAGCTACAGTGCAGACTGGATTATTTTCGTCCCGCCTGTGATATAACTTTAGCATGTTGATGTGACATAGTTGCTTGCTCTTTCTACGATCTGGTGTGGCGATGACATAGTTGACATCACTGAGTTTCTTCTCCACGAAATAAGGGCCACTAAACTTGGCTTGAAGAGGTTGCCCATGAACTGGTAGCAGAATCAAAACCTGATCTCCTGGCTGAAAGTGGCGTAACCTGGACTTCTTATCATACCAAGTCTTCATCTTCTCCTGAGCAGCTCCTAAATTCTCTCTCGCCAGCTGTAAAGCAGTGGACAGCCGTTCTTTGAACTTCATCACATACTCCAGCAGGTTGACGTCATCTTCCTCCGACAGCCAGCATTCCTTGAGTAACTTAAGGGGTCCTCTTACTTCATGGCCAAACAGTAGTTCAAAAGGTGAGAAGCCCAGAGATTCATTTGGAGATTCTCTTGCAGCAAACACAACGAATGGAAGACCTTTATCCCAGTCTTTCTGATGTTCCAAACAGTATTTCTTGAGCATCGATTTGAGTGTTTGATGATATCTCTCCAACGCTCCTTGGGTCTGGGGATGGTAAGCTGAAGACGTGATCTGGGTGATGCCCAACTCTTTCAGAGACTGCTTGAAAACATTTGACATGAAATTACTTCCCATGTCTGACTGTACCTCCTTGGGCAGACCAAACTTTGTGAAGAACCCCAGCATTTCCTTAACCACGTTCTTTGCTGAGATGTTTCTAAGTGGAATGGCTTCAGGATAACGAGTAGCCATATCAATCATGGTCAACACATAAGAAAATCCTGAAGAAGCCTTAGGAAGAGGGCCCACAATATCCACCAACACACGGGTGAAAGGCGCCTCAAAAGGAGGAATGGGAACTAGAGGTGCAACCTTTTCGGTCTGATTACACTTCCCCACAACTTGACAGGTGTGACAAGACTTACAATACCAGGACACATCCCTGAAGATACCTGGCCAGTAGAAGTGTTTCAAAATGCGTGCCACAGTCTTCCTCACTCCAAGGTGTCCTGCCAAACTGGAATCATGAGCCACTCGAATGATATCCTGCCTACAAACACGAGGGATGACGACTTGATGTACAACCTCCCATTCACAGTCGGCTGATGCTGTTGGGGGTCTCCACTTCCTCATAAGTACTCCTGACTTTACATAATAACAAGTAGAAGCACCGGCTGACTCTTCTTCACTGTAAGCAGAGTTAGCTAGACCTTTCAACTCAGGGTCAGCAACCTGCAACTCAACCAACTCTTGACGAGACAAATTATCAACACTACGGGGTACTGCCTCATCTGGTGAGTGGTCCAAATTAGCAAGAAAAGTGTCAGCTAGGATAACATCATCATCATCATTATCCTCTAAATCACCAGTAACTTTAGACTTAGCCCTAGTGACAGCACATGCAGGGAACACATCAGGGACATCACAATCCCGGGACACAGCCACTGGCTCACTAGACAACTGAGGAGCTGGACACACTTGACTTCCACCAATATCATTTCCAAGTAAGAAAGTTACACCTGACATTGGGAGTGTCTCAACCAACCCAACCATAACAGAACCATTAACAAAACCAGACTCTAAATTCACTCTGCACAGAGGAACAGAGAAGTAATTATTCCGTACACCTTGTAAGATTACAGTTTCATCAGAGGAATTAACATTAGAGCCTAGAACACTGGTCAGCATAAGGGATTGGCAAGCACCTGTATCACGATATATTTTAACTGATTTCCTGTCATTACTGTCCAGAGGACTGACAAAACCATCAGACAGGAAATTAGCACATGAACTCTTGAGAGTGTCACCCACGTTACTGCTCAAAAGAGGAGCTCCATCATGAGAATTTAAGTTACCCCTCAAAGCAGGTTCAGTTAACTCAGTTAAAGAATTCTGGGAACTCTCAAGAGTGGACACTAGACCAATTGACTGAATATTTAAAGACTCCTTTTTGTTCACATCACGCTGTCTCCTGAAACATCTCTCCGTAGTATGACCAAGCTTACTACAATAAGTACATTTATTTTTCTGAAATCTAGAGGTGAAGCTGGTATTCACTTCCTGAGAAACATCATCCTTATTCTCTTTCCTGTTACCTGTACTCTGAGTAGAGGCAACGTACTTACTCTCAGCTTTCCCTTTTTCTCTAGAATATCTCTTGTGAGTGAGAACATACTCATCAGCTAAAACTGCAGCATCAGACAAATTATCTATTCTTTTCTCATCAAGATATAGGCTTACATCTTTATAAATACACCTTTTGAAGTCCTCCAGCAAAATCATCTGCTTAAATTTACCAAAATCAGAATCCACATTCTTAGAATTTAACCACTGCTCTAACAAATCTTCTTTGATTTTTGCATACTCAACATGGGATTGCTTATCTTGCTTGTAAGTTGTCCTAAATTTTACTCTATAAGCTTCAGGAACAAGCTCATAGGCCTTAAGAATCAAGCTCTTAACTACATCATAATTATCAGACTGATCCTGAGGCAAAGATGCATAAGTTACTTGAGCTTTACCGGTGAGAACAGTTTGAAGGAGTACTTGCCAATACTCCTTAGGCCAATTAAAACCTGTAGCTACCCTCTCAAACAACTGAAAATACTTTGTTAAATCAGATTCATTAAAAGGAGGGACAAGTTTAACATTTTTAGCCACATCAAAATCATCAGAGCTAGATGATCCAGTTCCACCTTGTTTCATGCGATACTCATGGTCTGCCTGAATCCTGGCAAGTTCAACTTGTGCCTGTATCTGTGCCTCCTGAATCCGTGCCTGAGATTCCGCCTCCTTAGCCTGAGACTCAGCCTGCTTAGCATTTGCCTGAAATTCAGCTTCCTTCACACGAGACTCCTGCAGAGCTAGCTGTAACTTAGCTAATTCAATCTGCGTTTGCTCATTTGGAGGAGTTACATTGAACAAGCTTTCATTAATCATGGCAACAATCTGATCTTTAGACTGATGAGAGCGAACAACAAATCCCAATTGTTGAGCAACAAGCTTAAGTTCATTCTTTGTTCTGTTTTCTATATCACACACTGTTTGCACATTTGACAAAATATCCCTGGCTTCATCAAGTGTAGAAATAGTAGCCATCATGAATATATCACAGTCACAAAATATCAAACAATATCCTTATGATAATATCCTGAATATCCTGATATGAGGTCGCCAAATTTATGTTACGGAACAGAGAAAGATAATGTACACTTTAAGTGAGAATACGAAGAGTCACTACTGTCCCGTAAAGTTCCAGGTTCAAAACAAAAGAGTTAGGTAAAATTACAAGTTAAAGTTTAATGCTTAAACTAACAACAAAACATTCAGGACTCATAAGGATAATGTAATGGCAAATAAACAGGTTAAATATATAGTTAACTGCAATAGCCTCTATTAACACGAAATTAGCAAGAGTAAATTTATCTAAGTCAGCCCTGATAAAATGAGATACCAGATAATACTCAGTGAATGCCAGATAAATAATTACAGATACAAACTATTATCAAAAATGACTGACATAAAGAACCCTACACGAATTACAAAAACTTCACTAGGCCTACAAATTAAACTTATGCTATACAGTACAAGAAAAAATGCAACAACAGTTATACTCAAATTACACACAGCTGCTAGATGGTTGGAGATTTCTTGAGCACTCACAATAATATCAGGGGAGGACAGAGATGTGAACAAAATGAGGAGCAGATCTAAGTGGCAATGATGCAGAGACTGAGCTCATTATATAGGGGCCGGCAGAGCCTGACACAACTTGTAAGAGGGACGCGCAAATGAAGCGATGGGGACAAACGGTCGACAATCCCGCACTGAATAACAGAAAGGACGACTTACTCTACTATAACGGTAGAAGGGGGGGACTGAGGCAGAACACGCTCGTGATCAAACATGCAGCATACTGTGCGTTAAAATTACACAAAGGATGATGAAATCATAGGCTATGTAACAATATATATATATATATATATATATATATATATATATATATATATATAGATATATATATCTGCGTTTTTCCATCACCATACTAAGTAAGAGAAATATTGAAAATATTCTCCGTTAACTTCTCATTAATGTGTATGGGTACTGTTTGTATTGGCAGATCACTTACGAAGCTGATCGGCGAAGGAATAAGCTCAGCCAAACGATCTGCACTGCTTTTACCAAGGATGCAAGAGACTACTCTTTATAATGGAGTAAATGTCATATCCATACTGAACCTCAGTCCTCAAAAACTACTACGCCATTCAAGAATCAGTATCGTTTGGAATAATTTCCACACGAATTAACAGTATATATATACTGACACAGTATTATCATCCCAAATAAAACTCAAAGGCTTTGGTTTGTCATTTACAGTTCAGTGCCTCACTATTCACACCCACTGTCAAAAAGTCTGAGTGCAGCATGGAGTGGGCAGTGGTTATGTTGTGTATGTTGTGGTGTGTATGCTGTGCTGTAAAAATGCAACTAGGCCTGAAAAATGGTCATAATAAGCACCAGTTTCATAAAATAAAGAAAGGATATTCCTCACACAAATAAGTTGCGTGCATTGTGTCGCATATGTGGTTGTGTTGTGTATGTGGTTGTGCTGCGTATGTGGTTGTGTTGTGTATGTGGTTGTGTTGTGTATGTGGCTGTGTGGTGTATGTGGTTGTGTGGTGTATGTGGTTGTGTGGTGTATGTGGTTGTGTGGTGTATGTGGTTGTGTGGTGTATGTGGTTGTGTGGTATATGTGGCTGTGTTGTGTATGTGGTTGTGTGGTGTATGTGGTTGGGCGGTGTATGTGGCTGGGCTGTGTATGTGGTTGTGTGGTGTATGTGGTTGTGTGGTGTATGTGGTTGTGTGGTGTATGTGGCTGTGTGGTGTATGTGGCTGTGTGGTGTATGTGGTTGTGTTGTGGATGTGGTTGTGTTGTGTATGTGGTTGTGTTGTGTATGTGGTTGTGTGGTGTATGTGGTTGTGTTGTGTATGTGGTTGTGTTGTGTATGTGGTTGTGTGGTGTATGTGGTTGTGTGGTGTATGTGGTTGGGTGGTGTATGTGGCTGGGCTGTGTATGTGGTTGTGTGGTGTATGTGGTTGTGTGGTGTATGTGGTTGTGTGGTGTATGTGGTTGTGTTGTGTATGTGGTTGTGTGGTGTATGTGGTTGTGTGGTGTATGTGGTTGTGTTGTGTATGTGGTTGTGTGGTGTATGTGGTTGTGTGATGTATGTGGCTGTGTTGTGTATGCGGGCTGCAATCACAGGCCACCATCACACACAGCCGCAGCCCTGCATGTCGTGGGGTCATCATGCACACCACTCATACATGCAACGTGTAATAGCACAGAGGGCGTCATGCAACGTACAAGACCCTGGCAGATGCTGTCGGAGGAACTACATCCCAGACAAAGAGGGAATATTACAGATAAAATACATTCTTCATTGTACTGCTGGGATGTGTTCCAGAATACAGGGACTTGTTTCATACCGGGAATATGCAGTTGTGGGCGTAATGGCTACCTTTTTCAGTACTATAAGTGCATTCAACTGGAGGAAAAAATTACATTCGTAAGCAATTCTCAAATTTACTTAGGACTTAAGAGCAAAAAAGAACAAGAAATGGGCGAGATATATCGATGGCCTACTGTATATTATTCATGGACTTTAAAACACTGGTGCTCTTCCTACATTCATGACGCAGCTACATAATACTTTTCCTGAAGCCAGATAAATTCATACGGCTAAGGTGAGGCCAATCGTTGTGTACATATTAAATAAAGTCCTCTTTATCCATTTCAGTGTCATCATGTTCCTTATCTTTCATCCTTGCTACAGCACGATGATCGTATTCGGATTAGTGACAGACCCCTCGTAGTGAATGGCCCACATTAATCTAACGTTGTGTAGCCTCTCTATATATCAGCTTACTAACACTGCTCCTATGGCCTCTTAAGTACCCCCCCTCTCTCTCTCTCTCTCTCTCTCTCTCATCACCTTTGCGTGCAGTGTGACCACGAACTATTTTTTCTCTCCCTGAAGCTTTATGGAATGAAATGCGACACTGACACAAAGAAAATGCTAAGCAATGCCGGGACAGGCGAGTGAGCGGCTGTGGGTAATAAGAGAGGAACCTGATATTATGGAGAGTAAGAGTACAGTGAGTGGCTGTGGGTAATAAGAGAGGAACCTGATATTATGGAGAGTAAGAGTACAGTGAGTGGCTGTGGGTAATAAGAGAGGACACTGATATTACGGGCAGTAAGAGTACAGTGAGTGGATGGGGAGCAGAGACAAGGAAGGGAAGGAATGGAGGGGAGGGAAGACAGTGCAAGGAGGGAAAATGGAGTGGAAGGGAAGGAACAGGAAGAAAGGAAACGAAAGAAAGGCAAAAATGGAAGAAAGAAGAAAGGAAAGGAATGGAAATGAAAGGAAAGGTACCGAAAGGAACGCTGAGGTAAGCAATGGAAAAAGTGGCTTGTGGAACAGCACGGTGAAAAGCGAACATATGGGAAACCAGAGTAAATAAACAGGAATATAGAAAGAGGAAGGGAAGTACAAGAGGACGGGGTCGAAAGCTAAAGTAAGGGAGGATATGGGATGGGGATGGAAGAAAAGAAAAGAAAAGGAGAAAGAAACGGAAAGGAGGGATGAAAGGAAAAATCGAAAGGAATGAAGGGGTGAGAAGATGGCCATTGAAGGGAAGGGAAGGTGGGGGACGTGGATGTTAGTGGTGGTGGGTAGGTGAAAATGGAATCATAGTGGTAAGAAGAGAATGAAAGGAAGGTAAAGATGAACGGAGTGGATAGGAAAGCAAAACAGAAAATAGGCGGTGAGGGGGGAAGTAAGGGAATGATAGATGGATTAGCAAGAAGGGAGGGAGCAGAGGGGGAGGTGGGCTGGCAGGAAGGCACGAGAGCCGGCAGGGAGGGAAACAAGGGGGGAAGGAAGTGGAGCAGGGAGGAAGGAAGGAGAGCAGGGAAGAAGGAAGAAGAGTCAGGGAGAGAAGGAAGGAGAGCAAGGAGAGAAGGAAGGAGAGCAGGGAGAGAAGGAAGGAGAGCAGGGAGGGAAGGAAGAAAAACAGGGAGGAAAGGAAGGAGAACAAGGAGAGAAGGAAGGAGAACAGGGAAGGAAGGAGAAGAGCAGAGAGGGATGGAAGGAGAGAAGGAAGAGAAGGAGGGAGAGCAGGGAGAGAAGGAAGGAAAGCAGGGAGAGAAGGAAGGAGAGCAGGGAGAGAAGGAAGAAGAGCAGGGAGAGAAGGAAGGAGAGCAGGGAGGGATGGAAGGAGAGCAGGGAGAGAAGGAAGGAGAGCAGGGAGGGATGGAAGGAGAGCAAGGAGGGAAGGAAGAAGAGCAAGGAGGTAGGGAGGCAAGGAAGAGAGGTGGGTAAAAACAAGGAGATGGCGAGGAAAGGAAAGAGCGAGAGACGGGGTGAGGCAGGGAGCTAAGATGGGGAGCAAAAAGAAATGATGAGACAAAATTACATTGGTGGGGAGAGAAAGAGAGAGAGAGAGAGAGAGAGAGAGAGAGAGAGAGAGAGAGAGAGAGAGAGAGAGAGAGAGAGAGAGAGAGAGAGAGAGAGAGGCTGTGTGATGTGTGTGAAGAGATTTGTGATGGAAAACCGGAGGGGAGAGATGAAAGACTAAGAGGGAGAGTAGAAAAAATATGAATGGAAGGTGAAGGAAGGAATGATGAGGGAGGGAGCAGTGATGGACTGGAGTAGGGTGATTGAGGCAAGGCGAAGGAGGAAGGAAGAGGAAAGGGAGAGGGTAGGGTGCTAAGGGGAGGAGGTTGAGATGGAAGTGAGGGAAGGTATGGTGGAAAGGGAAGAAGGCGTTGAAGGGAGGGAAGAAGGCGTGGAAGGGAGGGAAGGTATGGTGGAAAGGGAGGAATGTATGGAAGGGAAGGAAGTATGGGAAGTCGCGCTGGAGGGCGAGGTAGTTGTGATGGAAAGGAGAAGGCAGCGGCGATGGATGGGCGAGATGATAAAACATAACAGGAGTACTTTATAAAGGCAAGAGGGACACCAAAGGGATGGAGGAGAGTCTGAGCGAGGGAGGTGTGGTGGAAGGTGGAAAACGAGGGTGAACGGAGTTCTGAGGGAGGGAGGGAAGGGATGGTGGAGGGAGGTCTGAGGGAGGGAGGGAAGGGATGGTGGAGGGAGGTCTGAGGGAGGGAGGGAAGGGATGGTGGAGGGAGGTCTGAGGGAGGGAGGGAAGTGAAGGTGGAGAGAGGTCTGAGGGAGGGAGGGAAGGGATGGTGGAGGGAGGCTGAGGGAGGGAAGGAAGGGATGGTGGAGGGAGGCTGAGGGAGGGAAGGAAGGGATGGTGGAGGGAGGTGTGAGGGAGGGAGGGAAGGGATGGGAGAAGGAGGTCTGAGGGAGGGAGGGCGGGAGATCTGATGGAAGGAGAAGCGAAGGGATGCGTGAAGGAGGGAGGGAGGGAGGTGTATGATGGAGTGAGGGGTCCGTAATGGAGCAAGGAGAGAGAATTACAGGGGAAGGGAGGCGTGAGTGAAGGCCTGCGTTGGTGGCTGCTGGTAAATGAAAAGTAGTTATGGAAATACTGCAGCAGGATAAAATAGAATGATGAGAAACCTAAATGTCTTCGTGAAATCACTGAATATGTGACACGACAACATAAAAAAATACTGAGAGCATATTTAGATATGGGTGGAGAGGAAAAAGAAATCTTTGGTGAAACATTTGTGGGGTTTACATCTACAAACCAGTCTTGCTGATATAATTCTGGGATAAACTGAAAAAAAAAGAAAATGTTAATTTTGAAAAGTGCAGCATACAGACGAATATTAATAACTAGCTATTAATTCTTGGTGAAGTAATTTTGCCAAGTGGTAAAAGAAAAACTGAAGCATCAAGTATTGTGCGTTATACTGCAGGGACAGACTGGGACTTAGTAAAATGGATTGTCTGCGTTAACAACTCTCGTGCATCAAACTGACAATATTATAAATGTTTTCCTCTTCCTCCTCGATGAAACTGAAGCTAATTATATTTGCTTTTAAAATTTGCCACCCCAACTCGAGAAAAAGGCAAAAATATACAAATAGATGTGTAAATGAATAATTAAATAGAAACATTTAACCTTCTACCCAGTAAACCACAATAATTGAAGAAACGAAACCATTATCATCACCATCATTATTGTAATCCTGATTTTTTTTCCATGTAATAATCAGGTAGAGCAGGATCCCTAAACAGGGAATGAGAAAGGAAAAAGCAGGCCTACCAGTATCAGTGAAATGATCCACACAGTCTTACACACGTCACTTATCCCCTTCATTACCATCACGTTTTTTTATATTCTATCCCTGCTGACACTTGACAAATTCTATATAGCATCGGGGACACCCTTCATGGTGGAGGAATTTTGGGGACTGTTTTTAACCCCTTCACTACAAGAGGTCATCCAAAATACAATATAAGCAGCTGGAGATAATAACACGAACACTACGACCCATGACAACAGCAGCCAACACAAATTAAGGAAAACACTTCTATTATAAAAATTACCTTACTAACACAGACAAAAATAAATAAATAAATAAATACTCTAACCTATGCTTATTATCGAGGCAACAGAAGCATAAGGACCAAGGCCACATGCGTGAAAGAAACTTGTCAACCAGTGCACAAATTAACTTACAGCAGCAAAAAGAAAATGGAGAGAGAATGTGAAGGAACGGAGGTAAAGTGAGGGAGAAGTGGAGGTTATGTGAGGGAGAAGAGGAGGTAAGGTGAGGGAGGGGCAGATGTAATGTGAGGGAGGGTGGGAGGGAAGTAATGTGAGGGAGGGATGGAGGTATATATGTAATGTGAGGGAGGGGTGGAGGTATATATGTAATGTGAGGGAGGGGTGGAGGTATATATGTAATGTGGGGGAGGGATGGAGGTATATAGCCTATGTAATGTGAGGGAGGGGTGGAAGTATATATGTAATGTGGGGGAGGGATGGAAGTATATATGTAATGTGGGGGAGGGGTGGAGGTATATATGTAATGTGGGGGAGGGGTGGAGGTAACATTAAGGTAGTATGTATATAACTTATGTAAGGATGTACAGGAGCAGTGTGGAGGAGTGCTTACAGTTTCACTAATCCTGTACTACCTCTTCCAGCAGGGCCTTGCCACTTACACCAATATTTACAGTATGTCAGGTAAAAACATGCAAACACACACACACGCATCTCGTGCTCGTATGTTTGATGATATGAGAATATTTGTGACTTTACTGAACACTGATGCGGTCGTTCACTTAACCCCTTCACTAAGACATATTACTTAGCATATTCTTGCCATCTCCACACGTGCTGGGTCATAATAAGAGAGATGTCTTTTAGTGAAGGGATCAGATATACTCATTCCAACAACCTTTCCTTGCCATGAAAAGTCCAGCGAGCTGAATAATCGCCTGTCGGAAAGATGATCAAACCAAAAATTGCCTCACCAGAGTGAAAAGGTTAACAACGATTACCTAGTTTTTCGTAAGTGCCTGAGGGAGTAATCCCCCCCGCCCCCCTCACTGGACGTAAATGGGGCAGATGGGACTCCCGGCCCCCGATGGCAGCCTCGTGTAAAGAGAAATTCAATAAGTACACCAGGCAAAGTGCGGCTCGGGGGCTGGGGTGGCGGGTTACACAGAAGGAGGAAGTACTGACATCATGGAGCCAGTACCCGGGGCTACAACTTAGACACGGCCGTATTCTAAATGACACTATACGCTTCGTGACACTCTTTTCTTAGCTATTTATTATATTTGTCACACATTAAGGCTTCCTTTTATGTCACTTACATAACAGTACCGTCAAAACATATCGTAGATTAGCAATATACATGAAGATACTGAGGTGTGATAAAGAGAATAAGTAGCTGAGGAAGTAATATTACGAAATCAGCGGATTCGGCCAGACTGTCGTTTTCATTGCATAGACTCATGTTGAGTTACCCCTCCCTCTTCCCCCAAAAAATGGAAAAAAGTTTTTGGAAACTTACCCAGTACGTAGTTTGATAATTAACACAGGCGTAGGCTAAATGATGAAGAACTAGAGATGAAACGACATTATGTTTGTCAACCAAGAGTACCAGTGATAATGATAGCCCAGCTGTGCAAAAGGAATCTGAATAGGATGAATGAGTTCCAACAGAGAAAAAATTATATATATAGAGGGATACCTAAGGTGGTTAAAATTACAATTTCCATAATATGAACACTGGTATAGAGACACATATCAGCTAGACCAATACCATGCATGAGCGGGTGGCTAAATGCTCATTTATGCACCGTTACACACACACACACACACACACACACACACACACACACACACACACACACACACACACACACACACACACACACACACACACACACACACACACACACACACACCTCAAAGGCTTTCGATCGAGTCTGGCATAAATCTTTAATTTCCAAACTGCCCTCTTACGGTTTCTATCCTTCTATCTGTGCCTTCATCTATAGCTTCCTTTCTGGTCGTTCTATAGCCTCTGTTGTAGACGGCCATCGTTCTTCTTCTAGATCTATCAATATTGGTGTTCCTCAGGGCTCTGTCCTATCACCAATTCTCTTCCTTTTATTCATCAATGGCCTTCTAAGCTGTACATCTAACCCTGTCCACTCGTATGCTGATGACACCACCCTTCACCTTTCCATTCGGTTCCCGCAACGTCCATCTCAGCAGTAACTCCAACAAATAAGGGATGAGGCTATGGCACGCCTAATGTCTGACTTGACTCGTATCCCTGACTGGGGTAAAAATAATCTTGTTGTTTTTACTGCATCAAAGACAGTTTTTGCACCTATCAACCCCACAAAATCTTCCACAGGTATACCCACTAATGTTTAATAATATCCAGCTCAATCCTGCATCATTCTTGAACATGCTTAGGGTTTAAGTCAGTCGGGACTTATCTTGGAATGATCATATTACATCGCTTGTAAAATCTGCTAAGCAGACTCCATTCCTTCTTTACCCCTGCACAATTGTTGACTATATACACGGGTTTTATTCGCCCCTGTGTAGAGTACAACTCTCATGTGTGAGGAGGTTCCCCACATACAGCTCTTCTCAGTAGGGTGGAGTCAAAGGCTTTTTGTCTCATTAACTCTCCTCCTCTTACTGGCTCCCTTCAACCTCTGCCTCTTTGCTGCACTGTTGCGTCTTTGCATCTTTATCTCTTTTCTATCGCTACTTCAATGGTCACTGCTCCTCTGAACTGTCTGCATGCATTCCTCCACCTCTACGACGGACGAGTAGCACCCGTCTAGCAGCAAACTCTCATCCCTTTTCTATCCAACTCCCAAATGCAAGAGTTAATCGTTACTCCCAGTCCTTCATTTATGCCACAGGTCAACTCTGGAACTGTTTTCCTCTGTCTGTATTTCCTGCTACCTATGATCTCCAGTCCTTCAAACACAGTGTGTCGTGGCATCTCGAAATGATCGGATCTTGAATTTGGCTCTCTCTAGTATTTTGTTTTTCTCTTGGAAGGAACAGTTTTTGCGGGCCCGTGGCCTTTGGTTCCTTCTTCCTAGCGTAAACACACACACACACACACACACACACACACACACACACACACACACACACACACACACACACACACACACACACACACACACACACACACACACACACACACACACACACACACACACACACACACACACACACACACACACACACACACACACACACACACACACACACACACACACACACACACACACACACACACACACACACACACACACACACACACACACACACACACACACACACACACACACACACACACACACACACACACACACACACACACACACACACACACACACACACACACACACACACACACACACACACACACACACACACACACACACACACACACACACACACACACACACACACACACAGCTCTTACACGTGTAGAACTTCGAGCACAGTGCACGCGACAGAAATATGGAATGAGAGGAACGAGAGTCATTTAATGTAAGATGGTCCTGCTGCGTCATAGTGCCTGATTGCCCAGACGTGTTTGGTGTACTGGGAGACAGGGGGAGGAAGGGGGGAAGGGAGGACGGGTGGGGAAAGGTAAAAGGAAAGAGTGTAAATATGGAAGGGGAAAGGATATGATAAAGCCAATGAAGTGTTCGTAAAGGAGTGCAGGTGGGTGTCTCGGAGGGGTAAGGGAGTGTCAACGATGGAAGGGTAAGGGTTCAAAAGGGGAGAGGGATTGTAGGGAATGGGATAGATCTGGCAGAAGTGAACAGGTGTAGGGCATATATCTGGCATGGATGAGTAAGTGGATTGTGAGGGAGGGCCAGTAGGGAAGTTGAAAAAGATAGACACGGGAGTTTCGAGTGCAGAAGGATCTATCTGGAAGGGTTAAGAGAGGGATGTAGGTAGGTACGTGGTATGTCACATGATATAAATAAGGAACGGGGATAGGTTTGTCAATGGTGAGGGGATGCTAATAAAAGACAAGGATAGTTTTGGGTTCTTGAGCGGTGAGGGAGCGTAGAAGAGGGATGTAGCGAGGACTGGGAAGGATGAGAAAGGGTACATAAGGGACGGGGATGGATCTGGGAGGGGTGTGGAACTACTGACAAGGGGTGGGGGGATACGGTAAGTTGAAGGGATTGTAGAGGGAAGGAGAAATGGTGTGACAGACATAGGTAAAAGCTTGCCAGGGTAAGGAATTGTGGTGATGGACTGTAGGACTGAAGGAAGGTTTACTACTACTAACACCGCAGATTGTCTCCCCCCTGTGGCGGTGGGGTGGACACAATCTGGCCGCACTATGGGGTGGTACTACTACTCTGCGGCCAGGTTGTGTTAGGAAGAATACTGCCACCGTATTCCCTGCGTGTCGTAAAAGGCGACTAAAAGGGGCGGGATGAGGGGACTAGGGACCCCCTCCTCTGTTTTTTAGTTCCTAAAAAGAGACAGGCCAGAGAAAGGGATGGGGGATGGAGTTATCCCCGTACCCTGAAGATTGGGTCTATGAATGTGCGTGGATATAGTACGATTGAGGCTAAAAGGGAGGAGACTGGGAGAATGTTTGTGAGAAGAAAGTTGGATGTGTTAGCTTTGAGTGAAACGAAGATGAAAGGGAAGGGTGAGTCTATGTTTGGAAGTGTGAATGGAAGATTGTCAGGTGTTGATAGAGGAAGGGCAAGAGAAGGTGTGGCCTTGTTAGTGAGTCCGGAAGTACAGCAATGTGTGATTGAATGGAAGGAGGTGTCATCAAGACTGATGTGGGTGAAAGCGAAATCTGAACGCGAGTTGTGGGTGTTTGTGAGTGCATATGGGTCTGGTAGTGCAAGGGATGAAGAAGAGAGGAAGTCTTTCTGGAATGATGTTGATGAGTGTCTGCAGAGTTTTGGAGCGAATGTGAATGTGGTAATGATGGGAGATCTGAATGCTAGAGTGGGAAATGTAGCAGTTGAAGGTGTAGTTGGTATGCATGGTGTGCCTGGAAGAAATGAAAATGGGGAACGAATGATAGCGATGTGTGTTGAGCGAGAGATGGTGATTGGAAATACGCTGTTTGAGAAGAAAGATATTTATAAGTATACATGGGTGAGACAGGAGGGTGGAAGGGTTGTTGAGAGAGCTTTGATGGACTATGTGGTTGTGTCTAGGAATGTAATAGGAAGATTGTTGGATGTGAGAGTTCTGAGAGGAGAGGGTGGAGGTATGTCTGACCACTACCTGGTGGAGGGAAAGTTAAGAGTAGGTAAGAGATGGGTGAGAGCTAGGAGGGTTAGGTGTGGCAGGGAGGTTTTGAAAGTGAGTGAGTTGGATAAAAGAGAGAAAAAGATAGAGTATCAGGAGAAATTGAAAGATGAGTGGAACGCAGTGAAAGATCGGGAAAATGGCAGTGTGGAGGAGGAATGGCAGTTATTTAAGAGTGCTGTGGTGGGGCATGCAGAAGAGGTGGGTGGTGTGAGACGTGTGGGTGGTGGTGTAAGAAAAGGAAGTGAATGGTGGTGCGAGGAAGTAAGTATGGCTGTGGCTGAGAAGAGACGTGCATATGAAGTGTGGCTGCAGAGGAGGGATGAGATGTCATATGAGAGGTATAAGGAAAAGAGGAATAGGGCGAGAAGGGCTGTGCGTGATGCTAAAGTGGCAGCAGATGAGAGATGGGGTAGGCGGCTGACAGAGAATTTTCAACAGAATAAGAAAATGTTTTGGAAGGAGGTGAAAAGGGTGCGAAATGGAGAGTCTGGGAAGGAAGAGCGAGTAAAAGCAGAGGATGGAAGGATGTTAATTGAGATGGATGCAGTAAGGAAGAGATGGGCAGAGTATTTTGAAAGATTGTTAAATGTAGAGGAGGAAAGGGTGGCTGAGATTGTGGCAGATGGAAGGGTGCAAGGAATAAATGTGTTGGGAGAGTTGAATGATTCTTTGAACACGAAGGAGGAAGTGGAGAAAGCAGTAAAGGAGATGAAAACAGGGAAAGCTGCAGGTATGGATGGGTGTGCTGTGGAATGCCTGAAGGATGATGGCGTGACTATTGTTGACTGGTTAGTAAGACTGTTGAATGTGTACTTTGTGAAAGGTATGGTGTCAGTTGACTGGGCAAGTGCTTGTGTGGTCCCGTTGTATAAAGGCAGAGGAGATAAGTATGAATGTACTAGCTTTAGGGGTATAAGTCTGTTGAGTTTTGTAGGTAAGGTGTATGGTAGAGTGTTAATTATGAGAGTTAGAGAGGGTTCAGAGGGAGTGATTGGTGATGAGCAGTGTGGCTTTAGGAGAGGGAGGGGATGCGTGGATCAGGTGTTTGCGGTGAGACAAGTGTGTGAAAAGTATTTAGCGAAAGGCAAGGATGTGTTTTGGGCATTTATGGATTTAGAGAAAGCGTATGATAGAATTGATAGAGAGGCTTTGTGGGCTGTTTTAAGATTGTATGGACTTGATGGTAGGTTACTAAAAGGAGTGAAAAGTTTTTATGTAAATAGTAGAGCGTGTGTAAGAGTGGGAAATGCTGTGAATGATTGGTTTCCTGTGAGAGTGGGGCTGCGACAGGGATGTGTGATGTCGCCTTGGTTGTTTAATATTTACATGGATGGTGTTGTAAGGGAGGTGAATGCAAGAGTTTTAGGTGGAGGTCTGAGTCTGGTGAATGTTGATGGTGGAGAGTGGAATCTGAAGCAGCTGCTGTTTGCAGATGATACTGCACTGGTGGCTGATTCAGAGAAGAGATTGAGACAGTTGGTAGAGGAGTTTGGAAGGGTGTGTGAAATGAAGAAATTGAAAGCAAATGAGAATAAGAGTAAAGTGATGAAGTGTACGAGGTTGGTAGATGGTAGGGGGATGAATATAGTTTTGAATGGCGAGTTGCTTGAGGAGGTAGAGTGTTTTAAATATCTAGGGTCACATGTTGCTGTGGATGGAAGAATAGATGCAGAAGTGAAGTTTAGAATAAATGAAGTAGGAAAGGTGCTGGGAGGAATGAAAAAAGTGTTTAGATGTCGTTCGCTTAGAATGGATATAAAGAGAAGGCTGTGTGAGGGTGTTGTGGTACCGACTGCATTATATGGGGCTGAAACATGGAATATGGGTGTAGCAGAGAGGAAAAGTTTGAATGTAATGGAGATGAGGTGTCTGAGGAGTATGTGTGGAGTGACGGGTATGGATCGAGTGCGGAATGATGAAGTGCGAAGGAGAACTGGAGTTGTTCGGGAGATGGCTGGTAGAGTTGAGCAGAGGGTGTTGCGATGGTTTGGGCATATGGAGAGAATGGATAATGAGCAATTGGTGAAAAAGATAACTAGATCTGATGTGAGAGGTGTAAGGCTGAGAGGAAGACCACGAATAGGATGGATGGACAGTGTGAAGAGAGCGCTGGATGCGAGAGGGAAGTCTGTTGAGCAAGGAAGAGTGGCTGTGCGTGACAGAAATAAATGGAGAGAAATTGTGAATGAATAAGTGATGACGCAGCCCTGAGGGGATATTCTCCCGCATTTGGTCTGATCAGCTATTTCAGGTCAGGTGCGGGTAAGGGGATGAGTCTGTTATGATGTGGCAGGGGTAAACCAGCTCTGCTGTCGGGCCCTGCTGCGGATGTCACTGATTGCATTGCGCAGTTGACCCTTGTGCGGTGTGGTGCGGTGAGGATCTGTCTGTTGTCCCCTTTGGGGCTAAGATGCGAATGAATGTGTTTGAATGGATGAGTAAATGGGGAGTGTGTCGTCCTGTCTCGGCTACCTCCCTTTCCTTGGGGGAAGCAGCCTAGGTATATAGATAGATAGATAGACATCTGCTTGGTAGTGGTAGCGTGACCAGCTCTAAACTAAGACTCGAGTTCCATCATCAGACAGGTCAGACTGTTGGTTAGATTTGTTTCCTTCTTCTTGGTGTATTGTTCACCCTGCAGTACGACATGGGAATTGTATGTAACTGTAATGGTTGCGTGTCTTATTGTGAGGGAAAACTGGACCATAGTTCAAAATTTATTATCAACCTTAATAACCTTCGTGGTGCCGCAGAAGGAAACGTTCACGTGGCGCCACCCGTACAACCGGGCAGTAGACATACATCTCTCAACTTCCTCCCTGTCCCCTGAAAGTAGCATGGTGGACTACAGGAGAAGAGCAACTTTGGCCTGCAGTCCGCTAGGTTGACGTCCAGATACGAGTAAACTCAGAGCCAGAACAACAACAACACTAACCGTAATGCAGCATGACACTAGCCTTCTTCTTCTTCGGAAGGGATGGCTATGGGCAGGATGGGGGAGGGTAGATGAGGGGGTAAAGAATGTTGGGAGATTATCGGGGGTGGAAGGTTAGACAGTGGGCAGAGAGTGGAAGAGAGTGAGGGAGATGGAGGGGGAGGATGGAGAGAGAGAACGAAGGAGAGGATGTAGTAAAAAGAGAAGGGACAGAAATAGAGGGAGGGATTGAAGTGATGGGCAACTGGGAGATATAACAGGCACGCAAAGTGAAAAACGTGAATATTGAAGCGAGGTAATAAAAGAGTTAGGAAAGAAGAAAATAATAAAAGACAAGGGCTTATTGCAATGCAGGAAGGCGGAGGAATGGATGGTAAAAATATGAATGAAGACGAAATCAAGTGAATGAAGAAGCGAGGGAACGAATAAGAGTGGAAGTGATAAAGTTACAAAAGGGGAATAAAAAGACCTGTATTGAACAGAAAGCAGCAAATAGGATGGATGTAGGATAAGAAGAGAGGGAGAAAAGTATTGGATGAGAGAAGGGAATGTGAAATAAGGAACGAAGATTTCTCAAGAAGTTTAGAACAGAGAGATCAGAGAAAGCTGTCAATGGAGCACGGGGAAACTAAATGAACAAAGAAGCATGGAAATAAAGAGGAGGGTAGGGGGAGAAGAATAAGGAAGAAAATCTGATCGAGTCACAGAAATGAGGAATAGGGAGAGATGACAATTAATGACTGTGGATGTCAAAATTAAAAGAGGAGGAATGGGGAAGAGAGACTTAATACGAAACAGCGGATATGAAAAGGGAACATATGGATAGTGAACTGGATCAAAGGTGAAAGTTGGTAAATCAAAAAGTGGAATAATGATAGACGGGGATAATAAACGAGTAAGGAAGGAATGATTAATATGTAATGCGAGCATACTCACAAATTTCCTTGAGCTTAAGCTGTATATAAGACTGTTAATTAATACTCGGATTTTTCCTCACATGTCTAGCACATACTTCCCAACCAAACTACAGTGAATATCAAAGAGAAGAACCTGGATCAAACAGGATTACATCTCCTAATAATTTACTGGTATCGAGATATGCTGATCGCAAGAAGTGGTTCAAAATCCATACGGATAATTCCCCAGGAGATTAAGATGCAAGATGACGATAAGATAAGTATGTCCTCTGCACTGGATATACTTGGGTGAATATACCGTATTTCACTATGATAATGATGAATGAGTTTAGATTCTTCTTGATGCCTCCGTAAGATTCCTTGCCATTACGAAGAGTCTACGATGTTCATGAATTCTATATCAAACCCGTCCATAATGAAGTCTCTCATGACTTCAAGAAAAACGTCAGGATGTTACAACAATGATTTAATTAATACGTCATCAGCTGGAGGGAGGGGGGAGGAGGCCAAGGATAAGGTGGAGCGATGGAGTGGAGAGGTATATGAGAAAGGGGTGTGTGAGCTGGAAGGTGGGCAGTGAAATGGTGGGGGACAGGCCGACATGGAGGAGATTTGTTTTTGGCCACCCTTTCCGGGATTATGGCGCCTGGCAAAAGATAGATAGATAGTCATCAGCCGGACGGAAAGACTAAAACCAGACCATTTTTTCAAATGCGAAAAATCTTACAATATTGAAGGCGTTAAAAGTCTCTTAAAGAGATGAGACAGGGGAGGAAGAGGATAAGCAAGACGAAAGGTGAGGAAGAGAGTAAAAAGATACAGAGAGCATGAGAAAAAGAGGAAAACTGAGGAGTACGAGAGATGGGTTGAAAAAAGGTATTGAGAAAACTTAAGAGATGAGAAGAGTTGGAGGAAGGAGGAGAAGTGAGGAGAATAGGAATAGTGGACACAAGGAGAGAAAAAGCGAGAAAGTTAATGAGAGAGTAGCCGATAAAACTGAGGTATAGGTTGGGATATAAGGTACTGTGTAGTGAAGAGGGGTGGTTAATGAGTAGAGTGTGAGATATCTGGACACGTAAGGGATACTGGTAGACAGACAGGGACAGAAAGACGGCTAACTAGCCCAATAGATAAAACTCCCCGGCTGTCCTTTCTCGACAACTTCTAGCCGGGGACATTGAGAGCAATCCAGGACCCACCAACAAATACATATGTCTAACATGCTCAAAACCTATCACGTCGAGCCGACAGACAAAGGGTTCAGTTCAGTGCAACTCCTGCAAGAACTGGACCCATTACACCTGCACAACACTTGCATCCAGAAAACATTACACAAACACCTGGACCTGCTCCTTATGCTCCTTCCTCCCACCCATCAACTCCCCTTCCAATCCTACTCCTACTTCCTTCACACCTCCACAGCCAAACCCACCGACCCTTCCCACACCATCCAGTCCCCCAACTCCTCCCATTCCAACCCATCCTAATCCACCTCAACCCTTACCTCCATCACAATCTCCTCCTACCCTTCCCCTCCACCCACATCACCTCCCCCCCGTGCTGCAGCAGCCGACACACATCGCACACACAACATAAACATCCTTCAGTTAACAATAGATGGCATAAACACCAAAATACATGAACTCACACAATTCATCAAACAACAGAACATACACATTGCCATCTTACAAGAAACAAAACTACACAGAGCACAGAAAACACCGACATTTCATAACTTCACCACCATTCGACAAGACCGGGCCGACGGCGGTGGTGGTGGACTCATCACCCTGGTACACAAATCCATCAACTTTGCAGATACCAGTGCACATACAAAGTCACTTCTCCCCCCACATGACACCAGAACAGAAATACAATCAATTAAAATACGCACTGGTAACAAATCACACATAACAATCGCTGACACATACATTCCCCTCCAGTCGTCCCCCACAGTACCACACAATTACTCTCCACAGATACACCACATCACTAATATACCCAACATCATCCTGGGTGGTGATTTCAACGCCAAGTCATCAGCCTGGCATGTCAACAACCCTGACACAGACAGAGGGCTGGTACTACAATCCCAGACAGATCATCTTTTCATATTAAACAGTCTAGACCAACATACCCATATCCCACACCAAGCCCTCTTCCTCCCATCATCTCCAGACATCACCTTCTGCTCCCCAAACCTCGCCCCCACTACATCATGGAGAGTGGTCAAAACCCTAGGTTTTGATCACCTTCCAATCATCATCACTACCAAAACCAGAATCACCCCAGCTGGCCACAAATACACATACACTAATTATAAGAGAGCCAACTGGGAGGCCTTTGTAACTGAAACATAACATTTCGAAACACTAAACAGTACACCCATCACAAACATCAACACTGCTGTGCACACTTTCAATACAATTATACAAAACGCAGACAAAAGACACATCCCTAGAGGCAACAGAAAGAGACACAACCCCAACTTCACACCAGAAATTCAAGGCCTCATCAGACAACGGGACACACTGCGACACTCCCCAACACCCCATACACAAGACACCATACAACAAATACAAGAACTCAACACTCAGATAAACAGTAGAATTTCAGAACAGCAGACACTAAACTGGAAAAATTACCTCCAAACACTTGACCACAAAACGAACATCAGCAAAATCTACAAAACACTAAACAGCATCACACTTTCCATCAGCAACACCACACAATCACACGCTCCCAACACAACAACAGACACCATACCCTCAAACAAACAACAAGCAAACACTGTCATCAATCACTTTTCACAAGTCAGCCATCTAAACCCCTATCCCGAAGACCGACGTATCATCCGACGTAAGAGACAGTTCCCCACAGACCCAGACTACGCAGCTTTCACTTACAACCAGACGAAGCACATCATTAACAACCTCAAGCACTGATCTGCCTGTGGACCAGACAACATAAGCAACATTCAACTTAAACACCTAGGACCACAAGGCATACAAGAACTCACCAACATATTAAACTACAGCTACTCACACAACATAATACCCAACATCTGGAAGCATGGCAATATCATCACTATCCCTAAACCCAACAAAGCCCCCACGTTACCTTTCTCACATCGCCCCATCACACTCCTCTGCACCCCCTCTAAAGTCACTGAACGACTGGTACTACAACTAGTCACACCTCACATTCCCCTAGCTCAGTCACAACATGGTTTTAGGCCACTACACTCCACAAACACCCTTCTTACAGACTTACACAGAGAGTTTTCGATGGCATGCATTCAGCTAGGCCACCACACAGAACACTCCTAATCACACTAGACATTATCAAAGCTTTTGATGACATCCCCCGCCACAACCTCACAAACAAAATACTCAACACAAACATGCACAATAACACAAAAAGATGGCTGGCAAACTACTTAGCAGGCAGATGTGCACACATAACATTTGCCGGTCAGTCTTCTAACACCAGAAACTTCACAAACGGCGTCCCCCAAGGATCTGTTTTGTCCCCTACACTCTTTAACCTATACATGCACAACATACCCACACCCCACACACCACAGATATACATAGCTTCCTATGCAGATGATATAACACTTACATGCACGCACCAAAACGCAAACACAGCTGCACACATCATTCAACCTTACCTCAACACACTACACGAATGGTTCATCACAAACAGGCTCAAAATAGCCCCAGCCAAATCTACAGTGACTCTTCTCACAAACTGGACAGCAGAACACAGTCACATCCCGCACCTCACCATAAACAACACTCCCCTACCACACACACACACACACACACACACACAAAATCCTTGGTGTAACATACAATACATCAATGTCATTTAAACAACACATCACAAACATTAAAAATAAAATAACACCAAGACTCAATGCTTTGAGGTCACTTGCCCATAAAACATTCGGACACAACAAAGACACTACCACCACAGTATACAAACAATACATACGTTCAGTGATGAATTATGCAAGCCCTGCCTGGGCTTCTAACCTCACCAAAACACACTACAACACTCTACAGACCATACAGATCAAGGCCCTAAAAATAATCACAGGCTACACAGCTACTACACCCATAGACCACCTACATCAAGAAACCAAAGTCCTCAAAGTCAAGGATCACCTAGACATGAGAGGCACCCAGTTTCTTGCTGCAGCCTCCACAAACCCTCAATATCCACTACAGTACATGGCAGCACATCCACCCACACCAAGGAACATCAAAACAACACCCAGCACACGATACCATACACAAATACTGTCATCTCTCCGCCCTCCCCCACCTCAGACCAGCTTCCAGAAGCATATCCACACTCAGATCACTCGCCGCTCCATTCAGCCACTTAAAGACAACACACAGCTGCATGCATGGCCTCCTGACATCCACCCTTCTGAATCCTATCTTCCTCGTGAGGACAGGTCCACCTGGCCAGGCTGAGATGTGGGCACCATCCAGCCCTCTTAAGCTACCAGAAGAGGCTGGATGACTCCGTCGCTGATGCCTGTCCAGGATGCAACACAGCACCCCATACTATTAAGCACATTATGGAAGACTGCATTGCACACAATCACCTACGCCAACAACACAACATACACTCTTTGAGAGCTCTGTGGGAAAGCCCGGTCTCGGCCATGGCTTTCCTTAGGGACTCGGGGCTGTTCGGCCAGACTGCCTTGGGAACAACAACTACTACTACTACTACTACATCAGCGAGATACAGTACCATACAATAGATATAGAAAGATAAAGAAATGATAGCGACAGAAAGACAGATCTAGGTACATATTAGATGGAGAGATAGATAAACAGACATACTAATTAATAAAGACAGACAGATACAGATACACAAATACAGAGATGAATAGACAAACTAACAGAGGGACAGGCAGGGTTATAGAAAAAAAAAAAAAAGGTCTGAGACAGATAAGGGGGGGGGGTGCGGCAGAGGATGTAATTAGCCAAGGGAAGGAAGGGTTGAGGGAGAACGCAAAATTAAAAAAAAAAAAAGTATGGGAGGCATGGAGGAAGGGAGAGTGGAGGAGAGCAGTAGGAAAGATGGAAGGAGGGAATGCAAGAGGACGAAGAGCAAAGAAGACAAAAGACAAGATGGAAACACTGACAGACAAATACGTGAGGAAATGGCATGGAAGCAATCAAAGAATTTTATGTACATATGTATGTATGTATGAGGGCGAGATGTGGAAGATTCCGATGTTGCTGTTTGCTGATGATACCGTATTGTTGAGTGAAGATGAATGGGAGTTGCAAGGTTTGGTGAATGAATTTGGGACAGTGTGTAGGAGGAGGAAGCTGAAAGTTAATGTAAACAAAAGTAAAGTTATGGTGTTTGAGAGGAATGAAGCCACAGAGTGTGCAGTGAGGTTGGATGGTGAGGATATGGAGAATGTGAGTGCATTCAAGTACTTGGGTAGTGTGATGAGTAAGGATGGAACTTTGGGGGATGAAGTGCGTGAAAGGGTACAACAGGGAAGGAGGGTTGTTAGTTCACTGAAAACAGTGATGAGAAATAGGGAGGTGAGTATGAAAGTTAAGAAGTCACTGCATGATAGTATTGTGATCCCTACCCTGACGTATGGAAGCGAGGCATGGACCTTGCTAGAGGGGAACAAGTCAAGAGTGAGAACAGTGGAAATGAGTTACTTGAGAGGAGCATGTGGAGTGACATGGAAGGACAGGCTGACGAATGAAGAAGTGTAGGAACGTTGTGGGGTGGATGTGGATGTGGTTGAGATAATTAGGAGAAATACACTGAGGTGGTTTGGACATGTGGAGAGAATGGAGAATGAGAGACTGACTAAGAGGGTGTATGTAGGTGAGGTGGAGGGAGGGAGAGGGAGGGGTAGACCGAGGATGAGGTGGAGGGATAGAGTTGAGAGGTATATGAGGGAGGGAGGGATGAGTTGGGGGGAGGGCAGTCAAATGGTGGGTGACAGAGCGACTTGGAGGCGTTTTGTCTGCGACCACACTTTGCGGGATTAGGGCGTCGGGCTATAGATAGATAGAAAGACAGATAGATAGATGTATGTGTGTGTGTGGGGGGGGGATGTATTTATCTATCTATATATATATTTGCAAAATGACCACAGGTGAAATGATAATAGAGACAATAGGTACGTTCAAACAATACATCTCTAGACAGAGTGACTACATGAGGGTGAAAATGTTATATACACACCTGCAGCTGGGAAGATCACACAAAACAAAGCGGACCCTGACCTGACCTGACATACCATAACGCCTCACCTCATGTCACCTAGGCTGAACTTATATTCTAAACCATTACAAGCCTATACAGAGTTAAACCGAGATACAGACATACGCACACTGATAGATAAATAGGCAGATACATACAGAGAATTAGACAGATAAATACAGATATCTAGAACGTCAAAATTAGATTAGATGGACAAATAGATAGATAGAATGTGAGTGAGTGTGTGTGTGTGTGTGTGTGTGTGTGTGTGTGTGTGTGTGTGTGTGTGTGTGTGTGTGTGTGTGTGTGTGTGTGTGTGTGTGTGTGTGTGTGTGTGTGTGCACTGGTTTACACGTCACAGAATTCCTTGGAAGAAAGAATTAACCACAAAATACCATCAGTATTCTCAGATGTTAAAACACACACACACACACACACACACACACACACACACACACACACACACACACACACACACACACACACACACAAATTTTAAGTCTTATTATACCTCTTACGTGAAGCTAAGGAAGCCTAATCAGTGCAGTAGTCGTATAGCTATATAAATCACCCTATACCTGTGAGATAGTATGCCAAAGAATATAAAACAATGTACTAAAAATATACGGTAGGTTTTCTTGCTCCGCGACAAAGACACTGAGAGGAAGTATGTAGGTTGTGAGTTGTGGTACAGTGCGTTGATATGGCATGTGTTATTCCTTTACCGGTATGCTGACATTGTGAAGCTGAATCGTTATGACAAACTGGTGACATAAATTTGTTGATACTACGAACAACTACCAACAAATAACAAAATATGTTTGCATTTTCCTCAGCCATTACTGACTAAGCATTATTCGACACCACGAATATCCAATACGACCCATTTTTACAGCAATTCTTCCACTCCATGGGTAAAAAGATAAAAACGATAGCTTAATGCATGCATTTCAAATATGATAAATACATAAGAAATACACCCAAAGAAATTGAACATGCTACTAAAAACACACACACACACACACACACACACACTAAGCGCTAAATCTGCGTGACTGATGAATTATCTTTGTACTCACCACTCCATGGATAATCGTAAATATGATTGCATAGATAAAATACAATAAATACATGAACACAACGAAAACACCAAATGTGCAATAAATCAGTACGGTAAATAAAACAGTGTACTACAGACGTGTACAACTACTGGTTCATCACAGTGTACTCACCATTCTATGTTGGGACGTTCAGTGTTTGTCGCCTCTCGTGGCCTGCCCCACCGGTTCACTGCAAATCAGGGCAGACCAATATGTACTTTAATTATATCTGTATTGGGTTAGCAATTAAGGGTAATACTTACTGTATTTCTAAGTCATTAAACGAGAAGTAACAAGGAATTAAGTTTGATTAATCTCGTATTTAGTTTTGTGAGGAGGATGCTTGGTTGGCGAGCAACTGACGTGTTTCTATATGCATACAAAGCTTCAAGGGTATTATAAGCTTACTGGGTGTTGTGTTGTTGTGACGAGATATTTTGTTTTGATGATGATGATGATGATGATGATGATGATGACAGTGTTCGTTTAGTTCACTTTTATGGACACATAAGACATAAGATTAACAACATCAGATAATTGGGTGTGATGAACTGAATACGTGATGATGATGATGATGAGGAGGAGGACGATAGTAATACTGAACAAGGATGACGGTGGTAATGGTGAAGACTGGTTAATGATGGATGGATTATGATGATGATAATATATACTGCTGCTACTATTGCTGCTGCTGATGCTGATGATGATGATGATGACAGTAATGGTGAATATGGATCACAGTGGTAATGGTGATGAGTGAATGATGATGGTAATGATGATGCATGATGATGGTAATGATAATGGATGAATATTATACTATGAACGATAATAATGATGATAATGGAGGAGATGATGGATGATGATGATGATGATGATGATGATGATGATGATGATGATGATGATGGATGGATGGATGGATGGATGGATGGATGGATGGATGGATGGATGGACGGATGGAGAAGATGGTGTATGATGATGATGATGATAATGATGGTGACAAGGATGATGATGATGATAAAGATGATGATGATGATGACGATGATAACTCAGGTTAGCAAATCACTGCATCTAATCTGCATACAATACCAAAACAAAACAGTAAGTAATAACGAGTATCAGATTATGAAATACTAATCAAGTATTCAGCTGCTGCCGTGCAATGAACAACTTACTCTGAACTATATCTAATCTTGGTAGTGATGGCCAGGGTAGTATCGAGGCTGATGATCCTGTGATATCGCTTCCACTCTCATGCTTCACTGCAGTGTTCCCAGATGTGGCTGTTATTTTTAAAAACTGCTTGGCGTGAGATCTGGGGAGTTTAATTAAAGCGATATTAGGTTTTAGGTTATTTTCTGTTCAAATGTATTGCATATACTACGTGCAGGATTTAGTGGGACGTCAATTCTGGTGATATGTTGTGGAGGTTAGGTGTTTTGCAGCCTGTTTTTCTGACATATTCTAGCAAGACAGAGAACTTAATATGTCTGATTTGTGACGCTACTGATCTGAGGTCTCGATTCTACCCGACTCATGGGCTAGAATTCTCGCTGACTTAAGAAACTTTACAGCACCGTCTCCCCGGCGATTTATTTTGATTATTACACCTCAGTTTTCCCATGTGTATTATATAAGCCCTTGTAACATACATAAGATACAATAGCATGTTATTAACACGCCGACAGCCCTGGAACTCGGCCACACTTGCTCGAAACATGTGACTGGCTACAGGAAACGAAGCACCAAACCCTGCGTCTGGTTTCCACTCATCGATCACACATTTCGGGCTTAAGTATCTGCGCTATTTACTGTCTTGCAAGATGAGGCTATACGCATAGTGATACCAACAGCTTTATCTTACTGCAGTAAATACTAAATATGGCTGATTAAGAAAAACTAATGTTTCTTTAGAATCCTATATGCCCCTTAATATACCTGATCTTGGATACAGAAAAGGATTTGAGCTATTGTATTAGATAAAGATGTAAGTATGTAGAACGGAGTGGACTAAGAACAGAGGACAAGTGATAATAAAAGATAATAAAGTAAGGTACGAGAGCAACAGAATGTGTGAATAATGTGTGAATATTCGTATGAAGGGAATGAGAAAGTATGTGGAGAGAGAGAGAGAGAGAGAGAGAGAGAGAGAGAGAGAGAGAGAGAGAGAGAGAGAGAGAGAGAGAGAGAGAGAGAGAGAGAGAGAGAGAGAGAGAATCTGGGGGAGAACGAGATTTGGATGTGGAAAGAACAATGAAAAAGGCAAATGAAAAAGGCAAATGAAAAAAGTAGTGTGTGTGTGTGTGTGTGTGTGTGTGTGTGTGTGTGTAACAGCTTTAAATGCAATGAATCCAAGAACATGGTAGTAATCGTGTGGTACCATGACCTTTGACCTTAAGTGACCTTGAATGCTGAAACTCAAGGTCACGGATATTCAGGAGGCTATAACTCGAAACTGGTTGAAGATAGAGATATTTACTGTTACCAAGATATAGGAGGTCTCATATGGGCTTTCATTTGGCACCATGACCTTTGACCTTGAATGACCCTGAGAGGTCAAAAGCAAGATCACGGATTTTCAGAGAACTATAACTTGAAAACGGCTGGGAAAAAAGGAAAATGTTGTTGGGAGGATTTGTTGTGCCTGGCACCACTTGTTTATGCATTATAGTTCATTATTTCCTTGTTTGGTTTTAATATCTCTTTAATATCAACATAGACTGCATAAGGAAGGTGCTAGATAATACTAACAGGCAATATCCAAACATAGACTGGTAAGGAATAGGTGTTTGGGAGCCGCCTATGGTGACGTGGATCAACAACTAAGTCCACCAATAACAGTGAAGGCCAATTGAGATATTTCTATTTGTTAACTGTTAGGATGTCTCTCTGCTTAATAAAATCTTCAGATGTTACCTACCTAAAGGAAAGGCAGTAAAAAATAATTCTGTACCTTTGTAGTGTGATACAGTACGGCACAGGGACCAGGGGTTCACAATTACCAACACTACCAAATGAACACGGATTCACTTCTGCAGATCTTTTCAATGCCCATCGCACCCAGGGATGCATTTTTTTTTTATCGGTTATATGGCCAAAGTAAATGAAGGATTAACCCTCTCATGGTCGGAATAACTCTAGTGTTCTCTCTCAAGTGATGCCAGATTATTCTATACAGCGAGAAAATGAGTCGTGGGAACCTGAGAGTTGATACCTCAGTATTACCCCTCTCATAGGAAGAACAACTACAGTCCCGTATTTTAATTAACGTCAGGCGATTTACTCATTTGAAACTGAGTCACAGGTGCATAAGGGATTTAGTCACGTTCAGTTTAAACCATCTCGTTGTTAAGATCTTGTACAATTTAACTCGTTCTCGATGTGAGAAGGTTATCTTTTAGTACTGCTACCATCAGACTAATGTATTTATCGTAAGTCTGGCGTCTCCTGGGTCTAAAGACGAAAACAGTATGTCTGTATAGCCTACGAGTTCGTCATAAATCATAACTTCATTCTTTTTCTCGACAGACGATTTCACGCAGCTCAGGGGTGGTTTCTCATCGTAAATACAGTCAACATTAAGGATAAACACATTAAATCGCCCACAGCCTACACAGATTATACCCATCCTAACACCTCTACTCTCCAAATGCAGGATGTCCAGGGATATGTGTGAGAGACTTCAGAAGCTTATCCTTGGGCAAATCGTAGCAAAAGTTCAGTAGGGACGTGGACTGAATCACCTATTACATGGCCACAATTGTAGATGACCTTATGGGCCATGAGGTCATCAGTACTTGTTGACCCGTTACGGTAAAGAACTGAAGTAATGTTAATACAACATTCATCACTCAGAATGGTCCCAAGAATAATCTCAAGTTCCTCACAGAGTTCTTGGGCCAGCCTGTAGATGGTGGTGGCCGAGATATTTTTCCCCGTGAGAGCTGGTGCAATACATCACTGCCACATTAGAGGCACATCGTCTCCATTATATGATTCTTATTCCTGCAAAAATACAATCAGCTTTGGGAAGACTTTACGAATTGTATGGAAGGGAGGGAGGATGAACACAAGGAGGGAGAAGGATAGGGAGGAAGCAGATAAGGGGAGGGCTGGGGGTAGGGGAAAATGACACAAGAGGAAGGAGGAAGGGAGGAAGGAAGAAGGAAGGGAGAGGGAGAAAAAAAACAAGGAGGGGAGGGAAGGAAAGCAAGAGACAAGGAAAGGAAGGAGGGGAGGGAAGGACAGCAAGAGACAAGGGAAGGAAGGAGGGGAGGAAGAAAACAAAGGGGGGAGGGAAGGAAAGAAGAAGACAAGGGAAGGAAGGAGGGGAGGGAGGAATTATATAAGGGGAGGGAGGAGGAGAGGGAAGGAGGCGGAAGAACTCATACTAAGTGATATTGATCCTCGTGTCTGTTTAGACCGGATGAACCAATTGGTTTATGGGTTATTGCGGAGGCCAGTACATCCATTTACTATTATTGCCTCACTAATCAATGACTAAATGTACTTCCTTAACGAATGGCTTCAGTGCAACATCACATTATGACTGGCAGTGTGACAGTTAAGAGATGCGACAGACAAGAATTATAAACACACATAGTTAAATGTGTGTGTGTGTGTGTGTGTGTGTGTGTGTGTGTGTGTGTGTGTGTGTGTGTGTGTGAAGAATGATAAAAGCGAGATGAAAGAACGCCAAAGGCAATTTAAAAAATAAACTAGAAGCTCCCTTTTCAAAGATTTTTTTTTTTCGCGAACACATATGACATTAATGGCTAGTGGAATTAATGGCGTACGGAACTAATGATATAAGTAAATGTCAATAACCCTGCCAATCACACACCTATTCTACATACACCTTCACCTCTTAATCCTGTGCTTCCAGGTGAGTGTGCCGTTGCCGCTTGCACACTGTAAATTGCAGCCACCAGACTACTTCCTTCCCCGCTCCTCAACCACATCCTTCCTTCCACTAATTACCCAACCATTGTGTTGACGAGGTGGAGAACCAGCCTTTTTCCCGGCCCCTCTCATGGCTCACTTCCTTCACTATCAGAGGTCGCCGCTTGGGTTAACGAGGCAGTGTTTGGGTTTAATTAAATACAATAGTGTTGAGGCGGTGAGGTCAGAAAAATACGTCGTCGTACTGAACGTTTTAATCCCCCGACACCACAGTGTTGTATGCAGATGAAATCAATACAGAGGAGTTGCTAAGAAGATAGTTAGAATAAATCGTCTGTCAGCAGCAGGAATCAAACAGTTAACCCTTTCAGCCCCGAAGGGAGTGATTTCACGGCCGATATCCTGGCAATTTTATTCAGCCTGACAGAGACTTTTCAAACTGGAGGCGTTGGATACAGCCTTCGCTAACCCCTTCACTACCAGGGTTGTCTCCTATACTGTATAAAATCGTCTGGCGTCAGCAAGACTAAAACAGTACAGATGTGTGTGGTCGTCAGCGCGCAATTAAGCCGGTGGTGTTGGTGACGGGGTTCAGGCATTGTTTGGTTGGACTCAGCGTTGATGGGTAATGGAAATTGCTTGGCGATGCTATCATTAGTACAAGAGATCTAATTGTTGTAAGCCTGACATTGGTGGTGGTGGTGGTGGTGGTAAGAAAGATGAGGTTATTATTTAGACAGACTGTCATTAACAGAAGAGCTGTAACTGGACAGGCGATAGTGCTAGCTGCGGTGGTGGATGGGTCAGTGGTGGTGGTGGTAGTAGCAGCTTTGGTAAGAACAGTGTGGTGGAGATGGTAATGATGGTGGTAGAGGTGGTGTTAACAGAATGTAGATGACAGTTGTAGTGGTGATGGTAATAAAGTCAGTGATGGCAGTGCAGGCAGTACTGTTCATGGTGTTGTGATGGCAGTGGCTGTGGTGGTGGTTGTGGCGGTAGATGATGGTAACAGCTGTGGTGGTAGTGATAATGATGACGATGGTGAGAGAGGAGGAAAATATTTAGAAGGCCTGTCGTTGGAAGAAGAATTTAAACCGTATAGGCGCTGTTAATAGTAATTGAAGTAGAGCTGCTGGTGGTGGTGGTGGTGGTGGCAGTGATGTAGGTCATGGTGGTGGTGGTGTTGGTTGTTTAGTGGTGGTACAGGCTGTTGTGGCACTGTCTAGTGGCAGTGATGGAAATGACAGCAGTACCAATTGAACAATGGTAAGTAGTGGTGACAGCAATTGTAGTGGAAGAGAGCAGCAGTGGTACTGGCAGCTAAGCAGTAATGGTAATGGTAGTGGTGAGGGTAGCGTTCAATTAGTTATGGGAGTGAGGCATTTATTGTCTGATAAAAAAATAATAATAATTTGGTTTTACGCCAGGTATCCCCGAAGGGCTAAGGATATATATATATATATATATATATATATATATATATATATATATATATATATATATATATATATATATATATATATATATATATATATATATATATATAATCCTGTAAAAACTAACCCTGCAGTGTAACAGACACCCTAGTTTATTGCTCCTACCACCTGACGATATTATAAAGTTCAGGAGAGGTTGTTGTCGAAAGTTAACACCTTGGTGTACAGCTGATTGGAAATTGTGCGGTGCAGCTAAACACTGACGTGCCCAGGATGAGTAATGGTATAGTTTTTGTAGGCCAGGGTTCAAATCAATATGAACACAGTGAACTGCTAGTTGAATCTGTCTCTCGCCTGCAGTCCACCCTTCTCCCGTAGGGATAAGGTAGAAGCAAAGGGGTGAGGGACGTATTTATAAAAGGCAGCTCCACCGCCCGGTTAAATCGGTGCCATCAACTGAAGGCATCCCTCGGCAGCAGCCCCCCCCCCTACAGAAAAATAGATAAATAAATATATAAAATAATTCCATAATATCGTGATTAAAAAACACTAACTGAATTGATGATAATGGTGGTTGGCAACGGCACTGGTGGTAACAGCAGAGTAATGACGGTAATGAAGTTACTGACGGTTATTAATGGTGGGGATAATAATGACGGTAATGAAGTTACTGACGGTTATTAATGGTGGGGATAATAATGACGGTAATGAAGTTACTGACGGTTATTAATGGTGGGGATAATAATGACGGTAATGAAGTTACTGACGGTTATTAATGGTGGGGATAATAATGACGGTAATGAAGTTACTGACGGTTATTAATGGTGGGGATGATAATAACGGTAATGAAGTTAATGACGGTTATTAATGGTGGGGATGGTAATAACGGTAGTGACGTTAATGACGGTTATTAATGATAGCGATGGTAATAACGGTAGTGACGTTAATGACGGTTATTAATGATAGCGATGGTAATACCGCAGTGAGGGTAATAATGTAACTCGTATTATTAGTGGATTCGGTGGTAACAGAAAAGTAATGGTAGTGGTATTTCTTCTGGGTGTTAACGAAAGAAAAAAAAACTGCAAGAAGTGACGGAAGACGCCGCCAGAGTCCCTACTCAGTAAAGACTGCTGTGTGGTGTCACGTGGAGGACAGTGTGCAAATTAACGCTGGGTTGGGCCGTTGTTTACCTCCTTCCACCGTACTGGCCAGACGGGGTTCAAGACAAGGCTGAGACATTAACACCTCAAAGAGTTTTTGATTTTGCGACCTTTCTTCTATTCTCTATCTGTCCCTCCCTCCTTCTCTTTTGTTTCCTCCATTTATTCATTTACTTATTTTTTATCTTTGCTGCCTTCTTCTTCCTTCTCGTCCTCTTCCCCATCCTCTTCCTCTTCTCTCTGTCCAACTCCCTCTCTCACCTAGATCACCACCAGTCCACTTCTCCCCCACCTTTTCATATCGAGACCAAGTCAACATAAGCGAAATAAGGGTCTTGACATAACCCAAGCTCCGTCTTGGCGTATACTGCGTGTGGTGATGATGGGGAGAGTTTACCAGACTCATATTTACCCTTGAAATGCGACCAACACTCATATGGAAGGTCAAAGCTGATGTATTATGCCTGCGTGGTTGACTTACGGTCATGCGAAAAATGAAACAAATTTGAAGAAAGTGTGTGATGCTTAAGTAGTAACCTTGTACTGTATGTATTATGTATGCTTTGCTTATCGGCCTTTCCTGTGAAAAATTTCTTACCAGTTTTTCAACACAGCATGTTGTTCCTTTTCGCTTTTCCTGGCTCTTTAAGTTGGAGATATTTTTGAGAGGAAAAGAGCCTTCTATGTTCGTTGCCTATTTTCTTCGTGTAGACTATCCATATCCCACGCAAGGAGCACCTACTGAGGACCAACCCGGTTCCTGAGATTATTCTCTAATGATGGTATGTTTACTTTCCCTACCGTACTTCCCTTCTTCTAAATTTCCAATCTGTCCCCCTCCTACACACAAGGATGCTATAACAAATGGTGATGTAGTATGAAAGAGACTGAGGGAAATGATCTGGTGGGAGAAGATTGAGAGATATATGAGAGGGATGTTTGTGGAGGAGTTAGCATGGGTGGCCAGCGTAATCCAATTAGGGAGTGAGGAGTCATTTCTCATCCCAGTCACTGTCTGGTGCACGACCACCAACATGGCGGGTTTGAGGGGCAGGGGGATAACAACAAACAAGTTATCAATATTTTACCAATAACTAATATTTTATCTTCACAAAGGAACATCCATTTTAATACTGTATTCTTGCTATTGTCGGAACCTGTTTTGGGGACATGATTTTTAAAAATTATTGGTGCAGTGAAGGGTACATTAATTTGTTCCATACGTTTAGAAAATTTATCCCTAAACTAAAAAAAATAATAATAATAATAATCTACAAGTGGCAAGAAAAAAAAAAAATCACTAGCGACTAGACTGACGACATCTTTACTCAAGCAAAAATTGTGTACTACTAGAAAAACGAAAAATAAAAATCATAGGTCAATACCTGTTGGCTTATATTGCTGGTGAGCTTAAAAGACTTACCAACACTTCATTGTAGTTTATGTATATATCTGTGTACTCTGTTGCATGTAATTCTGGCGTATCAACAATTCATTCCAGTTTGTGTATATACCCGTACCTTAGTACTCTGTTGCATGTAATTATGCCTTTCAACGACGGACCACTCTGTATAATTATACAGAAGAGAATATCAACGTATTATACGTAAGAATTAACTTGTGGGGACGAGATACTACAAAGTCACATAAGCTTACGAGAATACAGCCACAAATTCTACGTAAGGATTATGAGACTGGAATCAGATTACCCAGTGACTTTTTTTTTTTTTTTGAATGAGAAGGTAAGTGCTGCCAGACAAATAATCGTGCATTTAGCAATATTAGTAGTGGATTAAAATGTGTGATTCATCCTCACAACTTGATAACAATGAACCGAGCTTACTAGTGTTATTATCGTCGCTCTCCTCTCCTTTCACGGATCCACCTGGTGAACAAGCCTACATCTTTTCTATCCTTAATGACCTAGAGCAGCTTGTACAGCACCCTACCCGTATCCCTGATCGCCTTGGAGAGAGCTCCAACATACTTGACCTCCTCCTCACAACTAATCCTTCTGCTTACTCTGTTTATCTTTTCTCTCCGTTGGGCTCCTCCGATCACAACCTTATTACCTTAACCTGTCCTATCACTCTGGTACGGCCTGTGGACCCTCCAGGGAAACGTCGTCTGTGGCATTTTGGAGCCGCGGACTGGGAGGCCCTCAGGCAGTACTTCTTTGATTTTCCCTGGAATGATTATTGTTTCCATGGCCGTGAGCCATCTGAGTGTGCCTCGCGCATTACGGAGGTTATTCTCTCGGGCATGGAAGCATACATTCCTTTCTCATATCCTCTGACTAACGCAAGAAAGCCTTGGTTTAATCACGCTTGTTCTAATGCTGTCCGCAACAAGGAGAGGGCCTACAAAAGGTACCGGAGCCAACTCACCCCTGAATCACATCATCTTTACGTTTCTGCCCGGAATCGTGCTAAGTCTGTTCTTCGCTCTACTAAAAATAATTTCATCCATACTAAATGCTCTCAACTCTTCAACTCGAATTTTTCCCGCTCCTTCTGGCACCTTGCCAAAAATCTTTCTAACAACTTTACCTCATCATCCTTCCCTCCTCTTTTCTACTCTGATGGTTCTGTAGCTATTTCTTCTACTGATAAAGCAGATCTCTTCGCACAGACTTTCTCCTCCAATTCCACCTTAGACGATTCCGGTGCTGTTCCTCCATCACTTCCCCCCTCTGACTTCCTCATGGCTGACATTAAAATTTCTTCAGTTGATGTATTTTCTGCCATCACTGGTCTCAGTACTAACAAGGCATATGGGCCTGATGGGGTCCCTCCTGTTGTTCTCAAGAACTGTGCTTCTGTGCTTACACCCTGCCTAGGCAAACTCTTTCGCCTTTGTCTGTCAACTTGTACCTTTCCTTCTTGCTGGAAGTTTGCTCTCATTCAGCCAGTCCCAAAGAAGGGTGACCACTCCCAACCCTCCAACTATCGTCCAATTGCTTTAACGTCCAGCATTTCAAAAGTTTTTGAGTCAATTCTCAATAGAAAAATTTTAAGGCATCTTTCCTATCACAACCTTCTTTCCGATCGTCAGTATGGGTTCCGTCAGGGACGCTCCACTGGCGATCTTCTCACCTACCTTTCAGACTCCTGGTCATCCTCCTTTCTGGACTTTGGCGAAAGCTTTGCCATTGCACTTGACATCTCAAAGGCTTTCGATCGAGTCTGGCATAAATCTTTAATTTCCAAACTGCCCTCCTACGGTTTCTATCCTTCTATCTGTGCCTTCATCGCTAGCTTCCTTTCTGGTCGTTCTATAGCCGCTGTTGTAGACGGCCATCATTCTTCTCCTAGATCTATCAACAGTGGTGTTCCTCAGGGCTCTGTCCTATCACCAACTCTCTTCCTTTTATTCATCAATGATCTTCTACGCTGTACATCTAACCCTATCCACTCATACGCTGATGACTCCACCCTTCACCTTTCCATTCGGTTCCTGCAACGCCCATCTCAACAGTTACTTCAACAAACAAGGGATGAGGCTATGGCACACCCAATGTCTGACTTGGCTCGTATCTCTGACTGGGGTAAAAATAATATGGTTGTTTTTAATGCATCTAAGACTCAGTTCTTACACCAATCAACCCGACAAAATCTTCCACAGGTATACCCACTAATGTTTAATAATATTCAGCTTAATCCTGCATCATCCTTGAACATGCTTGGGGTTTCATTTACTCGGGACTTATCTTGGAAAGATCATATTACATCTCTTGTAAAATCTGCTTCCAAGAGATTAAGTGTGCTAAGCCGACTCCGCTCTTTCTTTATCCCTGCACAATTGTTGACTCTATACAGGGGTTTTATCCGCCCCTGTGTGGAGTACAACTCTCATGTGTGGGGAGGCTCCCCACATACAGCTCTTCTCAATAGGGTGGAGTCAAAGGCTTTTCGTCTCATTAACTCTCCTCCTCTTACTGACTCCCTTCAACCTCTGTCTCTTCGCCGCACTGTTGCATCTTTATCTCTTTTCTGTCGCTACTTTAATGGTCACTGCTCCTCTGAACTGTCTGCTTGCATTCCTCCACCTCTACGACGGGCGCGTAGCACCCGTCTGGCAGCAGACTCTCATCCCTTTTCTGTCCAACTCTCTAATGCAAGAGTTAACCGTTACTCCCAGTCTTTCATTTATGCAACAGGTCAGCTCTGGAACTGTCTCCCTCTGTCTGTATTTCCTGCTGCCTATGATCTCCAGTCTTTCAAACGCAGTGTGTCCAGGCATCTCAAAATGATCGGATCTTGAATTTGGCTCTCTATTGTATTTTGTTTTTCTCTTGGAGGGAACTGTTATTTCAGGCTCATGGCCTTTGGTTCCTTCTTCCTCGCATAATATATATATATATATATATATATATATATATATATATATATATATATATATATATATATATATATATATATATATATATATATATATATATATATATATATATATATGAATTATCAAGGGAGGCACATCCGTCATTAAAACAGTGACTGACATACTTTATGAAAAACTGATAAATATTTAACGACGTATAGTAACACATCTATCAATCAGTCTATTTACCTATCTACCCCAACAAGAAGACCCGGAGCCATTCTAGGCCCTACTCAGTAACGGGGGACGGTGTGGTGGGGTGGGGTGGGGTGTGGTGGGGTGGGGTGGGAAGACCAACAATTAATTTTGTTAATCAGGGAGGCTGGTGGGCGTGGAGTCTGGATGGATCTTCACGCCTGTCCTCCCATACACTGATGGATGGCATACACAACCACACATACATAGACGAGTACATACACATTTATGCACACAAAGGCAAACATACACATATACACAGACAGACACATTCTTACACACAAAGGCACTCATACATAGTCGTTCCACATACTGATGGATGACATACACAACCACACATACATACACCCATACAAACAAAAGCACACATACATAGGCGTCCCACACACTGATGAATGGTAAACATAACCACACATACGTATATACACACACAAACAAGGACATGCATGCATACACACAGAGATATGGATATATATACACATTCATACACACAAAAGCACACATACACAGTCGTCCCACACACTGATGAATGACATACACAACCATACATACATACAAATAAGGGCATGCACACATTCTAACATACAGACATACAGACACATTTATTCATTTAGTCTCTCTCTCTCTCTCTCTGTCTCTCTCCATCAGTCATCTTCACCAAAGCCCCACTCATCTTCACCCAACAGTCTCACGCCTCTCTCATCTCATCCATTACTTCATCAACGTGTTATTCAATTTCGTCCTAACTTCATCACTAATCTTTTATCTTAGTTTCCACTTCATCTAATTTATTATTCATTTGCGTTTCTATCACATCACTACTAATTGAGCTTTCATCTTTGCCATCAGTATGTTATTATATCAGTACATCAGTATATTATCTCTGTTCTTTCATTACGAATATCTTTACCTTGACAGAACAGTACTCCATTAAGGCACTAATCACCACCACTACAAAATACGTGCATCATCATCATCATCATCATCATCATCATCATCATCATCATCATCATCATCATCATCATACCACCTACAAGATGGAGTGAGGCAGGATTCAGAAAAAATGTAGGAGAATTTACCAGAGTATGCCTACAGAGTCATCCACAAATCATACATCACTACATTCAATCATCTATGTTTCTCAATACAGTAGTTTTCCAAAAAATCACACCTTAGAATCACTAGCATGGGAGCATTATTTTTTTTTCTTCTTTTCTGGGGGTCTCGCACCCTTCCTCTCCAATAACTGGCATAAAATATAATGGCAAGTAACACTTTTTGAGAGATCATTTCAAATAGTAATGATTTTTTTCCAAAGACATAATTCTCTCTCTCTCTCTCTCTCTCTCTCTCTCTCTCTCCTTTTACTAATTATCTTATTTCCCTTTTAACTTCTATATTTTCCCTTCTTCACGATCAACTCTCTTTTCAACATTATTTGTTATTATCGATCGACGTCTTATCTTCTATTCTTTCAGTATTCTTTCAGTATTTCTGACGATTAGCGTCAGTGACTGTAATCTCAGGCTCATTCACTCTTCTGCTCTTTCGGTGGATGGCATATACCGCCAAACCATTTCATCTTAGGACCGACCCTTCGTGGTGACGAGGCATATTCAGTCCAGCCATCCTTCATACCAGCTTCAGGAACAGTAAAAAGTTAGGGGAACATTTCATTTCTTCCGATAATGCCAGGTCGGATCGTGGCCAGCAGTAAGTACGTATCCGTTGGCGAAGATTCTTGTCAGTTGTTCGTAAAACTGTGAAGACATCAAGTGTATGGAGAAGTACCCGCTGAGTCTCATCACAGCATTACCGCCTTCCCAAAGGTTACCCTCAGGTCCACAACTTACCGTCCGGCTCATGGATACCTATTTATAAAATTTCTTGAGCTGGAAGTATTACGTAACTTACTACTGCCCACCGCCACCTTGCACTACCACTACCACCACCACCACCACCACCCTGCAACACCACCACCACCTTGCACCACCACCACTCCGCAACACCACCACCACCTTGCACCACCACCCTGCAACACCACCACCACCTTGCACCACCACCACCATCACTAAATCAACACCACTACCATCACAATCCCCAAACAAATACAACAACAACAACAAACGCCACCACCACCACGAACAACAACAACATCAACAACAACAACAACAAAAACAAGAACAATCGCAGCCGCCTCCGCCATCTTGCACTGGCACCATCACCATCACCACCTAGCAATCCTATCATCACCACCAACATCTCATTTCACTACCATCACCACCACCACCACCTTGCGATGCTACCACCACCATCTCCTTGCGCTGTCACTACCACGACCACCACCATCACCAGTACCATGCCCCCCCCCCCCCAGCACTTGCTCTACGACCCATTTGTGACTTTCCACAGATTCTGGTAATTACTACTGGCTCTGAGGTCTTCATTGTTATCATCTCTTGGGTACCTCATCGTCTCTCCTGCAGCTTCATATCTCTTCTAATACTCAGTGTCTCTTTTAGTCACCTATAACTACCTAGACATTAGTGAATAGGGTCGGCTGCAAGGATCATCGTCCAAATAAGCTGGTTCTCCTATTTACATCGTATTATTACTTAGTTACCTTATCTGCACTTCCAGACACACTTTACAGTAACAGAAATGATACCTTATCGTGCTCTTGCACAAACCTGCAACTTGCTACGGAATGTCTTAGCAATTTCACGTTCCTCCTTCTGCTACTTTATCGCTCTTCCAGCCACATTCCATACGGCTTCAGACATCTGTTGTACAGATGGGTCAGTAATTGAGAAGTAATTACGTGGCGTTACACCTAATCTGATGATTACTTAGTTGTCTGACTTGATCTCAGATTTTGGATTTAAAACGATTCGAAACGATGTCATGGAAATGTGGCCGGCGGGGACGCCCACCATCCACTCCAGGTGGCTCTACACTGAGTGTTAAGACAAATGGTTCCCTATGCATTAGAAAAAGTAATGCTACACTAGGAAGTAACCATGAAACCAATGACTGGACGCCTGGTGGTGTATTGGGTTAAGTTGCTCAAACTGTATGTGACCCATTAGAGTTAGATACCAAGGACTGGCTGAAGTTTATTGTTCACACGCAACTCTGGGGCATGTCACTGGTTACCTTTGGCTTAAATCTCTGGCTTTAATAACCTAACCTCGGGCCCCTACGCTCCTGATTTCAGGGGCAGTATGTGGCTGTGTGAATATCAGGGGCAGTGCATGGCTGTGTGAATATCAGGGGCAGTGCATGGCTGTGTGAATAATGAGTGAATGGTATCGGAACTACTGCCTGAAACTGTACTTTCACGAGTAAACATCCTCTGCCAGCATTGTATCCTGCCTTCTCATTTCTACCCGAACACCAGACAGCATCCTTCCTTCCCATACCCTTTGGCTCTGTGTTTGATATTGCAGTCACACAACAAAAACAGAATTTAACCTTTCCCATCATCACAGCCATCATGGAAGTGTCTACAGACTTTTGGTCGTGATATTACCTCACGAGTTTCCCCTGAAGCACCTTCCACACAACATCTCATAACTAATTCTTGCCCTGAAAGCTTCCACTGGGACCTCCAGCGGTGGTAATATCTCACACGTTTCTCCTCCCAGACCTCTCCTTACCACTTCGTACATACACTGGTAATTACTGGGCCTCCCTGGGGTCCACACCACCAACGTCAAGCCACAGCACTGGGCCGCCTCTGCCCACCTGTGCATTAACCATACCAGACAAGTTTCACCACAAGCACAATATACATGTAAACAGAAGATAACAGGTTGAAGTAATTGTATCTGCTTGTTTTTTGCAATTAAGTATTCAGGCAAGCAAGTATACTCGTACATAGAAGATAATAAGCTGGAGAAGAAATTTTGGTTGTTTACTGTAATTAATTACTCTGTTAGTTCCGATGTATTTCGTAGCCGCAGTAGTGAAAATAAAAGTAATAACGACCAATCTAATGCACAATGAAAGGTAAAGAAAATCATTCCAGTTTGGCTGAGAAGTATCTGGAAATTGTATTTATATAGATGATAGTGGCATAAATTATACCTACATACCGGTACTGAAGTTGTTTATTGTGAAGATACAACAGTTTCGACCCGACTCGGTAGTACAAAGGAGTACCGAGGAAAATGGGCAACAATAAACCTTAATGGTCGTTTCAAGACTTTACATTACAGAGAAGACCATGGCTGTGATATATAACTGCATTTGCTGAAGTTTAGGATAGTAAAGCAAGAAAGTTCTCCCCCCCCCCTCCCCCATCAAACCCTTTTTTTTTTTTTTACCTAATTATTAAACCCCAAAATTTAAATACATGCAAATATTCTTATCCACAACTAAACCTAACTAAAGATGGTATATACAAGATCATCAGAGCGTCTCCTAATTGAGGCCGTATCATAAGACCGTTCACAAACTTCAGGTCCATCAGAGCTCCTCATACAGCACGTGGGGCTGCATCTCAAGAACGTTTATAAACACCGTCCCAACAGAGCTCCTGGTAACTGACGCTGCATCTCATTACCAGTATGTTAGAACTGCCATCAACACGGGGAGTTATTACGAGGCCTAATCAGAGCCACGCCTCATTATAACTTGCCTTAGTTAGCACCTCATTAGGCTCCAGACGTCACCATGCAAAAGTTGGTCTTGAAAATAATGTGCTCTCAGACAAGTACCCGACATTGTTCTTGGTTCAGCAGGAAGCATGTCAAAGGAAAGGCAGTTTGGCCGTCTAACTTAGTTCTTAACCGACGATAAAATACTCCTACGATAAATATAATCCTCAGGCAGTAACAATAAAATACAAAAGACGTGAGCGCTCTAGGTATTTATCCTGATCGCGTCAGAAGGTAGAAAGGAAAGCAGGCCAACCATCTCCGTGAACAAAATAAGTAAATTAGACTGCAAATATTTTTATTGTAAAATTACTTTCCTGCTAAACGTAGTGGTAGGTCAGGGCGTCCATCATCCACTCAATACTACAATACTTCCTTCATGTGACTCCAAATTAAGTGTAATGTCAAGTGGTTCCCAGTACTCCATGAAATCATTACTACTACCGGTACACTGAGGAGTTACAATAAGGATGCCTGGTGGTCTAGTGGGTTAAGGAGCTTCATCTGAATATTGCACATAAGGGTTCAATTCACAGGGGTGGTTGATGTTTGTTGCAGATGATATCACTTAAGAATGATGACTGGTTCCCTCACTGTAAATGTCTACCCTCAGTAGCCTAGCCCCCGACCTGTGCTCCTGATGGGCTTCAGTAGCCTAGCCCCGGGCCTCTGTGCTCCTGATGGGCCTCAGTAGCCTAGTCCCGGGCCCATGTGTCCCTGATGGGCTTCAGTAGCCTAGTCCCGGGCCCAAGTGTCCCTGATGGGCCTCAGTTGCCTAGTCACGGGCCCATGTGTCCCTGATGGGCCTCAGTAGCCTGTACTCGCGACAGCGAGAGGTGGCGGAGAAGCTCATCCCACTCTCTTCCCACTGGAATGCCTATGATTGGTGGATGGTGGGGTGGGAGGTGTGTGGGTGAGGTTAGGAGTCCATTTGATGACCAGTACAGGTGTATCTTCTAATCTGGAAAGACATCTTCACCTGTCTGGTGCTACTCTCTCTCTCTCTCTCTTTCTCTCTCTCTCTCTCTCTCTCTCTCTTTGTATGTACAGTATATATGTATATATGTACGTTTTTTTTCTTAAAACTTGTTGTTTCCATTATATTTTCTAATCTCTTTTTTCATGTCATTGAAATACAAAGGAAAATATTATATTTATCAAAATGTACTTATACCAATCGGTATCTCTTTATAAGGCTCATTAAGTCATGCGTGATTCATCACCGTATTTAATAACCTTAAGTGTACTGTACCAGCCTCCCCCCTTCAACCAATCTCTCTCTCTGTGTCTGTCTCTGTCTGTGTCTGTCTGTCTGTCTGTCTGTCTGGTCTCTCTCTCTCTCTCTCTCTCTCTCTCTCTCTCTCTCTGTCGAGCGAAAAAGGGAAACATAAGATGGGTATTGATAAAGGATTTGATATAGATAAGCTTCATAATACATAAAGAAGAGGAAAGCCAAAATCAAAGGTAGCCAAGAGCGTGTGTGACCTGAGAAGGGAGGCTAATTCTTAAGGGAAAGTATAATCTGGTGTGTGTGTGTGTGTGTGTGTGTGTGTGTGTGTGTGTGTGTGTGTGTGTGTGTGTGTCTTTCTCTCTCTCTCATACTCCAGGACTTGTACACTCTGCTCCATGTCAATAAAGTCATTACTGGTCTATGCTATCGCTCCACTTCCACTGTTCTTCTTCCACTCAGTTTTTATTCTTCCCCAGTTTTTCACTCCTTTCAATGTCTCTTAACCCGAGGCATCCCATCGACACATGGGTACGTTGCAACATTTTGTATTTGCCAGTCCCGTCGACGTACTGGTACGTCGCGCAATTGCAAGGTTCATAATTTGCACAATTTTTTATTTTCGGTCGTGATTTTTCGTATGTATACACGGTACACCTTCCTCTATTCCTCTACAAGATGTCAAGCAGGGACAATGCCTTACACTGCATAACCTCCTCCTCCCCGCACGCCATTGTCTCACGTGACCTGGCCAATAAAGACATTCAGGGCCAGTGTGATTCCCCAATCGATGACAATGTGGAGGACAAAGTTTACATAGCATTAGAGGAAGAAACAATCAGAAATGATGGTCAGGTAATGTGGCAAAAGAAGGTCAAGTATGGTGATGAGTTAGTGAGTGAAACAATGCTTATAATGCCTATATTGCTGTTTGAAAACCAATATACTCTCACACTACATATAAATTTGTACCAATTAAATAAATAAATACCATCTATGAGTGGTGTGAAATAGTTACCCTCCCATAGAACTCGTTTTCTTTGGTGCCAGCCTGTTAGAAAACCCAGTCAGGTAAGGAGGTACTGCTACCTGGATCGAGTATTTTAAACCTCAGGTGAGCGATTTCTCTATGAATTTTCGATGTTTCTAACCAAAAGCGGAGGTTTTAGCCAAATTTTTTTTTTCGAAAATACCTCGGGATTGGGGGGTGTTGGAGGTGTGAAATAGCTTGGTGCGTGACGGGTTAAACATAGCGTACCAGCGTACAGTGCCTCATTCCTTTCGTCCCGTCATCTCCCAACACTCCTCCCTTTCTGTCTGTCTGTCTGTCTGTCTGTCTGTCTGTCTGTCTCTCTCTCGAGAGAGAGAGCAACGGAGGGAAGAAAGGGGTTTTGGAGTGGCAAGCATGGCCAGGTAATCCCTTCAGCCCTTCATGAACATCACCAGGGACATGAGCGTATAGCCTGAGGGAATGTTTGCCTTTTGTTTCCTCTGTATTTTGCACCATGCCTCTTCACCTCACCTTACAGCCGCTTTGTCAGCTTGTCTGACGGAATGCTTTGCTTTTGGCTTGGGGTGTATATTGTATGTCCTTTCTAATGCTTTGCTCTTAAAATGTTAACTTAGCATACCGGCGTAGAGTACACTCGGTCAAAAAAAAAAAAAAATCTTGACAGGGGCGAACAATGTTTTCACAATGAGCGATGCTCCTGTTCGTGTTGGTTTAAGCCAGTTTATTGTGAATGAATATTTCCCAGCCATTTGGAACATAAATCCTTCTTTATGGTTTGTTGAGAAAAAAAGTTGAGATTCACAAGCATGAGAATTTTACTCAAGAATAATTTCAAAAGTTTTGTTCACTGTTGAAGTGACAAGACAAATCTTACAAAGATTATTTTATGATCGTGTACACTCACTGCACACTCATTCTTAACTTTCTCTCTCTCTCTCTCTCTTTTCCTTCCTGATTTTCTTTTATGATGAGTACTCTAGTCCTTTCTAATGTTTTACTCGTTATATATTTTTACTAGTCTTTCATATTCTAGAATATCAACATGCACACCTGTATGTATTGTAATATACCATAGGTAATATTTTATGTATGCATATTAACTGTTGTAACCAATAAATAAAGCTTCGAACAATGGCGATCAATTTGGTGACAGTACTAGAGGGATGTATAAGCGCTGTCACACCTCCCCATTCTCCTCATCTCCGTATACCAATCAGGGACGGGAGAAGGAAAGCCTTTTCCTCACTCCTCCCTGAGGGAGGCGCTTCTCCGCCACATCTCGCTGTCGCGAGTATAGTCCCGGGCCCATGTGTCCCTGATGGGCCTCAGTAGCCTAGCCTCGGGCCTATGTGTCCCTGATGGGCCTCAGTAGCCTAGCCTCGGGCCTAGGTGCTCCTGATTGTCCTCAGTAGCCTGGCCCAGGGCCTATGTACTCCTGATGGGCCTCAGTAACCTAGCCCCGGGCCTATGTGTCCCTGATAGGACAATACAGGACTGAAGAAATGAAGGATGGATGGATGGATGGATGGACAGAAAGACAGATGATTGGATGCATGGATGAGTAGATGGATAGATGAATTCCATTCTAGTCAGAGGCAGGATCTGCTGCAGGATACCAGTGATTATACCATTTCACAGGTTTATTACATATAAATGCTATGGTCACACATCACCATATCAGCTTCAACGCATAACTTAATACTGTTACTGATATGCAGTGATTGTACTGTTAATGAAACTGTGGTGGTAAAAGTATGGTAAAATCCTAACAACATCAGTCATTTTATCCAAGTGTAAGATCATTGCCTGAGCGATCTGTTGATGATGAATACCAGAGCATATCAGTGAAAGGAATCTTACCTACTGTACGTATTGACGGTGTTTACTGTGAATGCTCAAGGAACTGTAAATACATTATGATGATCATTATCCTGTTCTGTCCGACAGAAGAATGGGATGAGGTAGGATTCAGAAAACACTGAAAAATCTCAAGGGAGGGAAAACAATCAACAGCATCAATAGCACAATGGGCCAGACACTCATTCACACACCATTCACGCTCCTGCAATTCTGTTCTCATTCCGCTGGTCGAACCATTTGAACGTACTTCACTTTGCTTGTTTTTGTATTCTGTTATAATCATTGCGCTTTATATTAACCTGCCAAGTAGAATCAATCTGTCCACTGTGGAAAAAACGAGGTGCCAAATCCCTGTCATAAGTTCCTGTGTACATAAATCATCCACCTGACTTAAACCGTTGCGTCTGTGCAGTTGCATCAGCAGTCCTTGGATAATTTTCACTCCCGGTAAGCATCACTGTGACCTCACACACTTTATACTACTGTACTTCCCTACTTCCATTACATTCAGGCACCATGATTCTTAGAAGAATGACACGTGTGGCGTTAGATGGAATATTACTAGTGTTGTCCCAACCATGAGAGGATTAATGGTAAAATTATCAACACTTAATCTAAGATTACTCACTCTTAGCTGAGGATAATCGTCCGACGATGTCTTGAGCATCAGACAGCCAATATCTTCCCTTTTATACAGTCCAATAATCATCAATCGTCTCATTCCTCTCAGTCCCACAGCCACCTGGCAGCATGTGCGGCCTCACAGACTGCATAACACTCTGTCAATGCTCATTAAAGGATAAGCAGTACAGCCTCCCAACAACAACGCCTTATATAAACTTTTTCCTCAAAAATTCATGAAAGAATTTTTGAAGCGACGCTGCTGTCACTGGGTAACTGTAACCAAGGAGACACGTGTCCTGGTAATGCCTCGCGCACAACCAATGTATTACTGGCACTATTGATTCCATACAAGCAGTTTTATTCTTATTCATTTATATTTAGATTTCAGCTTTTATAATTGTTTTCTTATAACTTTCTGGTGCACTGCTTGGGTTAGCACTATGCAATCTTATTCAGTCCAGGGTGCATTATTAGACCCTGAGGGTTAATGATGGTTCCCTTAATTCTCTCATCGTCTCGTGAACGAAAGAATTTTATGTGAGCAAACAACAGACAAATTTATTCAGCTGAAGGCGTGTCACAGAACCTGAGGGTGTTAATGCGTTGTGGTAAGAGAAGACTGGGACAACAAACATATTCGTACCTATTACCTCACCACAAGAAAAAATTTGTTGACATAATTTTCAATCATTTTTTTCGTATGCTGCATTCCTCAGTTGACTAAATCTTTTGTTACTTCTGTTCACATTTACGTGAATTAGCATTTTCAACGCCTACACATACATTCTTCATGCTGTTATGTTCACTCGGTTGTCTGCCAGTACTTGATGTGTGTTACACTGTCGGCTGTCTGCCAGTCTGTGTTATGTTTCATTCTTGGTTATCTACCTGTCTGTGTGTCTGTCTGTCTCTATATCTCTGTCTTCAAGTCGTATGAGTTTCACTCGGTTATCTGCTTCTCTCTCTCTCTCTCTCTCTCCAGTACTGTAAGATCTCCGTAGTGTCAGCGAGCATCCCTCTCAGTCGGGTCGGGATAGGAGCCAATGTTTCACCACCGACGGGAGGACTGAACTAGGAAATCATGAACCGGACCGGGGCTTTTACACACGCCACCAACATTATTTGTATCATTGATGTATGGTGGCGGTGGCGGTGGTGGTGTAGTGATGGCGGTATAGTGGTGGTGGTGATGGTGGTGGTGCTGTAGTGGCGATGATTGTTGTGGTTCTGTATTGGTGGTGGTAGTGGTGTGGTGATGGGCAGCGAAGCGGCGGAGAGGGTCAACTGTCTGAGCCGTGTTTAGGAGACTTCTTAAGATATATATAACATTGCTCGTTTATATTTTCATCTTCACATGTACAGCTGCCAAACACTTCACTGCCCAACTACAGTGAATATCACAGTGAAAACACGTGAAGACAATTTTGATACAAGTAAGACTGGGAAGACAGATTTTTCGTGCAATGAATACAAACCCTGGCCTCCACTAAGTCCTAAATAAAAACAGTCTTTCATTGACACTGTGTTATTTATGCATTTTTTGTCAGGGTTTACAGAATCACAGAGCTGAAGTCACAGAGCTGCTGGGATATATCAACTCTCATTTTAAAATTCTATGACTGTCATGTTCTCTTGAAAATGGCAACATATTCCCTAAAAAAAACAAAAAATACTAAACTGCATGCAACAAGTGGAACAAAGTGACTAAGCTTTGAGGGTCGAGAGGCCACTTAGGCTATTAGCTTCTTACAAATCCCGGTACATGGCCGGATAATATACTTTGTGTCATCGTCAGTTATATATTCTGTCTCTCTACCTTTATTTCCTTACTTATTTAATCACTTTCGCCTGCAGTAATCTCACCTATTTACCGCCACACAGATATTTTGACTCAACACACTTGGAAATCTACTGCACGACGGACACAAATACTGCACAAGATAACAAGCTTTGATAAGTGGTTGCGGAGAGGAATAGTTTTACTTTGTTTAATATTTACAAAGCATCCTGGCCAATGGTTTTTCTTGTGAGGTGGAGCAAGGATTTCGAAAGCCTAGATGATGTATGAGTGGATGTGTGGCCCATTTCACGGGAAGAGCTGTTTTATTTGTGTGCTTTCTCTTTCTCTTTGTTTCTGGATCCTGTCTAACCCCATCTTTTGATATGAATTAGGGATGGGATGATGATGATAATGGTGATGATGATGATTTTTCCGTAACCATTTATGATTATACAGTCTTTCGTTACTGGGCAAAATTGTATAAATTATACTAAGGCTAGTGGAGAAGGGAGAAAAAGTGAGCAGATGAAGAGAACACTTTAAGGAATTGTTGAACATAGAGGATGGAAGTAATGCGAGTATAAGTGGCTGGGGAATGGCTGGGAGAAGGAGGGAGGTGAGAAGACAGAAAGAAATCAGTAGGATAGAAGTTGTGGAAGCAATGAAGAAAGTTAAATCGGGGAAAGCCCCAGGAATTGATGGAGTGTGTGGTGAAATGCTGAAGCATGGGGGAGAGATAGTAGTAGAATGGATGTGGAAGATGTGCAGATTGGCCTGGGAGGAAGGCGGAGTCTCGGAGGATTGGAAATCAGGTATAATTATTCCCTTGTACAAAGGAAAAGGGGAAAAAGAAGTGTATGGTAATCATAGGGGCATTTGTCTTCTTAGTATAATATATATAGATGAGGTGTCTGAGGAGTATGTGTGGAGTGACGCGTATGGATCGGGTGCGAAATGATGAAGTGCGAAGGAGAACTGGAGTTGTTCGGGAGATGGCTGGTAGAGTTGAGCAGAGGGTGTTGCGATGGTTTGGGCATATGGAGAGAATGGATAATGAGCGATTGGTGAAAAAGATAACTAGATCTGATGTGAGAGGTGTAAGGCTGAGAGGAAGACCACGAATAGGATGGATGGACAGTGTGAAGAGAGCGCTGGATGCGAGAGGGATGTCTGTTGAGCAAGGAAGAGTGGCTGTGCGTGACAGAAATAAATGGAGAGAAATTGTGAATGAATAAGTGATGACGCAGCCCTGAGGGGATATTCTCCCGCATTTGGTCTGATCAGCTAGTCAGGTCAGGTGCGGGTAAGGGGATGGGTCTGTTATGATGTGGCAGGGGTAAACCAGTTCTGCTGTCGGGCCCTGCTGCGGATGTCACTGATTGCATTGCGCAGTTGACCCTTGTGCGGTGTGGTGCGGTGAAGATCTGTCCGTTCTCCCCTTTGGGGCTAAGATGCGAATGAATGTGTTTGAATGGATGAGTAAATGGGGAGTGTGTCGTCCTGTCTCGGCTACCTCCCTTTCCTTGGGGGAAGCAGCCTAGGTATATAGATAGAGATAGTATAATAGGAAAAGTGTATGGTAGGATACTTATTGACAGAGTTAGAGAAAGAACAGAGAAATTAGTTGGAGAAGAACAGGGAGGCTTTAGGAAGGGAAGAGGTTGTGTAGATCAGATATTCATTCTTAGATCTTTAGTGGAAAAGTTTCTAGAGAAGGGAAAGAAGTTGTATGCGGCTTTCATGGATTTGGAGAAAGCATATGACAGGGTGGATAGACAAGGATTGTGGAAAGTGTTAAGAATATATGGAGTAGATGGGAAGTTGTTGAATGCTGTGAAGAGTATGTAGGATGGTGCGAAGGCTGCAGTGCGTGTGGATGGTGAACTAAGTAAATTTTTCTCTTTGAAAGTTGGGTATAAATTCCCAGCATAAAAATGTAATGGCAAAAAAATAAAAAAAATCACACAAGACTTCTTTTCATATCTTTGTATAAAAAATCATGCTAGTGTTTGGGGGCGTGGGAGGTACTGGGTAATCAATTAAGAACAAACTCTCCAGACACTTTCTTACTTAGACAATATAATTTTTGATGAGCACAAGAAAATTCTCCACTACAATGTTGCCAGGCCGGAAAGACGAGCATAAAGTGTGCAGGTAAAGGATCACCTAAGAAGCTTTGAGGCGACCCATGGAAGGACAGAGAGGCGAGATGGAGGATCATGAAAGTGGATGGGGTGAGGGAGCAAATGTGGTGGTGGTGGAGAGACTATGATGGAGGAACAAAGCACTGGATGGGATGAGGGAGCAAATGTGGTGGTGATGGAGAGACTATGATGGAGGAACAAAGCACTGGATGGGATGAGGGAGCAAATGTGGTGGTGATGGAGAGAGGCTGATGGGGAAACAAGTCACTGGATGAGGTGAGGGAGCAAAAGTGATGATGATGAGAGATGCTCACGGAGGTAGTTGACTGTTAGGTAGGGAAGCAGTGCAAGGGGTACTGTGGGAAGTATATGAAACAAAAGATTAGAGACAGCACGAAAGAAACACACTATACTCTACATTTCACCAAGTTTGGCACCATCAGTGATGTCCTCAACGCCAGCAATGTTCATGGAAATCATTTGCACTAGGTGAACCTCTACTTATTACTTTGAGAACCATTATAAAAGACAGTACAAAAAGGTATATCCAGCACTGAGGACCCTTATCAATGCTATGGGTGTTGAGGACATCACTGATGGTGCCAGACTAAGTGAAATGGAGTATAGTATTAATTACGTAATTTCTGCAGGCTGACGAATATGTAGGTTGAAAAGGAAGGAGATAAATCATGAGACATGAGTTGCAGGAGGGACTTATTATGCAAGACTATGATAATAAAATACCGGAATCAGTCATATACAGGTAGGGAGGGAGGGAGAGGGGAAATCTATCTATCTATAGCCAGACGTCCTAATCCCGTAAGGGGTGGCCATAAACAAATCGCCTTCATGCTCTGTCCCCTACCATTTCGATGCTCAGCCCTCATCTTACACCCCTCTTTCTCATATACCTATCCACTCCATCCCTATGTTTCATCTTCGGTCTCCCCCTCCCTCTATCCCCTCCACTCACTCACATACACCTTCCTCATTAGTCTCTCACTCTCCATACTCTCCACATGTCCAAACCACCCCAGTGTATTTCTCCTAACACTTTCTATCACACCCACATCCACACCACAACGCTCCTTTACTTCCTCATTTGTCAGTCTGTCTCTCCATTAACTACCGTACCTCTTCCTTCGTGGTTTATTCTCCACATTAGTGTCATCTTGTAGGCTACTGATGCAGACCACGTCTATATTAGCCCCTTTAATACCATGATATTGTTCTATTGTTCTTGTTGCCACTAGACATTATTTATTTATTTATTTTTTATTTTTAGGTGTCCGACTCTGGACATTGGCCTGACAGCCCATTCTCAAGGCACAGTAGTCCCCCTACATTCCATACACCTCCACATGTCACCACCGGCGCTAACACCCACCGTCCATATTGAATACATACTAGTGTTGTCTCATACAGGACTGGTGTACTAGTATTAGCGGGGGTATTTTTACCTGTCGGTGGGTCTTCCGGTAGATCAGTAAAGTCTGCTTTAATGAAATTCAGATTATTAAACTGTTCCCTGCCCCAGCCACGATTCGAACCTGGGTCCATTAGGACTGCAGGCCACCTCTACCGATTCAGCCACCTCCTTAGAAAAGCCCTCTCACGGCTCCTATATAGATGGGTTATTTGAAGGTTGTATCTAACCCTTTCAGTTTATATGTACCAATAATAAATGAAACTGACATCCACGGGCTGAAGAGGACAATAGAATAAGTAACATACAAAAGAATATTAAGGTGTAAGATGCTAAATCAGTCGCTTAGGAAGAGGTGTCACGAACCTTCTATGGCACTTATGCTACAGCCCTGACTCTGCCCTCTTTTGACCCAGCGGTGCCAATTGCTCCTGATATTTACTGGTATAATCGTCAGATCAAATGTGAAGATTATACCAATAAACATCAAGACCACTATTTGCCCTAATTCGTGTCACTAAGAAAGTGTCACTGACCCTCATTATTTTTAGACGTGTGTTGCTGTTACTGCTAGTTGTGATGTGATAGAAATGTGTGTGATAATTCGTCTTCTTGGGATATGCATTTTTTTTTTTTTTCGTATCCGAGCCCCTCCCCTTCCCTTTTATTGGCTGGAGTTTTCTTAGATGGGCAAAATCGTCTATAGCAAGGTACGTAGGAAATACTTCCTTGGCAGCAAAATGGCTAGGCTGTGTGTGTGTGTTTTTTTTTTAATCAACATTAGCTGCAGTTGGTGTTGAATATACAATACAATATTAAGATGAACGAAGCAATGAAAGCCACTGCAGACAGCATCAAAAGACTTAAATGTCTAAGGCAAGTAAGTTACTGGAATGTGGGAGTAAAAAAGGAAACAAGAGATCGGTCAGGTGACTGGAAATGTGAAAGAAAGGCAAATGAGGGAGTTCGTTTCGAGGACACAGAGACACTGAGAGAGTGGAAAGATGAAGAGAGAGAATCTGAGGAGAAAACAGGAGGAAATAAGATGATGGTGAGGAATATCAGTTTAGGAAACGGAGGGAAAAAGCGAAATTGGCGAGAGTAAAGCGAATTTTCAGATGGTACAGTTATGATGTGAAGGTGAATAACTACGATCACCATCACCATCATCTTCACCATCACAATCGCCATCACCTTCATCACTTCATTGACCATTACCATACCCATCACTATCATCATCATCATCATCATCATCATCAGCAGCAGCAGCAGCAGCATGTTATTCCCAGTAATGGAAGATACAGCAACATGAAGAATGTATAGGATAATCAAAATGAAGATAACGAGCATCAAGTAATCAGTTTTGTCTTATGTCTGTCTGTCTGTCTTTCTGTCACCAAGCTCCTCTCAGGTTAACTGAAGAACAAAGATTTGGATGAGAGATACTGCTGATTACTAAAGGAAATTATTTAAGTCGGAGAGCTAGACACTTTCATAGATTACATTGCTAACAGTGTTTTCCGGAGAGAGAGAGAGAGAGAGAGAGAGAGAGAGAGAGAGAGAGAGAGAGAGAGAGAGAGAGAGAGAGAGAGAGAGAGAGAGACTTTAAAGATGCTGAAACTGAGATTGTGACTGTCTTTCATCATTCCATATATCCATTTATTTACCTACATGTCTTCCATGACTGTGTGAAGTGTGGTAAGGTACAAGGAAAAGGTGTAGGATGAACTTGTTAAATCTATCTATCTATCTATCTATAGCCCGACGCCCTAATCCCGCAAAGGGTGGCCGCAGACAAAACGCCTCCAAGTCACTCTGTCACCCACCATTTGACTACCCTACCCCCAACTCACTCCCCCCTCCCTCATATACCTCTCGACTCCATCCCTCCACCTCATCCTCGGTCTACCCCTCCCTCTCCCTCCCTCCACCTCACCTACATACACCCTCTTAGTCAGTCTTTCATTCTCCATTCTCTCCACATGTCCAAACCACCTCAGTGTATTTCTCCTATTCTTCTCAACCACATCCACATCTACCCCACAACGTTCCTTCACTTCTTCATTCGTCAACCTGTCCCTCCACGTCACTCCACATGCTCCTCTCAAGTAACTCATTTCCACTGCTCTCACTCTTGACTTGTTCCCCTCTAGCAAGGTCCATGCCTCGCTTCCATACGTCAGGGTAGGGATCACAATACCATCATGCAGTGACTTCTTAACTTCCATACTCACCTCCCTATTTCTCATCACTGCTTTCAGTGTATCAACAACCTTCCTTCCCTGCTGTACCCTTTCACGTACTTCATCCCCCAAAGTTCCATCCTTACTCATCACACTACCCAAGTACTTGAATGCACTCACATTCTCCATATCCTCACCATCCAACCTCACTGCACACTCTGTGACTTCATTCCTCTCAAACACCATAACTTTACTTTTGTTTACATTAACTTTCAGCTTCCTCCTCCTACACACTGTCCCAAATTCATTCACCAAACCTTGCAACTCCCATTCATCTTCACTCAACAATACTGTATCATCAGCAAACAGCAACACCGGAAGCTTCCAAATCTCACCCTCATTCATTAGGGCCAGCCCCACATCCACTGCCCTACCTTGCACCTCCTTTACAACCCCATCCATATATATATTAAACAGCCATGGAGACATCACACACCCCTGTTTCAGTCCCACATTGAGATCAAAGAACTCATTCAGCTCACCATCCACTCACACCGTAGCCCTAGCTCCCTCGTACATACTCTTCACAGCACTCAACAATTTCCCCTCCGCTCCATATATTCTTAATACCTTCCACATACCTTGCCTATCTATTCTGTCATAAGCTTTCTCCAAGTCCATGAAGGCAGCATACACTTTCCTTCCCTTCTCTAGATACTTCTCCACTAAACATCTTAGAACAAATATCTGATCTACACACCCTTTTCCCTTCCTAAATCCCCCTTGTTCTTCTCCAACTAGCTCCTCTGTCATATGCCTAACCCTATCAATGAGTATTCTACCATATATTTTACCAGTCACACTAAGAAGGCAAATACCCCTATGGTTACCACATACTTCTCTCTCCCCTTTTCCTTTGTACAGAGGAACAATTATACCTGATTTCCAGTCCTCTGGAACCCTTCCCTCTTCCCAAGCCAATCTACACAACTTCCATATCCACTCCACAACAATCTCACGCCCATACCTAAGCATTTCACCACACACTCCTTCAATTCCTGGGGCCTTTCCCAGCTTAATCTTCTTCATCGCTTCCACTACTTCCGCCCTACTGATCTCTTCCTCCCTCCTCTCATCTCTTCTTCTCCCAGCCATTCCCCAACCACTTATACTCACACTGCTCTCACTCTCTACATTCAACAAATCCTCAAAGTGCTCCTTCCATCTCCTCAATTTCTCTCTCTTCTCCACCAACAATCTATTATTCCTATCTTTCACTCCCCTACTATTTCCCCTTTCACACTGCCTTACTTTCTTTACCTCCTTCCAAAACAATTTCTTACTCTCCCTCCATTTCACACTCAGATTCCTCCCAAACTCTTCATCCACTTTCTTCTTACTCTCCTTCACCAGTCTCTTAACCTCCCTTCTCCTGCTCACATATACCTCTCTCTTCTCTCTCTCATCTTCTCCCCTACCTCTACTCGCCAACCATTCACCATATGCCTTCTTCTTTTGTTCTACAGCTCGTTTCACCTCATCATTCCACCATGCTGTCCCTTGCACACCCTTGCATCTCCTCCTCACTCCACAAACCACCTCACACGCTGCGCCTATCTCTTCCGTGAATATCTTACATACGTCTTCCACCCCTTCCATCTGCTCTAGCTCATACCTTCCCAATCTTTCTTCCACTATGCTCTTATACTCTGTCATTTTCTCACTATCTTGCAATTTCTCCACTCTTCTCACAGGAGCTGCTTCCTCCTGTCTTCCCCTTCGCCTCCTCAACCACTTTCTTTGCAGCTCTACTTGTTAAATGCTCAAGAGATATCCACAGCTGAACAAATTCGCCACCACAAAACAGGAACAATATGAATAGGATGTCCTCGGGCTGAAAAAGCAAATGGTGGAAAACGGGAGGAAACAACAAAAAGGGAAATCAGAACGTTTAAAAAAAAACTAATTTGCGAAGATGAAAAAACAACTAAAGAGTATGAATAATGAGAAAAGTAAACTTCTCAAGGGAAGATAAATGGATAGGAAGTTGGCATCCCTCCTTCATCATCATCTTCCTCATCTTTCCCCTCCGCCTTTACCCAGCCGAGGATGAAATAGAGGTGGAAGGGGAAGATGATTGGAAATAAAAAGATGGTGATTGGAGAAATAATAAGAAAAACGTGGGGATGTGAGAGAATGATCAATCAATCAATCAATCATTTCCTGTAGCACCCTCGGGGATGCATAGGGCCTCGATGAACTCACACCACCACATCCTATCTTGTGCTAACTCCTCAAGATCTCCCCAACACTCATCTCCAGCTTCCCGTCTCATTGTCCTCACCCACGTCTCTTTTGGCCTTCCTCTACCTCTCCTACCAGGTGCCACCCACCCTGGTGTACCTCGTACTATTCCCTGTCTCCTATACACATGTCCTAGCCACTTCCATCGTGAGAATCAAACATATTCATCGATCGGCTACACTCCCGTTATTTCTCTAATTCTACTATTTGGTATCCTTTCCCACCACTTAACTCCTAATATTCTTCTAAGTGCTTTATTTTCAAACACCAAGAATTTATTTTCCATAGTCACTGTGCTGTACCAAGACTCGTGTCCATAAATTAAGATACCCATTACCTTATAAAGTTTGATTTTTGTATGCACAGAGAAATTGTTATTATTCCAAATATTTTTAAGCATTCCCATTGCCTGATTAGCCTTCTTTAACCTTTCCTCGAATTCAAAGTTCAAAGAACCATCCTTGGCTAAATAAGTACCTAAATATTTAAACCTATCAACTTGCTTTACAACCATACCTCCAATTACACATTCCTGCGCATTCCTGAGAATGATAATGGGAAGTAATGCAAGAAAGGAAAATACAACTTAACAAGAAAGATAACATAGAAGAAACGAGGAAGATTTGGAGGATGAAACATTACAGTAAATGAAGCAACGTAAAAACATAATTACTAACCTCAAAGATGAATGGGAGGTAAAATAAGAATAACGCATCAGAAGTAAATTGAAAGAGAAGGAGGAGGGAGGGAAGACAAACTTGCTAAAGATACGGGTGTGAGAGAGAGAGAACGATAATGAGATGTAACAAACAGGGAAGAAGAGATGGTACACAAAAGCATATGGGAGAGAAAATAATAATGAAACCGCCAGTAATTAATGAACCGAAACTAAAACATATATATACAAATACAACATATATGAATTATTTATGAGAATGACAAACGGAAATAAAAAAGATGTTGGAATAAAAAAAGATTATATATAAACAGAAGAAATTGTGACTAGTGAAAAGAAAGACGAACAAAACAGAATGAATGACGAAAACGAGGAGGAGGAGGAGGAGGAGGAAAACTGTCAAGACTACAAAGACAAAAAAAATAGTTATCAATACTGAAGAAAGTATTCGAGACATTTGAGACGATGCCTTTTACCTCCAAAGGTGTGATATGTGAAGCTCAGAGGCACCACTGCAGCCGGGTGACGCGATCAGAGGCACCTGCTGGCAACCTAATAGAACCACACGAGTCACCACCAGGTTAACCCACCACCAGATTAACCCACCACCAGATTAACCCACCACCAGATTAACCCACCACCAGATTAACCCACCACCAGATTAACCCACCACCAGATTAACCCACCACCAGGTTAACCCACCACCAGATTAACCCACCACCAGATTAACCCACCTCCAGATTAACCCACCACCAGATTAACCCACCACCAGATTAACCCGCCATCAGATTAACCCGCCATCAGATTAACCCACCACCAGATTAACCCACCACCAGATTAACCCGCCATCAGATTAACCCACCATCAGATTAACCCACCACCAGATTAACCCACCACCAGATTAACCCACCACCAGATTAACCCACCACCAGATTAACCCACCACCAGATTAACCCACCACCAGATTAACCCACCACCAGATTAACCCACCACCAGATGCCACTGCCGTTGGAGTGACGGCCTGCCACAGGTACGATGTCCAAGAGGTAACTGAAGGCTTTTCAATCATGTAATGCCTCCAAGGATAATAGGTTGGTCATCTACACTGCATATACTGAACTACGCAAGCCTAGCCTCGGGTTCCTACATCCCAAGGAGGGTGAAATGAGACTGGCTGTTACGAAAGCTGACACGGAGGTGGATCATACCCCCTTTGATTCTTGCTGTCCACACATGAGGCTTCTGCAACGGGAGGGATTAGACAGAGGCTCGTGATTTCAAGTGTCTGTGGGATTATCGTAGCACCTCTTCCTTGCTGATTTATTCTGTACATTACACCTCAGTATCTTCTTGTCCATAATTTAGGCAAAACATGTTGGCACTACAATAATGCACAACAGAAGGATATGGCGCAGTATAAGAAAAAAGAAGAAAAAAAAAGGCGTTAAGGAACAGTTGGTACAAAGCCGGCCATACCAGCTACGATACGACCCATATCATTAACTGGTCCTGTCAGGTGGGTAATCATTAGCAATATTAATCACGTGGCTACGGCAAGAAACACGTCATCGGGCTGTAGGGGTTACCTTTCCGCTGCAGGTAAAACAAAATGTCTGACGCTAGAAAGAATAAAACAAAAAATTCGAATCCACAAACTTCAGCACACACACACACACACACACACACACACACACACACACACACACACACACACACACACACACACTCTCTCTCTCTCTCTCTCTCTCTGATGTGTAACCATACTCGGGCCAATAAACCATCATTAATTACATTACTGTGGCCGTAAAGGACACCCGCGGCGAAGATGCTGCCAATATATCAGGCCACGGCAGCCCAGCCTGACCCGGGTGTGTGGCGGTGAGGAAGTGGAGGGGCGTGTGGGTACGACAGGCTGGATGGGCCGAAGGGAGAGGACGAGCGGGGGGAGGAAGAGGAAGGAGTGGGGGAAGGAGGATGTATAGAGGTAAAGAGAAGGAGAGAGAGAGAATTGAGATGAGAGGTGAAATCGAGTGAGTTTCCAATAGGCTGCGTGAGGAAGAGAGTTAGACGGGAAGGTGAAGTAGAGAGAGAGAGAGAGAGAGAGAGAGAGAGAGAGAGAGAGAGAGAGAGTGAGAGAGAGAGAGAGAGATGGGGGGGGGGCGAGGACCCAAGGAACATAAGAAACAAGTCAGTGGGGAGGGTAAAAGCATGGTGGGCAATGAGAGGTAAAGGAGAGTCTTCAAGGAGACAAGATGGTTAGCTGGAGGGGGAGAGAGAACACCCTCACGAAGGAGACATCACTAACATCTTCAGCATCGTCCACATCCTGATCATCATCATCTCATCACCAACATCATTCACATCTTCATTTTCCTCGTTATCATGATCATTATCATCTTCATTCTCCTCGTTATCACCATCATTATTATCTTCATTTTTCTCATTATTACCACCATCGTTACCAACATTGTCATTTTCATAATCAACGTCATTATTAATGGGATAATCATCATTAACATCATCATCATCTCACCGTCGTCATTATCTCCATCATCATTCTCATCGCTGTTATCGTCATTATTTTTACCATCTTTTTCATTATCATCATCGTCATTGTCATTAGTATGAACTTCATCTCACTGTCATATCATCATCATTCCAACCGTTATCGTTATCACCATCATTATCTTTACTATAATCAACATCATTATCAATATCATTATCACTCTCAGGAATGCAGATATTGGGATAATATTAACAGAGTGATAAGTGATATGAACCTTGTGTTTGTTCACAGATGTTCAAGCCCTGCACATGGCCGGCCATACACTGCACATCCCTAAAATTAAAAGAAAATAAATAAATAAGGTTGGGCTCATCACTGAACAGAGCATTTAGAAATTATGACGAGGCATTCTGATATGTGGACTGCCCTGTGATGTCAGTGCAATAAATAATTTTGGAATTCTATGATACACGAAACTGTATGAAGTGACGCGATGTAAGATTTTATATACACCGCATTGGCTCCTGTGACTCAGTCTTAGCTAATAAAACTGTTCTTTGGTTAGCAGGAATTAATACTAGAATTGCTCCCCCCACGAGAGGGGTAGTAATCACCTGGCACCAATACCAGACACTGTACCAGTCTCCCAGTGCCAGTACATCTACGTCCTTTACACCCATAAATTAATACAACCTAATGACCTACTTATCTCTGAGTGCCCACACCATACCAACTCATCTCTCTCTCCCCTCCTTCCTTTCGAAGCTCTCTCCCTCCCCTCCCCTCCCCCTATCTTCCCTCGGCTTCCTCCCACTCACCGCTCCCTCTCTCCGCTATCCCCTCTCTTCCCCTCCACCCCCCTCTTTGCCTTCCTCCTCCCCTTTCCAGGCATACTTCCCCCTTCCCCTGACCTTCTGTCTGTCCTACCCCTCTTTAGATTTACCCTACAGTTCGTTTCTCTTCCTCCCCCTATCTTCGTTCTCTTCTAGTAAATACTCTTACCTTCCCTCGACTCCCCCTTCCCCAGCCCTCCTCTTCCCATCATCCCCCTACCCCACTTCCACTGGCTTTTCCCAATCCCCCCTCCCCTCTGGTTCGTATTTACCTATCCCCGGCATGCTACTCCCCTACCCCAGTGTCTCCCTACTTTCCTCCCCTTTCTCCTCCCCTACCTCCAATCCACCACCTTCCTCCAACATCCCTCCTTTTCCTCAATCGTCTTGCTCTCATCGTTTGGCGTGCTGCCCTACCCCCCTCTCCCTCTTCCTCCCCCTCCGCACTTTGCCACTCGTAATGTCATTCACTTTGGCGGGGATGATTAAGAGGAGACATGGAGAGGTGACGTAAGAGAAAGAGGAAGAGAGGGAAGGAAGGAGTAAGAAGAGGGTAAAAAAGGAAAGGAAGGAAACGGAGAGAAAACAAATATGTTATAACGTGGTTAAGTGGAGAGAATAGGAGGAGAGAGGGATGGAGGGAGTGAAAGACAGGAGGAGGCAGGAATGGAGGGAGGGAGAGAAGATGGCGTAGGGGAGAGAAGGAGGGAAGGAAGGATGGAGAAAGGGGGAGAAGGGAGAAAGGGAGGGTGGGTAAGAAAGAATGACTGCAAGAAGGAAAGAGTGGAGAGGTGAAGGGAAATGAGATGATATAACGGCTAAGGAGAGAAGGAGAGAATCAAGGAGCGAAGGAGAGATGAACGGAAGGAAGGATAAGGAGTAAAGAAGGAGAGACAAAGGAGAATAAGAGAAAGAATGGGTAGGGACGAAGAAAGAAGTAAGAAAGAGATGGAGGAGAGGAGAGGAGGAAGAAAATGAGAGAAAGGAGTGAAGGAAGGTAAGCACCTCAAGATAGCGACAGTTACCTCTAATATAGAAATGTGAGATCCCGAAACACATTAGGTAAGGTTGATGAAGTCCCGTTATTACTGGTGAGAGAGAGAGAGAGAGAGAGAGAGAGAGAGAGAGAGAGAGAGAGAGAGAGAGAGAGAGAGAGAGAGAGAGAGAGAGAGAGAGCCGCACTGGGAATGTTAACAAACAAGGTAACCTGGTGCCAGAACAGTGTTAATGGTGTCACGCATATACACAGAAGCAGTATCTGTTCATATTAATCTTGCTGCCTTCAGATGATTACCTTAGCGATGAGTCTCTCGTAGTGATGAGGCTACATATCAACTCTACTGCAATATTAATGTCTTATTTACTGGCAAAGGTTTCCTACTGACACTACTTCTGCTCATGTTAAAAACGATTTCTGGCAGCGAATGCAACACAAATACAACACAACACATACAGAAACACAACTCTCTCTCTCTCTCTCTCTCTCTCTCTCAGTGAGTGCAATGGTGTGGGTGTGTGGAGGGTGTTTGTGACGTGGTGGTGGCCGAGACATCACAAACAACTCTGTTCCTCAGGCTGCTATTCCATGTGGCCTTGGAGATGTAACACCTCTTCCTTAACGATTTAATTTGCACTTTACACCCCAGAATACTGTTATATGTCACTGATTCAAATTATATCGATGTTATAACGATATTATTACAGTACCATAAGAGAATCTAAAGGTGTAATATACAAAATAAACAGCAAAGGAACAGATCAGCAGAGAAATTACCAATATGCCGAGAATCGAACCCAGGACTCTCAGGTGAGAGCCAGGCAGCATACCACTACACCACAACCAGGTAAAAGTTAATTTACGTTGTCACAATCTTGTAACCAACGTCCCTCCGCCCCCACTGTGGGCCTGAAGAGGATGAGTTAACCCCCTGGCACTCGGGCAAGTAGATGCTTTTAATCTATCCCAAGCACTTACGGCAAGTCAGAATGAAGAGAGAATCTGTATTTTTACACAGGAAAAATCATCAGAGAAATTACCAATATGCAGGGAATCGAACCCGGGACTCTCAGGTGAGAGGCAGGCAGCATACAACTACACCACGACCAGGTAACTCACGTTGTTACAAGATTGTGACAACGTGAGTTAAGTTTTACCTGGTCGTGGTGTAGTGGTATGCTGCCTGGCTCTCACCTGAGAGTCCCGGGTTCGATTCCCTGCATATTGGTAATTTCTCTGATGATTTTTCCTGTGTAAAAATACAATTTCTCTCTTCAAAGAAACAGATGTTAGGAACCGTACCGTGCCAGCTACAATACAAGCCTCACTCTCTACAACAATGTCTCCTTAGCTTCATCTTCTGTCCCTTCACCCACCTTTACACTGTAATTTTTATCCCAATATTACACTTGTATTCATTCCTACACCTTCCCACACCATTTCATTTCTTTTCCATTTTCATTAGTCATGTTCTCGTTGTCTTTCAATTCTTTCTCCATTTTTTCACTGTGTATAATATTTTGGCTGTCTTCCACTTCAGTTATCTTTTGTCTCGTCACCATAACATCCTCATTATTCACTTCCATCTCTTCTTCCAGTACCTAGTGTTATCTTTTTTTTCCTTCCTCTGATCTTACTCATTTTCAGGCCCTAACATAACCTAATTTAGCCTGTCAGTCAAACCTAGCCTAACATCCTAATTTATCTTACTAACCTAGCCTAATGTAACCTACCCAACTCCAACCTAACCAAACGTAACTTAATCTAACCTTACACTGCCTAGTCTAATTTAGCGAACCAAATCTAACCAAGCCTAACCTAACTTTAATTAACCTAACCTTTCCTACCCTAACCGACACAAAACATAACGTATTCCAACCTAACCTTGCCCAGTTTACGCTAACATAACACCTAACCTAAACGAAGCTATCCTAGTCTGACTTAACCTCACCTGACCTCACGACAGACCTGGATGCTACCAATTAAGCGGGTGTATCAGTATCACTAAGCTGATTACAAGCTTAGCCTGACCTAAGCTCCCTGGAACCCTAAGCGAGCATCACTATCTTTGTCGTAGGTATGAGGCAGGATATTAATGGGGTTAAGTGCAAATCTGACTTACAGACTACCAATAACCATGTGTTGTGAATCATCTCGTAATTCTGGGTCAGGATTAAAACCCCCTCTAAGCTTAGTCAGTGTATAACATCCCTTGTTTATACTTTAATCTTCACTTATACATTTGCCTAAAGTTTCCAAGTTAAACTAGAATGATGACGGTAGTGAAAAATATGACAAAGTAAAGCGATTCATTATTATACGTAATTGCCAATCTAGTCTTTAATCTTCACTTTTACAGCTATCAAACACTTCAAAGCCAAACTAGACTAGCCGTATTATTAAAGCACAAAATACAAAATAGTCCCAGACGGTACACTGTATTATTTAATTGCTACAGAGATTTGTTTATCGTACAAAGTAGCTTTTTTTTTTTTTTCTTTCTTTTTTATCGCCACGACTTTCTGAATGCCTTCAGGCCGAGTACGCTTTACCATCAGTGCTTCCAGACGATTTTACTCCGCTGTGAAGTGTATCCCTCCAGTAGCCTTGAGGGGTAATGAAGGCTATATTTTACCGCATACACTTCCACTAATCTATCCCGAGCCGAATAAAATCGTAAGAAGCAAGTAGAAATAAAGAAGACATTATAGTGGTGAAAGTTTATGGTCAAACGCTGTCTGTAACAATCGTAATAATGTTGCTTTATGTAAGAAGAAGGAACCAAAGGTCTGAAGACTGCAAGAGTCGCCCCTGTCAAAGAAGTAAGAGTGGAGGTCAGAATGCGTTCATTTTGAGATGCCTAGACTCGATACGTTTGGCTGACTGGAGGTAGTAGGAAAGGAGAAACGCACGCTTAACAATACTGCTCTACAGCTGACCAAAGACACACTCCTTCCTGTCAGTTCCAGTTCATTTCCATCCATCAGCTTAGCTTCATCAGGTTAGCAGTCAACTCTTCCTTATCCCTATCTTCCTTTCATATCCTCCTTTCCTTCATGGTATTTTTATCCTTTCTTAACTTTCATTTCCTCGTTTGTCCCCTTTTTCTTTTTCCCATACTCCCTTCTTACGTTATCGTCTCCTCCTGAACGTCTCCTTTCCCATTAACTCTATCCTCATCCCTTTCCTCCTACCTCCCTCTCATTAACTGTATCCTCATCCCTTTCCTCCTACCTCCCTCTCATTTACTCTATCCTCATCCCTTTCCTCCTACCTCCCTCCCATTTACTCTATCCTCATCCCTTTCCTCCTACCTCCCTCCCATTTACTCTATCCTCATCCCTTTCCTCCTGCCTCCCTCCCTCACATTTCTCTTTCCCATCGCCTTTTATTTTTATTCCACTTTCAGGACATTTCCTCTCATCCATCCTTCCCCTTCCCCTCTTGCCTGTTCAGTTACTAATTTCATTAAATGTTTAGCGTTCCTTTTTTACCACGGCTTTAGAGGGATACTGACTCGGCTGCTTTATCTGATTACTCTCTCCCTCTCTCTCTCTTCCCTCCCAATATGCAATTAACGTGAGTGTTTCTTTTTTTCGCGTTTTAGTTCGTCCATTCCCCTGGCTATTTGTCTCGCTGATTTCTTTTCGTACGGTTATTCATCAGGCTTTCTCTGCCTCCTCGCATCCCTGTCCTTGTTACCGGAACCTGCTCCTTAGGACGTTTCTCCAAGAAAATTTTAACAGAGGTCATCAGCAATGTATCAACCTTTATGTTTAAGTCAAGAGGTGTATCTTACTTGTCCTTCGTTTTATGGTCTATGTTCTCTTCCGTAGTTATGTAATTTTGAAGTATAACTTACATGACAAGCTCTTGCTCTCTTCCTCCAGCAAGTCCCAGACCCTAGACATAAATCTGGAAAGCGGATGATTAGTTGACGCAAGTAAACATTCAACGAAAACCAAGGAAAACACCGGCACAAAAGACTGGACTACAACAAGAAGTATTTTGATTTGGTAAAGGCACATTTAATTTAGTTTGAGAGGAGTGAGTGAGTGTTTTTGATTGGAGACATGAATGGCAAAGTCGGGAATGTACGAATGGATGGAGTGGTTGGTCAGTGGGGTGTGCCAGCTGAAGTAGTTGGGAATGGTAGTGCTTTGGTGGACATCTGTGCTGGTAAGGGGTTAGAAATAGCTAACACCTACTTTCGGCATAAGATGATCCGCAGGTATACATGAAGGTTTATGAGGAGGATGGATGGTGAACTTGTTAAACGAAAGGCAATGATAGACTACGTGTGTGTGGATGAGCGAATGAGAAGACAAGAGTTAGATGCAAGAGTGTGGAGAGGGTGGGGGAATGGAGTCTCGGACCATCACTTAGTGATGGCCAAGGTAGAGCTGCAAAGAAAGTGGTTGAGGAGACGAAGGGGAAGACAGGAGGAAACAGCTCCTGTGAGAAGAGTGGAGAAATTGCAAGACTGTGAGAGAATGGCAGAATATAAGAGCATAGTGGAAGAAAGACTGGGAAGGTATGAGCTAGAACAGATGGAAGGGGTGGAAGACGTATGTAAGATATTCACGGAAGAGATAGGCGCAGCATGTGAGGTGGTTTGTGGAGTGAGGAGGAGATGCAAGGGTGTGCAAGGGACAGCATGGTGGAATGATGAGGTGAAACGAGCTGTGGAACAAAAGAAGAAGGCATATAGTGAATGGTTAGCGAGTAGAGGTAGGGGAGAAGATGAGAGAGAGAAGAGAAAGGTATATGTGATCAGGAGAAGGGAGGTGAAGAGACTGGTGAAGGAGAGTAAGAAGAAAGTGGATGAAGAGTTTTGTGAAGGAGAGTAAGAAGAAAGTGGATGAAGAGTTTGGGAGGAATCTGAGTGTGAAATGGAAGGAGAGTAAGAAATTGTTTTGGAAGGAGGTAAAGAAAGCAAGGCAGTGTGAAAGGAGAAATAGTAGGGGAGTGAAAGGTAGGAATAATAGATTGTTGGTGGAGAAGAGAAAGAAAATGAGGAGTTGGAAGGAGCTAGGGCTACGGTGCGAGTGGATGGTGAGCTGAGTGAGTTCTTTGATCTCAATGTGGGACTGAAACAGGGTTGTGTGATGTCTCCATTGCTGTTTAATATATACATGGATGGGGTTGTAAAGGAGGTGCAGGGTAGGGCAGTGGATGTGGGGGTAGCTCTAATGAATGAGGCTGAGATTTGGAAGATTCCGGTGTTGCTGTTTGCTGATGATACAGTATTGTTGAGTGAAGATGAATGGGAATTGCAAAGTTTGGTGAATGAATCTGGGACAGTGTGTAGGAGGAGGAAGCTGAAAGTTAATGTAAACAAGAGTAAAGTTATGGTATTTGAGAGGAATGAAGTCACAGAGTGTGCAGTGAGGTTGGATGGCGAGGATATGGAGAATATGAGTGCATTCAAGTACTTGGGTAGTGTGATGAGTAAGGATGGAACTTTGGGGGATAAAGTGCATGAAAGGGTACAACAGGGAAGAAAGGTTGTTGGTTCACTGAAAACAGTGATGAGAAATAGGGAGGTGAGTATGGAAGTTAGGAAGTCACTGCATGATGGTATTGTGATCCCTACCCTGATGTATGAAAGCGAGGCATGGACCTTGCAAGGGAGGAACAAGTCAAGAGTGAGAGCAGTAGAAATGAGTTACTTGAGAGGAACATGTGGAGTGACGTGGAGGGACAGGTTGACGAATGAAGAAGTGAAGGAACGTTGTGGGGTGGATGTGGATGTGGTTGAGAAGATTAGGAGAAATGCACTGAGGTGATTTGGACACGTGGAGAGAATGGAGAATGAAAGACTGACTAAGAGGGTGTGTGTAGGTGAGGTGGAGGGAGGGAGAGGGAGGGGTAGACCGAGGATGAGGTGGAGGGAATGGAGTTGAGAGGTATATGAGGGAGGGGGGAGTGAGTTGGAGGAGGGTAGTCAAATGGTGACTAACAGAGCGACTTGGAGGCGTTTTGTCTTCGGCCACCCTTAGCGGGATTAGGGCGTCGGGCTATAGATAGATAGATAGACATTTATTGAACACTTGCCTGTTGAGTACCCCGCAAGCTTCAGTTTCACTAAGGACAAAACTGGACTAAATATTACATGGTAGAAGGTAAGGGTAAAGGAGGGTGAATGGGGGGCGGCGGAAAGGAGATGTGGTCAAAGGAAGGAGGCGCAGAAGGGCGGGGAGAGGAAATATAGATCACAATTATAGACAGGAAGGAGTGAAGGAGGACAGAGAAGACAGAGGCCGAGAGGAAGCTCTCTCGACAGGCAGGCTTTAACCTCCTGATGGCTTCGTTCTTTAACCAAAGGCGGGGCTGGAATAAGAGCTGTATTTAGGGTTCCGGTGAGCGAAGGGCCAGGTCATAGATGGGTCAGGGATTAGCCTACCCTTATACCACATAATTTAAGCCGTAGCAGACCACCCTGAGTTTCACAGAGTATTTTACATCGTTTTACATGATGTAAATACCTCCAGCCATCTCTTGGATTTGAACCATGGCGCGTTAGCTTATGGGATTATATGACCTGAGACGTTTACCATTGGACTATCGAAGAAAAGGTGGTATACGGATGAAGACTGCTTAAGCTGGTGTCTCTTTTCGTGTTCTGTTTCAGCTTCACAAAAGGATATTATATGATAGAGAGGATTACCTGAAATATTCAGACAAAAATGTGGAATGAATCATATAAAATTATCCTCCACAGCGACTGAGAGATCAAGGGAATGCAGGTTTTCCTTCTGACACAACAACAAATATTCTGGGAGATACGATCTAACTTTGCTTTTTCTTTCACATGGTTGAGAGAGAGAGAGAGAGAGAGAGAGAGAGTCTCGACAGCTATGTTCTTTCTATTCCCTTCATTCCTTTATAAGAGCCTCTCTTACTTCCTTTCTCTATCTATATATTCTTTTCTACCTTCAATTCCTTATGTGCAATTTTTGTCTTTCCTCTTCATTCTTTATCTCCTGCCTTCCATCTATTCCTTTCTTTACCTCTTCTTTCCGGCCATAAACTCCTCTCTTCCTTCCTCTTCCATTTCTCATCTTACTGCCTATCTTCCTTCTTTTCATCCTTCCTCCCTGTCCTCTCTCTCCTTCCTGCCACTATTACCGGTTCCATCCTTTCTGTCTCCTACCGTTCCTCTGTCCTCCCTACACTCTCTTCTTCCTCTTTTGTCTAGTCTTCCATCTCCTCTTCCCCCCCCCATTCGGTCTCCTCCCTCCTCCTTTTCTTCCTTCTTCGCCCTTCCTTCACCCTTTACCTTTCCTTCCTTCCGAAATTACCCTCAACCCACCATCTTAGTTTCACCCTCTCTTCGCCTTCCTCAATCTTCCCTCCTACTCTACACTCTCCATTCTTTCCTCCCTCTCTCCCCATCCTTCATCATTATGCTCCCCAACCTTTCTTCTTCCCCCCTCTCCCCCACCCCACGCAATCCTTCCTCTTTACCCTCCACTCTTTCCTCCCTCTCTCCTCATTCTTTCTTACTGAGCTCCCTACCCTTTCTTCTATCCCGCATCCTTCTCTCCTCTCCCTCCTCTCTCCTTGCTTTTCATCTCTCTCTCCTCTTCCATCTCCAATCCCTTCCATCCTTCCTTCTCCTCTCCCTCATTTCTCTTTTTGGTCATTAATCTCTTTTTCCCTATTTTTGTATTTTCTCTCTTATCTCCCATCTTTTCCCCTCTTTTCACCTCCCCTCCCCTCTTTTCCTTCTCTCCTTATCTCCCCTCTTTTTTCTCCCTCCCTTTTCTTTCTTCCCCTCTCCTCTTTTCTCTCCTCACCTCCTTTATTCTCTCTCTCCCTCCCTCCTCTCTCCTTCCCTCCCCTATTTTCTCTCTCTCTTCCTCCTCTCTCTCTCTCTCTCTCTCTCTCTCTCTCTCTCCTCCCCTCCCTCTTTTCTCTCTCCTTTTCTCTACCCGCAATGTGTGTTCTCACCAACCACTGCAACATCCGCTCATCCCTAGTCAAAGTTTTCTTACGGTTCCCGAGAGAGAGAGAGAGAGAGAGAGAGAGAGAGAGAGAGAGAGAGGGACCTCATCGGGAAGAACCTCCTGGACCTTGGATCATCCCAGTTGTAAAACATTTAATCCCGGAAGAGAATTTTGGCGTCTGGAAGGGGTGGAAGGATGAGGATGGTGACTGTGAAAGTGAGGGAGGAAATGTGTGTGTGTGTGTGTTTGTGTGTGTGTGAAAGCCTGTATGTACCTTCATCGCTTCATTTTCCAGCTCAGACTCACGGCAGACACCGATCGGGAGGCAAACACCCTACCACAGGCTCACTCTGGCTCTTCAGCTCTGTACGATCCGAGAATCAATTACGTCTCTAGATTGCGCTGAAGATTATTTGAAGTCAGTCAAACATAATCAAAGTCTTAACTGGCTTTATGCGGGTCTCGCATTCATCGACTTTTGGTCAATTTTTACACGTTACCCTCATCCGATTTTCGACTTTTCGTTAACATTTTCTAGTAGAACTGGTCATTCTAAGAATCTTTTCTTCTATGACATTTCTCTCGCAAATTGATAATAAACGAGTTACTTCCACCAATCACAATCACAGACGAGCGCGCGCTCTGTCCGCTTACCCACTCACATTTGAAAGTTTGTGCCCGAAGACCAAACTTTACACAGTTCTACCAGCAAGAAGATAAAACTGTAGGCTTTGTGCGATTGCATGGTGTTTTACCTTCAAGAGAAATAAAGTACCCAAATCAAGGCAAAAGTCTCATTTTACGTGAGGATCAGAAAGTGTTGCACTGTCGCCAGTCACCAGTTGCCGTTACAGCTACAGACGACTCTTCAGATGCAGACGAGGAACTGTAAACTGCTAGGTAAATGCATTATTTCTTATTTACACCCGGTTAGGTTAGGTTAGATGAGATTTGGTTAATGTCATGGGGGGTCTGGGGGGCGAAGCCCCCCAGTTAGGAAGCACGGCCAGGGTTGGGGGGTCTGGGGGGCGAAGCCACCCAGTTAGGAAACACGAACTCCCTAAGAAGCTTAAAATTATTTTCTTGCGAAGGATTTTAGTGTTTTTCATTTGATTTTGATAACAGTTCCAGTAGGAAATCACTCGCTTTTGCATTTTTCCCCCACCCAACACCCCGGTTTCCCACAGGTCCCCCAGTATTCCTGGGGGAGGGGGAAGAACCGCAAAAAATTACATTTCAAGTGATAACAAACATCCAACCTGAGTGTTTTCGGTTGTTTTTGGTGTGATTTTTGTTGATTTGGACCGGTCCTTTCCACCGGAAGTCGCTAGTGGCGTTCAACAAAAACTAGCTACTTGCGATAGAAATGAAGGTCAAAATCGATCGAATCACACCAAAAACAACAGGAAACACTCAGGTTGGATGAAAAAATCGGATGAGGGCAACGTGTAAAAATGAGGAGTACGTGTAAAGTTTGGTCTTCCGGGACAAACTTTCAAATGTGAGCGGGTGAGCGGACAGAGCGCGCGCTCGTCTGTGATTGTGATTGGTGGAAGTAAATCGCGTGTAACTCGTTTATTATCAATTTGCGAGAGAAATGTCATAGAAGAAAAGATTCTTAGAATGACCAGTTCTACTAGAAAATGTTAACGAAAAGTCGAAAATCGGATGAGGGTAACGTGTAAAAATTGACCCGACTTTTCTCCAATGTTTTCAACCAGACATTAAACCTCTTCGATACGGTGACGTACTTATGATTTTATTCTTTCTACGGCCAGACTATTTTATGCACCTTAACAGCCATTTGTCAGCCTCTTTTATTCCCTTAACTACCAGGGAGCTTCCTCAAGTAAAAAGATAAATAAATAAAATCTTGCCGTCCTTTGTGTTTAATGGAAAATGTCACCGTACTCATGAGGTCAAAAAGATATGTATCTTCCTGACCCTACCACAAGCACAACAGGAAAGCCTCCAGCAGTAGTTACCTGGTGGTCTGTATAAAGGTGTGTTGTGAGGCCTGAGATGAGTGAGTGGAATGACCTTATTGTTTACATCTGGCTCCACAATACCCGCCCTGATGGTGGCTGTGTGGGGAGGTGGGGGGAGGGAAGGGTTGTGTGTGGGGGGGGTGGGGGCAGTAAGGAGACGCCTGGTCGTCCCTGCTGCGTGATAAAGCTGTAATGAACTCGTCTTCCTCGTCTACCCTGGACTGATCTGCTGGGACGCTCTCATCTCACCCCTAACATAACTCCTACCCCCCACCCTACTATCCGCCTGACCCCCTCCCCTCTATCCCCTTTCTCTCCGCTCCTCTCCTCATCTCCTCAACACCCAACCAGCCCCCCAACCTTCTCCCCCTTGTCACGCCGCGCCAGCCTCGCCGTGCCTCATAATACCGTACATCCGAGTGGAAATGACACTTTGGACGTTATTCCCATCACCTAAGGAAGTTTTCTGGCACCATTTCCATACCAGTTTACTTACGATATGCCACCGTCAGCATCACTAAGATGTAAATAATGATAAAGAGGACATTAAGATGCAATACAAATAAGAAAATAACCAAGGAAGGGAGATTTACAAGCGTCTTCAGCTCGATGACTTCCATGACTGGGATTCGACGGATTTATTTCACCTTTCATCGACTTGTTTCTCTGTCTGTCTGTCTGTCTGTCTGTCTGTCTGTCTGTCTCTCTCTCGTAACATTATCCCCCTCCACCTCGTAACATTATACCTTCCTCCTCGTCCGGTAACATAATACCATCCTCTCCGGTAGTGCTTGAAGAGACAACCTCCACCCCTCTCCCTACTCCTTCCCTCTTACCACCCTTCAAGTTCCCCTTCCATCCTCCTTCTCCTGTCCCTCTCCCATTCCCCCTCCTGCCTCCTACAACCCCCTTCAACCCTCCTACCCTCTTTTCCCCTCTCCTACCCCTCTCCCACCCACACTTTCCTCCGTACCATCGCCGCCGCCGTCATTCCTCCTGCTGGCCACACACGTCCCAGCCACCTGAACACCCACGATAGACACACGGCCAGGGATAGATACACTGGTGGCTATATGGACTGATAGATGGATGTCCCAGCCACCTGAACACCCACGATAGACACACGGCCAGGGATAGATACACTGGTGGCTGTGTGGAGTGATAGTGGACGGGTGGACTGACACAAAGACAGAAAAGTAAACAAATTGACAGATACGTACACAGATAAATGTACCGATGAATGGAATGATAGGTGGATATGCGGGTGGGTAGATACAGATAAACAGACAGACTGGCAGACTGATAGACATATAATCAGAAACAGATAGACAGATATAATGTAGGATGAGTGGACACACACACACACACACACACACACACAGTAGATTAATGAGCTGTAACAGGAGGGTGGGTATAACATACGGACGTTGTAACAGAGGGTAACGGGACCAGGCAACGGCACAACGCAAACAGGGGAACAATTTCACTTGCTCTTGACTCGGAGATCGGTGTTTTGGGAAGCATGGATGGCTTCGTAGCACCTCTTCAGTTGCAATTTATTTTGACTACTACACCGTCAACATTCTTTTATATCATATTAATATCGCTTGAATGTCGTCAAAGTCTGCAACATTACTATACAAAAGGATAAGGAGGTATAATACGCAGAATAAATCGGTACTGAGGAGGTGTTACAAAATATGCAAAGCCACCAACAATATGACTAAGATGTGCATGTTATAGTGGGCCTCCGATGCCTCTTAGCACCTCTACATTTGTGTACCAGATTATTTCTGCATCCATAGCGATGGTATGACAGAGTTTGTTCTAACCTGACCATGATCCCTAAGGCCTAACCTATTTCACCTCAGATAAAGGCCAAGACTAGAGGGTTTATTTGACTTATAACCAAAGAGACTCATGCAGCACCTCATTACTAGGGTCATCCATGTAACCAAGACTTAATATTTAATTTGAAGGAGTGGACCAGTTCCAATCTATCCTTAATGACCTAGAGCAGCTTGTACAGAACCCTACCAGTATCCCTGACCGCCTTGGAGAGAGCTCCAACATACTTGACCTCTTCCTTACAACTAATCCGTTTGCTTACACTGTTAATCTTTCCTCTCTGTTGGGCTCCTCTGATCACAACCTTATTACCTCAACCTGTCCTATCGCTCCAGTACGGCCTGTGGACCCTCCAAAGCAACGTCGACTGTGGCACTTTGGAGCTGCTGATTGGGAGGCCCTCAGGCAGTACTTCTTTGATTTTCCATTGAATGATTATTGCTTCCATGGCCGGGAGCCATATGAGTGTGCCTCATGCATTACAGAGGTTATTCTCTAGGACTTGGAAGCAAACATTCCTTTCTCATATCCTTTGACTAATGCAAGAAAGCCTTGGTTTATTTACGCTTGCTCTAATGCTGTCCGCAACAAGGAGAGGGAATATAAAAGGTACCGGAGCCAACCCACCCCTGAATCACATCTTTTTTATGTTTCTGCCCAGAATGGTGCTAGGTCTGTTCTTCGCTTTGCTAAAAATAATTTCATCCGTACTAAATGCTCTCAACTCTCGAATTCGAATTCTTCCCGCTCCTTCTGGCACCTTGCCAAAAACCTTTCTAACAACTTTACCTTATCATCCTTCCCTCCTCTTTTCTACTCTGATGGCTCTGTAGCTATTTCTTCTACTGGTAAAGCAGATCTTTTTGCTCAGACCTTCTCCTCCAATTCCACCTTAAATGATTCCGGTGCTGTTCCTCCATCACTTCCCCCCTCTGGCTTCCTCATGGCTGACATTAAAATTTCTTCAGCTGATGTATTTTCTGCCTCTGGCCTCAGTACTAACAAGGCATATGGGCCTGATGGGGTCCATCTTGTTGTCCTCAAGGACTGTGCTTCTGTGCTTACACCCTGCCTAGGTAAACTCTTTTGCCTTTGTCTGTCAACTTGTACCTTTGCTTCTTGCTGGAAATTTGCTCTCATTCAGCCAGTCCCAAAGAAAGGTGACCATTCCCAACCCTCTATCGCCGAATTGCTTTAGCATCCTGTGTCTCAAACGTTTTCGAGTCTATTCTTAACAGACAATTTTTAAAGCATCTTTCCTATCACAACCTTCTTTCTGATCGTCAGTATGGGTTCCGTCAGGGACGCTCCACTGGCGATCTTCTCACCTACCTTTCAGACTCCTGGTCATCCTCTTTTCGGGACTTTGGCGAAAACTTTGCCATTGCACTTGACATCTCAAAGGCTTTCGATCGAGTCTGGCATAAATCTTTAATTTCCAAACTGTCCTCTTATGGTTTCTATCCTTCTATCTGTGCCTTCATCTCTAACTTCCTTTCTGGTCGTTCTATAGCTGCTGTTGTAGACAGCCATCGTTCTTTTCCTAAATCTATCAACAGTGGTGTTCCTCAGGGCTCTGTCCTGTTACCAACTCTCCTCCTTTTATTCATCAATGACCTTCTAAGCTGTACATCTAACCCTATCCATTCATACGCTGATGACTCCACCCTTCACCTTTCCATTCAGTTCCCGCAACATCCATCTCAGCAGTTACTTCAACAAACAAGGGATGAGGCTATGGCACACCTAATGTCTGACTTGGCTCGTATCTCTGACTGGGGTAAAAATAATCTTGTTGTTTTAATGCATCAAAGACACAGTTCCTACACCTATCAACCCGACAAAATCTTCTACAGGAGTACACACTAATGTTTAATAATATCCAGCTCAATCCTGCACCGTCCTTGAACATGCTTGGGGTTTCATTCACTCGGGACTTATCTTGGGAAGATCATATTATATCTCTTGTAAAATCTGCTTCCAAGAGATAAAGTCTGCTGAGCCTACTCTGTACCTTCTTTACCCCTGCACAGCTGTTGACTTTATACACAGATTTTATTCACCCCTGTGTAGAGCACAATTCTCATGTGTGGGGCGGCTTCCCACGTACAGCTCTTCTCAACAGGGTTCAGTCAAAGGCTTTTCGTCTCATTAGCTCTCCTCTACTTACTAGCTCTCTTCAACCTCTGTCTCTTCGCCGCACTGTTGCATCGTTATCTCTTTTCTATCGCTACTTCATTGGTCACAGCTCCTCTGAACTGTCTGCTTGCATCTCTCCACCTCTATGAAGGGTACGTAGCACCCGTCTAGCAACAAATTCTCATCCCTTTTCTGTCCAACTCTCTAAAGGAGTTAACCGTTACTTCCAGTCCTTCATGTATGCAACAGGTCGATTATGGAATTGTGTCCCACTGTCTGTATTTCCTACTTCCTACGATCTCCAGTCCTTCAAACGCAGTGTTCAGACATATAGAAATGAGCGGATCTTGAATTTGGCTCTTTTGTACTGTTTCTTTTTTTCTTGGAAGGAACGGTTTGTGGGGTCTTATCCTTTTGTTCCTTCTTTCTTACACACACAAAAAAAAAAAACACAAGCAAGCTGACCTGTCTTAGTCACGCTATATTAAGGAGGACTGGGGGGGGAGGGGAGGAACGTAGGTTTAAGGTAACACAAGATTGATTTGGCTCAATGGAAAATTTCAAAGTAAAGTAAAACTCACCTCGTGTGTTACTATCGAGGATGAAACAGCAGGATACCTTAAAGTGAAACGAACCTCGTGTGTGTGTGTGTGTGTGTGTGTGTGTGTGTGTGTGTGTGTGTGTGTGTGTGTGTGTGTGTTATTCTTTGTCGGTGTAGAAGTGTCTGGAGATGGGGTGTTGACGAAGAGGATCTGGTAGTGCTTATGTGGAATGATATTATATGCACAAGTGTATTTCATGGAAGTGTCGTACAATACCCAGGGTGTTATGTGCTGGTACAAGCTGCCACAAAGAACTGTGTGCCTCTCACATCGAGATATTCTGTAACAGTAAGGACTTTATTTTCAGAATGTAAATAAGCTACTGTAGTGGTACTGCTGCATCCAGTGATGATCCGTACGTCGCTCCTCTGTATGGTCTGCATGCATTTGTAGTGGATTTTAGGTAGGATGGAAGCCCATGCTGGGGAGGTATAGGACATCAGTGATTTAATATAATTTGTAGAGTTAGGGGAAGGTATCTTTTTGTTGCCTAATGGCTATCCCTGTAAAAACTACTGGCGTTTAGTGTGGGTGTGCATCGCCTCAATGTTTTGTATGTGGTCCTTGGCGTGTCCAGTGCCGTATGTTACTCCAGGGATCTTGGTGGAAGGGGTATGTGGCACAAGTATATTGTTAAGCGTGTTAGGGTGTATTTGTGTTCATCATTTCACTGGTGATAAGTGTGAGCTGAAGCCGAGAATTTCGAAGGCTTGACTGACGAGTGAATGGATGTCTTGCCATTTTCATTACTTAGACAATCTGTTGGTTGTTTTGATTTTATACCTTCATGTTCCTGCTCATCGTACTGAAGGGGTTATTACCAATTGTTTCTGACAACGGTATTTTCTAAACTAAGTATAACCGTCTGTCAGCATAAAAAGGGCAAGGTATTGAAAAGGTTAATTGAGATTCAGCTTAGGTTTTCATTAATAAAGGCCTCTCCTAAGCTGAGGGAATTCGCCTGGTTGAAAAAATTAATAGAACGGTAACTGTAATAAAAGGAAAATCTATAAATATATAAAAGTTGACTGAGTTAAACAGCGACATGAAATAGCATCTAGTTTTCGCCTGTCACCAGAGTGATAAATCCTCTCTACCACCGGTCTCCCCTTTCTCATCCTTCCTTCCTGTTTTTCCTTACACCTCTCTGCTCTCTCCTTTCCCTCGTCTCGATTCCGTCTCTCCCCTTTTTACCCAGATTCTCTTTACCTCTCTCTCCTTATCATTCTTATCTCTCCTCCGCGGCACTAATTACCTCTTTTCTCCCCTTCCTTTTTTCCCCTCCATATCTCTCTTCCCCTATTTGCCCTCCTTCCACTCACATCACTTTTCTCTGTCTGCTATTTTCTTCTCTATTACCTCTCTTCCTGGTTCTCTCTCTCTCTCTCTCTCTGAACGACGATTACCAAATAATAAAGTCAGTACTCGATGTACCATTAACAAATGAACCTCTAGTTTCATCGACGCCTGTTTTTGTCTTGCTTTAACTAAAACTAAAGGAATATTTGTACTCAGTTATGAAAGAGTTCGATTAGCTTATGCCACATGTCATTTAACAGATTTAGAATATGTGTGTAACTCGGCTTGACTCGGCACCAACTGAACTGTTTTGGCTGTTCCACCTATATGCAGAATTGAATGATTAGTCGCTCTAAATGTGTGTGTGTGTGTGTGTGTGTGTGTGTGTGTGTGTGTGTGTGTGTGTGTGTGTGTGTGTGTGTGTGTGTGTGTGTGTGTGTGAGTGTGTGTGAGTGTGTGTGTGTGTGTGTGTGTGTGTGTGTGTGTGTGTGTGTGTGTGTGTGTGTGTGTGTGTGTGTGTGTGTGTGTGTGTGTGTGTGTGTTTTCAGAAATAGTGCTAAAGTTTAACTTTAACCCCTACGTAACAGACATGGAGTCTGTCCAGATAATAATATGAATCCCAATCATGAGTGACTAATTATGGCAGGCACTGAAGCCCCCTCATTAGTGTAGGTTTGAAGGCAATAATGGGCTGAAATTATTAATCACCGGAGTATTCAAGGAACTGAATTCCATCATTAAAGCAATTTTTGCAACGAAATCTCATTCACTTGCTTCTCCCTCAGATTCTTCTCCTGGAATGTGGGTCACTTGTTGTTTAATTTCTCATGTCTGGGGTAATTTGTATTTTCCAGCAATTTCCTCTCCTTTCCCAGGTTAGCTGTGCATCTCTCCTCACCCTGCCTCTAACCTCTCCTCTTACTTCAGGTTACCTCCAATCTCCCTTCCCAACATCACCTTTACCTCAAACCTCCCTTACCTACCTTACCTTACGTCCAACCTCCCCTACTTACCTCACCTCACCTTCAACACTTCATCTTACCGCAACCATCCCCTTCCTACCTCACCTTCCCTCCAACCTCCCCTCCCTGCCTCACCTTATCTCCAACACCTCACCTTACCTCCAATATCGCCCCTCTCCTTAAACACCTTACCTCCAATATCGCCCCTCTCCTTAAACACCTTACCTCCAACCTCCCCTCCCTGCCTCATCTTACCTCCTGTCTTCCCTCCCTGCCTCACCTAACGTACTGTACCTCCACTCCCTTACCTCATCTTACCTCCAACCTCCACTAACCTACGTCACCTTACCTTCAACCTCATCACTACAAGAGGTCTAGTCTTGCCTGAATGATATCGTCTGCAGGTAGCAAGAGTAAACAAAAAAAACAAAAAAAGACATCCTTTGATTCAAGCAGTTAAATCAATCTTATTAAACACAGAACTTGTGGCTATGTAATATTTTTTTTTCCGCCTCTAGTCCTGTTTTATATCAATATGCTCTATAGTATTTTTATCACCGCAAGTCTCCTATTTTTTTCCACCTAACTTTTCATGTTAAACCCGTCTGCTTCCCATCTGCTCTCCCTGTGTTGTGCAACCTCCCTCTTGGGGCAGATATTTCCCTGTCTCATCTGTTTCCTCCTAATCCAAACTTTTCCAACTCAATCAATTTCTTACTTTGTTCTTCGACGTCTTGTTTCATCTCCCCTCACTCGTTTACTTTCTAATCGCTCTCTCAATGCACGTCCTCTTGCACGCTAAATATTCATCAATCCTTGACTTATTTTTTCTTTTGCACCAAAGAACGAAAATGACAACGATGAGAGGAAGTGACTATGAGGCGGTGATAAGGGAGAGAAGTGGACAGAGAGTGGAGGAAGTGGATGGAAAAGGGGGCGGGGTAGAAATGGGAGAATGGTGGAGCAACTGGGAAAAATGGACTTGGCTTGGTGAGAATGGGGCGGACAGAAAAGGGAGTACAGTGGACAGAAAGTCAAAAGGAATAACACAACAGAAGTGGGTTGGAAAGAGCTACGTGATCGGGTGGGGAGAAAGGAGATAAGTTTGGACAAAAAGGGAAGACAACTGGACAGAACCAAAAAAATGTGCGGAGAGAGCTTGACAAGTGAACAGAAATTGGAGACAGCTGATCAGAACTACGAGAATGGGCTATAAAAATGGGCAAGAAGAGTGGCCTCACAAGGAAGTACGATGCACACGGAGAGAGGATAGTAGTACTATAATAAAAAAAAAAAATGGTAGACAAGAAATGGAACAGGGACAAGCAGAAATGGAAGAAGGCAGGCCATAAAAAGAACTAAGAGAAGTGAGAACTGAGCTGCAAAAAAAATAGAGGAAAGAAACCCTGTTGGATTGAACTGAAGAAGGCGTGGATGTAACTGCAAATAGTGGAGACAATAAAATCGGTGAAACAGTGGACAAAAATGAGATAAGACTGGACAGGATTGGGTAAGTGGGGGGGTGTGGACAGAAGCGGAAAAACTAGGAACATAGAACTAGAAGAGGAAGACAGAAATGCAAAAAAGGTAAAAAAATAAAAAAGACAGGAGTAGACGAAAATGGAGAAAGTTAGGCAGAATTTTGAGAGGGAAGGGATTAGTGCAGACAAAGAGAAGAGGCAGAAGAGAGCGAGAGTGAGGTACTGGGATGAAGGACGCAGGGAGCAATTGGAAGAAGTGCAGGGGGAGAGTAATGAGAGAAGGAGAGAGAGAGAGAGAGAGAGAGAGAGAGAGAGAGAGAGAGAGAGAGAGAGAGAGAGAGAGAGAGAGAGAGAGAGAGAGAGAGAGAGAGAGAGCAAAGCTAGGTAGTCCCTTCAATCCATAATGGGTAAAACATGAAGGCAATAACTCAGTAACACAAGGGTTAAATAAAATACCCTGCATAATGCATAGCCTGTAAAATCTATGTTACGCACAATATGAAACACAATAATGTAACTCCTGATATACTGACTTTTTACAAACAAATATTTCTAAAAAGAATTATAATTATGTAAACTACTCAAAATACAACAATCCTGTTAACGCTTTTTTCCAATAGTAAATTTGTAAATACCAAGTAACTGTGCATATTTCAATCTGATATCCACTCTGAAAGGTCTACACGGGCTAAATAATCCAGCAGGTAACGACAAGCATAAAAAGAAAATCGTCAGTGACTTCCACGTCCGAAATACTAACCTCAAGATGGTAGATGGCAGGGTCCTTAAATACCAGCTGAGGTGTTTCGTCGACAAACCTCCATATTTCACTGGTCTCGTACATCCTTCTCACGCCTGAAGGTCAACAAGGTAAAGTCTGGGGCGAAATAACTGTAGGAAACGATGAACAACCCGCACAATCGAATACACAACCTCACCAAACGGAAGTGAAGGTGCACAGGGCGGTGCATTATGGGTAATCACGTGATAAATCTTTGCTAATTCTTTATCATCATCGCTATTCATCCTTTTATTATAACATTAAGAGTAATACGATAATAATAATAATAATAATAATAATAATAATAATAATAATAATAATAATAATAATAATGAGAGAGGATAGTGTTTGGAAACTCCCTGTACTGTTGTTTGCAGATGATACTGTGTTGTTGAGTGAAGACGAAGGGGAGCTGCAAGGCTTGGTGGATGAGTTTGGGAGAGTGTGTAAGAAACGGAATCTAAAGGTGAATGTAGGGAAGAGTAAAGTGATGGTCTTTGAGAGAGGTGAAGTCAGTGAATGTACAGCGAGGTTGGATGGTGAGGAAATGGAAAATGTAAGTACGTTTAAGTACTTGGGGAGTATGATGAGTAAGGATGGAAGTTTGGAGGGTGAAGTGCTTGAAAGGGTACAGCAGGGAAGAAAGGTTGCTGGTTCCTTGAAAGCAATGATAAGAAACATGGAAGTGGGCATGGAAGTGAAAAAGTTACTACACGACAATATTGTGATACCAACTCTAACGTATGGAAGTGAAGCTTGGACGTTGTTGGAAGGACACAGGTCAAGAGTGAGAGCAGTGGAAATGAGTTATTTAAGAGAAGCCTGTGGAGTCACATGGAGAGAGGCTGACAAATGAGGATATAAAGGAGCGTTGTGGTGTTGATGTGGATGTGATAGAAAGCGTTAGGAGAAACACACTGAGGTGGTTTGGCCATGTGGAGAGGATGGAGAGTAAGAGACTGACGAGGAGAGTGTATGTGAGTGAGGTGGAGGGGGGGAGAGCGAGGGGGAGGCCAAGGACGAGATGGAAGGATGGAGTGGAGAGGTATATGAGAGAGGGGTGTGTGAACTGGGAGCAGGGCAGTGAAATGGCGGGGGACAGGGGGACGTGGAGGCTATTTGTTTGTGGCCACCCCGCACGGGATTGAGGCGTCTGGTAATAGATTGATAGAATAATAATAATAATAATAATAATCATAGTAACAACATATTGGAATATTAATTTTTATCTCCATACCTGAACGCTTTCTTCGGTGTGTCACGATACGTGACAGAGAAGGCAAAAAGTGAAGGCGGTACTAAATTAAAAAATAAAAAATTGAATAAAATAAAATAAATAAATAACATGGTGTCTTAACAGTCTAAAAATGTGTGTGTGTGTGTGTGTGTGTGTGTGTGTGTGTGTGTGTGTGTGTGTGTGTGTGTGTGTGTGTGTGTGTGTGCTTAATAATTAACACCTTCTGCCTAAAGACGTCATTTATATTATGTACCAGTTACTGGCCTACGCTTGTATTTCGTTTAGGGAACACTACCAGTGGGGTGAAGGGGTTAAAGAGGGTTATATCCAATCCGTATAGTTCCCAAAGTATCTCCCAAGCAGAATGAAGTCAACCATTAGCAAGAATACAGTAAAATTCAATGAAGCCATGGTAGTAACAGGATTAATACCAGACGCAGGTGGCAGAACAGCCAATATTTCCTTCCTCTGCCTTCTGCATCCACACCTGACACAGTGTGATGCGGGTATTATCTGATCACAGCATCATAATGACCCTCACCACTATATCACTGCTGCTCCATATATGACGCTCCACTTGTATTTCACGATTCTCCTGTGTTGCGGTGACTGCTTCTTATTCCCACTGTCACACCCACGCCCACACCAACAGACTGAACCCTTCCCGCAACACAGATACCTGCTGGTGTTTCTAGTGAAGCGCAATTTACTGACCATCCTGTATGTTGCTTTATTAGGCTACTGTCAGACGAGTTTTATTCAGTTGATGAGAAACATTATCAACTGGATGGATTAGATACAGGCTTCATTGACCACTTCACTACTGGAGATCCGTCCTAAAGGTGAACAGGGCCGTGTGGCGACAAGATTACAAGCAACAATAAGCTATCAAGATGAAGGGGTTAACCACAGCATATTACTCTCTCTCTCTCTCTCTCTCTCTCTCTCTCTCTCTCTGTATTTATATCTACAGTATCTATCTATGTATCTACCTAACGATATATCAGTCAACATAAATCCTCCTCCTTCGCCTTCCCCTTCAGCCTTCCGTCCTTCCTTATCTCCTTTCCCCAGCTCCTCCAAGGGATAAGGAAGGGCCTGAAGTTGTCAAGAAGGAAAGTCACACGAATATTGTGCGTAATTATCTTAATGTAGGATACTCAACGACGAAGGAGGAAGAGGAGAAGGACGACCTGGGAAAGAGAAATGAGGAGGAGGAGGAGGAAGAAGAGAGAAAAATAAGGTGAAAAGAGGAGGGTGAGGAAAAATGTGAGACTGGGAAAGGGAGTAAGGAGAGGAAAAAGACGGAAGAGTAAACGAGAGAAAGGAATGAGCTGGTCAACAACATTAAGAACGGAAGAAAGACAAAACAAAACGAAGGAGAGAAAAGATGGAGGAGGCAGAGGAAGAAGTATAAGATGAATAAGCAAGGTGGAAAAAAAAGATGAAGGGAGGAAAAGAAATACGAGGGAACAGAAGAAACGGGAATGAATGAAGTTAATGAATATTTAAATGATGATCAGTAATAAGAGAAGCTCACCGTACCCATCACTTCTTCCTCTAGATAAGTAAAAAGAGTAAAGAATATTTGAAACGACCTGAAAAATGAAAAGTTTTGAAAGAGGAGTGATAAAAGTGGAACATAAAATTGAGAGAGAGAGAGAAAGAGATTGGACCCAAAGTCTCTCTCTCTCTCTCTCTCTCTCTCTCTCTCTCAGCTTTGCACACACGCTAATACTACGTTACTGCAGACACTCAACGCAAAGCCTGAAATACCAAGACAATCATGGTCGCAAACTACATCTTTCTCGGTGAGGCAGTTTACTCTTGTTTCCCATCTTCTTTTTCTGCCTGTTCTACTTAGTCTCCCCCATCCTACTTTATTATTGCTTTCCTCTTTCTTTCTTTTTTTTGTCTTTCCTGTTTTATTTTTCTTGTTCTACCTGTTGTCCTCCTTCGCCCCATACACTCCTCTTCCTGCTCAATGCCTCATTGCTTTTTCTTTCTTATTTCTGCTCCTTCTTCTCCTCTCCCTTCAATTCTTTTCTTTTTCTTTCTCCTATTCTTCCTCTTCTCTATCTCCCTTCCTTTCTTCCTCTTCTCTATCTTCTTTCCTTCTTGCCTCTTCTTCTCCTCCTCCTCACCACACAGCCAGTGGCCTTCCCCGGCAGGCAAGAGTGCAGGCAGATAATGGGCCAACTTTGGAACAGTTGAGGGAAATGGTTTATATCAGAGAGGCGGACATGTGACTCAGACAGGCTGGAGCCTCCCTTGATGTGGCAGGGAAGGAGCAAATATATCCCAGAGGTGGAGAGATGGAGGGAAGGAGCAAATATATCCCACAGGTGGAGAGATGGAGGGAAGGAGCAAATATATCCCAGAGGTGGAGAGATGGAGGGAAGGAGCAAATATATCCCACAGGTGGAGAGATGGAGGGAAGGAGCAAATATATCCCACAGGTGGAGAGATGGAGGGAAGGAACAAATATATCCCAGAGGTGGAGAGATGGAGGGAAGGAGCAAATATATCCCAGAGGTGGAGAGATGGAGGGAAGGAGCAAATATATCCCAGAGGTGGAGAGATGGAGGGAAGGAGCAAATATATCCCAGAGGTGGAGGGAAGGAGCAAATATATCCCAGAGGTGGAGGGAAGGAGCAAATATATCCCAGAGGTGGAGGGAAGGAGCAAATATATCCCAGAGGTGGAGGGAAGGAGCAAATATATCCCAGAGGTGGAGGGAAGGAGCAAATATATCCCAGAGGTGGAGAGATGGAGGGAGGGAGTGTATGTAGGAGGGTTGCTTAGATGATGTAGAGAAGGAGTATATGAAGGAGGTTAGCTTATGTGAGACGAGTCAAGCTAAAGGCAGTATTATTAAAGCTCATTCATGCTGGACTCTGCTGATGTGGAAGGGAAGGGAGCAAATGTATCGTAGAGACTGAGAGGCAGGGAAGGGGTATATGAGGGAGTGTGGCTTGGAGTATAATGCAGTGTTCATGGGAGACTGAGGAGAGGAAGACAAAGGGCAATATTAATGAAACTGTTTCAGTCAGGGCGGAGACTGCTGATGTGAGAGGGAAAGTAAATGTATCATAAGCTGAGATACATAGAGGAGGAGAACATGAAAGATGGCGACGTGCATGAGGATGCAAATATTAATAGGAGAGTGAAGAGTAAAACAGATAAATATAAAGAAAAAAAATGAGAGGAGTACATGAAGAAAGACAGCTTGGACTGACGAAAGTGAGTGAGGATGTGTGGTGACAAAGGATCCTGGTGGTGATGATGTCGGGGCCGGGCGGGATGATCACATGTTGTTCGAGTTTGAGACGCGGGATTACAGACAGAGTTAGCCTGGATCAGAGGAAGATAGGGACAATATAAGGCTGGGAAAGTGTATGGAAGTGGGTGATGTGTAAGGAAAGAACAATTCACAAAATTTACAATAAACACGTTGTGAGTTATTTATATTTCTAGTTCGCGTCTTTCAGAGAGAAGTCTGGATAGTCTGAGACCGTGTTTATGCGGGGTATTCTGGATATAATATGAGTAAAGGTAATGGGAACGTTAGTTATTTTATCATCATCATCATCATCATCATTATCATCAACCTTTCATTGCAGAATAGTAGAGTAGGCTTTGGTTTATACTTACCCTCTAAACACGAATAATTTAGACAGTCACATTTTTAGTCTATCCTGTACTGCCACCCAGGGAAGTGCAACTGGTCATCTGCCTTTAAATGTAATGGACTACGACAGCCTAGCCTTGGCACCATCGAGAGGGGTAACCTGAGATTAGATGTTAGTATACTGCTATTTGCCCACAACACGCCCCGCATCACTGGGTTGACATGCAGGTGGTAACAGCCTTCCCATTGTGAGTTCAAGCTTTTGTTGCCACTTGCTGCTTTCCTTTCATTGCTCCTTCACGCTCTCCTCCTCCCCCTATCATGCCAGAATGTTTTTCCTACGATCCATGATTTTTTGCCAATACCGGATGGAGTCATTATGATAACAAGATTTCGATTCATGTGTGAAAGAGGACGATACGTGTCTAGTCTCTGCCAGCGGGAGGAGGAGGAGGCAACATTCGTGTCAACCAACATATTATCAAAAGCCCTGCGACATTTACATTTGACTGATTGCTCTCAAACTTAAATATCTTCAGTCTTGCATTTCCAGCAACATTTCCCCACAAGTTTGGTCAAAACGTAATAAAGCAGTAAGTTTATTTTGCCAGGTCAACGTCTGACCTGGCCCTGTGACACTGACCTTTGACCCTCCACCCTTCCATTATATTTTGCTGAAATAGGATAAAAAACGGTCTAGTTATTTTGATCTCTCTCTCTCTCTCTCTCTCTCTCTCTCTCTCTCTCTCTCTCTCTTTCTCGTGTGTGTGTGTGTGAGTATGTGTGTGTGTATTGCTTTAAGACACACTGCCGCACTCACTGTACGTTTAATGTTCGTCAACACATTCACCAAACTCGAATTTCAACTCAGAGGAGCACAAAGAACCCAGCTGAGTTAGTTAAGGTTAGGCTCAGATCACTCCTTTGAACCTCCCATCCCCCTACTTTACCCAAGACCCTGCATTCCCCTCCCCACCCTTACCTACATTCCCTCCTCACCTCCATCACACCCTCTGAAGCACCCCCATTATCTCCCCCACCGCTGCATCCCCTCCCTGCATACTATCCCCCACTTGTGTACCCTTCGTCTCCCTCACCTCCCCACCTTGTATCCCCTCCCCACGCAAGACACATCTTCCCTCGCCCCTTCCTCTGTCCCCTGCTACCTCACTCTCATCCCTTCCCCTGCATACCCTTCCAGATATTATATCGTATCTATTTGCATTCCCTCCGCGGCTACTTCTCTCTCTCTCTCTCTCTCTCTCTCTCTCTCTCTCTCGTTTCCATCTTCCTACATCGCGCCTCTTTTTACCTTTTCTCATTCCCTCTCCCTACTACCCCTACCACTCCACTCCAGTCTACCCTTTTCCTCTGTCTCCACATCCTTACACCAACTCACCCTCCCTAATCCCTTCCCCTGCCCTTATTTCGGTACATGAAGACGCTATTTTCCTTATACATGTCTCCCTACGTCAAACCACTTCTCTCCTCATCGCTTCTCCTGTCTCTGTCTTCTCACGTCAAGCTGTCCTCTCCCCTGTGCTTATCTTCTTGCTTCAAGTTACTCTCTTGCTTTCACTCCTGTCTTCCAACACCAAGCTATCTCTTCCTTCATCTCTTTCCACTTCCCTGTTTCCTTACACAAAGCCCTTTATTCCATTGTCTTTCTCTCTCGTTGCACAATGGCGCGCGCGCGCATACACACACACACACACACACACACACACACACACACACACACACACACACACACACACACACACACACACACACACACACACACACACACACACACACACAACTCTTCCCTCGTTCGTTTTTCTGCTCATACTCTCTAATACCACTCCATCTCTTCCTCCGTCTTTCTTCTTATACCTACCTACCCCTCCACTTACCAATTACCCTGCCCTTACCCTCCTACATTAAGTCCCCATTTCCTTGTCCCTATCTCTGTATGACCACTCGTACCTTCCCCTGCCCCTGCCTTCCCACAGCAAGCCAACACTTTCCGTGTCCTACTTCGTACCTAGCCAACTCTCTCTTGACTCCTTCCACTGCCTTTGCTGTCAATCCCTCCACCGTCTCTGCTCCAGCTCTTTATGTTCTCTCTGGCATCTCTTTTTGGCTTCAGCTTCCTGCATCAAATCACTTCTTTCCTTGTCCCCTCCCGAGTTCGTGCCTTCCTGTCCTACTCCCTACACATACCCATCCCTTCCGTCACCCCCGCCATCGTCCTTTCACTTGACCCATCCATCATCTCTTATGAAACTCCTTACTTTCCATTTCTCTTTGTCTCTCCCTGCCTTCTTATATCAAAGTACTGCTTTCCTCGTTCCTGTCCTCTGTTCCTAACCAGGCTAACTCTTCCCCTGCTCTATATTCTACCTGGTCATCCTCATTCGGACTATCCTTTCATTCAGTCTCTGCTCAAGCTCCTCTTTTTCTCTCTGGCATCTCTCTCTGCCCTTCCCTCAGCTCATCACTCACGCCGTCCCTCTCCTTTCCAGTGCCACGTCTTCTCTGGCATTACTCGACCTCCTCCTGGTTTACTCAGGCCTCTTGCCCGTGGCGGTGGGAAGGATGAAGAAGGAGGAGGAAAGGGACCTGGAGGCAGTATGAATCAGAGAGAGGAGAGAGGAAGCGAGGCAAACAGTGATGGTGGGAAAAGGATCTTGACTTCACTGTACCGTAAGCTGTTCAGATGGATGAAAATATACCCACACACTGAAGTTCCCTGAAAAAACTTGGTCATGTGGAGAAAATGGAGAATGGAAGTCTGACTAAAAAGGTGTATCTTAGTGAGGTGGAAATGAGAGGGCGCGGTAGACCGGAGATGAGGTGGAAAGGTGACGTGCTGAGGTATATGAATGAAGGTGGTCTGGGTTGAAGGAAGGGCTGCTTGATGGCGGACAGGGTGACATGAAGACCATATATTCGTGGCCACCATTTCTGGGATTAAAGCGTCAGATTATAGACAGACAGATAACAGATAGATAGAAATAAATGGGCAGATATACAGACAGAATATTGTACAGACGCAACAGGAAGGAGGAAAAGGGCCTGGAGGCAATATGTACCAACACTGGGGGAGAACAGATATGAGACAAACAGCGCCAGAGTGTAAACCTTGACATGGAGTTGCAATATCCCGAAGTGACATCTCACCAGTGGCTTATCTGTAAACTGATACGCTTGTGTAGAATACATTTTATTTTTTTTTTAGTTCTTCATTCATACATCTACAAAACTCTATAATAAAAACGAGTGAATATTAAACTACAAAGCAAAAGGAGGACAAAACGATTTCTGATTACACTTAAATAGCATGAAGACTTGCTTATCCTTGAAGTTGGTTAAGATTCTTTATAAATAAGGGCCAGGATGTGATTGAAACAGTGCTTGTGTAAAAGCCGTACCTTGGAACTGGAATACCACCATCGCCAGACACATTCATAATTATTACACGCCGCTTGACATGCGAATATCACATGGCACTTTCCTTTTTCTTCATCCATCCATCATCCAATCCTACATTGCCCCATGAGGAGCGTAGGAGCCCGGGGCTAGGCAGTTGGTCTCGACATTTAAGATGAGAGTGACCAGCCTCACTCATCCCTGAGTGGCATTACATGAGCAATCAACCCCAACCACCCCTTGGATATAAACCTTCACCGGCTCAATCCGACTGGAGCGCAATAATTACCCACTAAACCACCAGGTGACAAAATTTGGCTATATGGTTACCACCCAGCGTAGTAAATGGTTTCCTGGTGTACAGGAAACCATTTGGCTTGTCACTCAGTGTAGAGTCACCCACAGGCAGAAGGAAAAGGAAAGAATGAAGGAAAGAAAGACAGAAGAGGATGGAAGGAAAGAAGGATGGAAGAGAGGAAAAGGCAGACACCCGAGAGCAGCACTACATCAAGTGAGTGGATGGTGAGTGCCCCCACCTACTACATTCTTTCTGTTTTATTTTTTCTCCCGCCAGATGGTTTTACAGAGCGTAGGCCAGACGTCTGGTAGTACAGGGATTATTGAAGTATGTATTGCATCTCCCTCATACTCAGACGTCTCTCGTTAACTGTGTAAAATCGTCTTGAGGTGGCTTGGAAAAAATGCGTCCTCGGGTTGAAGAGTTAAATAAGGCTGGATGATGAAGATACGAATGGATAAACTACAGCCAGATACTGCAAGTGTATTTACTTGCGGGATACAACAGTTCTGGCCGGATTATAAGTCAGTTCAGGTATAAACTGATATGGAATGTATGAGCGGATATAAGGCGAGGCTGGGGGAGAGAGAGAGGGGGGAGGGAGGAACGGAGGAAGGGAGAAAGGGAGTGAGACTGTGGGGGGGGGGGAAGGTATGCGGAAACTAATATAATACACTAACGCGGGTCGTAGAAGGATCACTTTTGCTAATAACACCTAAACATTCACTTTGCGTATTATTTATATTGTTTTAAATCCCGACAGTGTTTGCACCAGTAACAGACAGGAGGATATCGAAACGCACTTCGCAAAATAAATCGCTAAAATAGAGGTGTTACGAAATCTGGAAATTCACCAGCAACCCAAACCCAAGTGAGGGACAGACAGAGGGCACACCAGGCGAGGGACCCACGGCGACTCGACCCACAAGACAAGACACATCCCTCTCCCGCCCGACCTTACAACTTTACCTCTCCCTTGCCAAGCCGGGAGCAAGATGCTAGAAGAACATTGTGGTTCAGAAAGCGAAGGAGGGAACTACCTCCGTGGTACAGGGGGCTACATCGCACAGACGCATCGCCCAACTCTAAAGTGAAAGCGAGACCAAGTGTCTCACATGCACTGACCCACAACAAAACATGCATATGTAAACAACGCACCAAATTAACAAAACATTCTAATTCATTCTTTCGCATCTATGGACACAATAAATCCCTTCATCCTAAAAAAAAAAAATGTATTTTACTTCTGATACTACCAGAAGGCGTTACTGAACTTATCAGAGCATCTTACACGCAAAAGGGTTTATGAAATCTGTCTCTAACTACTCCAATTCGACAATATTCTCCCCAGCCGAATAAAATCGTATAATTGTAAAAATAGAAAGTCATCAGTGTTGTTAATAAATGATACATCTAACCTGTCCAGTTGGAACCCTCCCCTACGCTAAATAAAATCGTGTGGAGGGAGCCCCGTAGTGGAATTATTACCACGCACAGATGAGTACAGAACATTACTGGTAAGGAAGAGTTTGTAGTGGGCCCCCTAAGCTTGGCTTAGGCAGAATAAGAAAATACTACGGCTGTACATTCGTTCCATGACGTCCCTGAGTATCATCATACTGTAATGGTATTCACTTGTTATGGCTATCCTTTTAAGGCGAACAGGTGGCAATATTAGGCCAGTGGACAGATTATACTAAGCTTCCGAAGCTGACGAGAATACAGGAGCAGCAAGTGCTGAGTTTAGAGGAAGAGAGGCAGCTCAGTCCCATGGCCAGTCTGGGAGAATAACGAGAGGTTTGTGAAGGTACTTATAAAATATCTTAACGAATTCTTATGATAAGCTTCCATACAGGAAACTTATCATTTTTCTTATGTTTTCACACTAATGTTCACTCTAATTTGACTGTGATGTAATGAATAACTGTATGAGTGAAGGCAGTCGTATTTATTAGCAGTTTTATACAGGGAATAAGCTTAACCGATTTATAAATTCGGGTTCCTGGAAGCATCGAAGGTTGGGCAGGTTGCGGAGGCGGTAAGACTGAGGGGGAAACAAAAAATAAAGTATGCTATTTGGTTCAGATCCAAGGACATATACAACTGGGCGGCAATAAATGCTGAAATATGCAAAGACCTTCGGCACTCGTAATGCTTCAGTACAATGAGGTCTTCTTTACTGTTGTTTTGAGAGGTTTTCCTTACTGGAGGTGTTAGATATACCGGTAGCATGCTTTAGAACGTTTTTATTCGAGGTTCTTTCAAAGCTGGATAAAGTCGTGTGGATGTAACAAGAATACATCCAAGTTTGACGCCATTGTTATGAAGGGTTAATATACTGGGGAAACATACGAGGGAAGAGACAACGGGAAACAGAGAGAGAGAAAGAGAATGATGTAATTAGTGCATGTTCCACGACAGATGTAAATGGGTGGGAATAGAATTGAGAGATGGTTAGTACTGTAGTGATCGATGGAAAGACACGAGGAAAGGGACAACAGTGAGACAAAGGAGGGGAAATAACAGTGACGTATTTAGTGAACATCATAGAAGAGAGACAACTGAACGAGTGTTAAGCTGACAGACATGTCAGGCAGCTGAGCAGTTGATAAAATGTGAGAAAGAAATGAACAAGAGAAAAACAGAAGGGGGAGGGGGGGAAGAAGAATGAATTTCAAGTATATACAAAACAGTCATAAGCATATTAATGTATATTAACTCCTAAGAATAAAAATCAAAAGGTCTTTGCAAAATCCATTAGATGAAAAACACATCAGAATATTTTCTACTGGCAAATAAAAGCACATGTTACAAAAATACGTATTTCATGTCCATTTTCTCATCCTCCTGTGACTGTAAAGGTGGAAACGTGTTAGTAATATACACACCAAACACTGGCAGACAAACATAGTGAAATCTGTGGGGTGTCGCTTTCTTCTTAAAAGTACACCTAAGTACACAGGAGGGGCACAGTTTTTCCGAACTTGTATTCTTCTTTATGACAACAAACAGTGGGGCATATTGGAAAATCATAAAGAGATGAAATTACTGAGCGAAAATTTTTACTTCTTGACAAAAAATAAAAATAAATAAATAGAAAGAATCGCCGAGGAAAATCCGTTTGGTATGGCGTTGTCTGTCTGTGTCAACAAACGTGGCGTCACGTAAATCGCCCTGACCTGACACCCAAACATTAAGGCACAGCGATTCGATTTCCGACAAGCCATGGCAGGTTCCCATCTTCATTTTGTCGGCTTTTCCTTCCCACACATACCAACACACTCACCCTGGACTTTGATCCTTCCCACACACACATACCAACACACTCACCCTGGACTTTGATCCTTCCCACACACATACCAACACACTCACCCTGGACTTTGATCCTTCCCACACACATACCAACACACTCACCCTGGACTTTGATCCTTCCCACACACACACACACACACACACACACTCACCCTGGACTTTGATCCTTCCCACACACATACCAACACACTCACCCTGGACTTTGATCCTTCCCACACACACACCAACACACTCACCCTGGACTTTGATCCTTCCCACACACACACCAACACACTCACCCTGGACTTTGATCCTTCCCACGCACATACCAACACACTCACCCTGGACTTTGATCCTTCCCACACACATACCAACACACTCACCCTGGACTTTGATCCTTCCCACACACACATACCAACACACTCACCCTGGACTTTGATCCTTCCCACACACACACACACACACACATACCAACACACTCACCCTGGACTTTGATCCTTCCCACACACATACCAACACACTCACCCTGGACTTTGATCCTTCCCACACACACACACACACACACACACACACACTCACCCTGGACTTTGATCCTTCCCACACACACACCAACACACTCACCCTGGACTTTGATCCTTCCCACACACATACCAACACACTCACCCTGGACTTTGATCCTCTCGCTGGCTGGCCACGCCTTCCTGCATCTCTGTATGCACTATGTTTTGCTCCATATTGTATCTAATATCTTCAGAGTACTGTGGAACTCTTCATTTATTCTTCCCTTACGATCTATTTGACTCAATAAAAAGCGCCACGGCGTAGAAAACTGGTAGATGAAGGTTGTATGTGGCCCACCAAACAAGCTGGCCAAAATCGCCTTTCAACATGAAGAATGAAATAAAACAGCCGCCCTCTGACTAAACAGACTTACTAATAAGAGCGCGGTTTCCTAAATTTTATATCCATTTAACCCCCCCCCCACACACACACATACACACTTATTCACTTTCCCTCGACGGATGTCGAAGATAATTTCCCCTCTGGTCGATGTCTGGATTCGCGGATCCTTGGGAGTCTGCACGTCTGTCTCCTTGAAATAATGCACCTCTGACCGCTCCTAACACGATCCACTCCACCCAAGCCTGGAAGAAATGTACCACTCATACGCACCCTGCCCCACCAACAACGTTTCTCTCTCCCTCACCCACACCCTCCCTCCACATTCCCCCTTACCACGCCCATTCACCCTCACCCACACCCTCCCTTCACACTTTCCTTATCACGCCCTCTTTCATTCACACTCTTCCTCACTCGTACCCTTTAAATTCTACTCCTTCCCTCACCCATACCCTCTTACATTCTTTCTCACAAACCTTATTCCACACCCTTTTCAACTAATGCACTTTTTCACCTTCTGCACACCCTCTTTACTCCACTCTCCCGTACTCACACTCCGTCTCACCCAAACCTTCACTTACCCTCACCCATCCTCACCCATATATCGTCTCACGCACACTGTCCCTCATTCACACACATTCACCCGCGCCCCCCTCCACCCACACTCCCTGATACCCACACCTTCCCTTACCCACATCTACACCTACATCCTCCCCCACCGACAGCCTCCCACTCCACCGCCACGGTAAATTCTCGACCACTTCAGCTGGCCTTCAAGACACCATATTTCATCTTCTGTTGATATCCGGTGACTCTTTTGCCGCTGGCTGGGAGACAAAGTTGGAGCTGCGGAGGGTAGTACTTCCGCCACGTAGCCCTGGCCACTCTCATTCTATCCGTCTATCTGTCTATCTGTATACTTACCTACCTACTTACCTGTCCATCTGTCTATCTATCTATCAGTCTATCTATCTATCCACTGTCTGACGCCGGATATTCTGTGGGTTGGTCTCTCTCTACGATATACCACACTTCAATTTCGTAGTCCCTCTTCCTATCTATGAATTTGTTATTTTATTTATGTACTATTCTATATACCTTTCTGTCTGCTTATCTGTCCAACCGTGTATCTATCTGTCCATCAATTTATCTATCTATCTATTATTGTTATTATTATTATTATTATTATTATTATTAAACAATTTACTACGCTGGGTGGTAACCATATAACCAAATTTTGGCGCCTGGTGGTTTAGTGGGTAATTATTGCGCTGCAATCGGATTGAGCCGATGAAGGTTTATATCCAAGGGGTGGTTGGGGTTTATTGCTCATGTAATGCCACTCAGGGATGAGTGAGGCTGGTCACTCTCATCTTAAATGTCGAGACCAAATGCCTAGCCCCGGGCTCCTACGCTCCTCATGGGGCAGTGTAGGATTGGATGATGGATGGATTATTATTATTATTATTATTATTGCCATCAGTCACCACCACCATTATCTCTACTACCATCACCACAGAAATCAATTCAACTGCCACCACTGTCATCACCATTATCATCATCATCACCATCATCGTCATCCTCATCACCATCACTACTACATCTACCATCACCATCACAATTACCACTACCACCACCATGGTTACCAACTGTTAGCTATTGGGAAAGTGGATCAATTTTCCCACAAATTGACGATGATGATGGTGATGATGATGATGATGATGATGATGGGGACGGGGGGGAGGATAATGAGTGTAATCATCCATGAGAAGTCTTTTCCTGGAATGATATCAAGTGGAGTCCTATACTGGAGTAAATATCTGAGTCTACAGGCCACATATATATTAGTGAGGGAGACCACGGCAAGCCACCCTCGGCCTTCATCTTTACCAGCCCCTGTGTTACAAGTTTGGCGTGTGTTGAGGTAAGAACTTCAGTATTTTTCTACTCTCTCGGTCATAATTTCAGTCATTGGCTTGTCTGTACAGTTTATTTGTTAACAGGTGTGAATCGAAGCTGCTGAAAGTGGACAATTATTCGAAAAGAACTGACAAACTTTAAAACAATTAGCCACACTTATCAGCGTTTCTGTAAAAATAAAAGTATTACGTCTACTTGATGGTCTAATAATAATATTTCTTTCATATTCCATGAAAAAATAAATAGATTGTATTTCATATGGGGGAGGCGGTGGCTCAGTCGGTAGAGAGGTGGCCTAAAGTCCTACCGGACCCAGGTTCAAAACCCCGCTGGGGCAGGGAACAGTTTAAGGATTTGAATTTCATTAAATCAGACTTTACTGATCTACCAGAAGACCCGCCGACATGTCGTAAAAATACCCCCGCTAATACCAATACACCAGTCCTGTATGAGACAGCCCTAGCATGTATCAATATGGACGGTGGGTGTTAGCACCGAAGTGGTGACATGTAGAGGTGTATGGTATGTAGGACTGGGCCTTGAGAGCAGGCTGCGAAGTCTATACCCAGGGTCGGACACATAAAAAAAACAAAAAAAAACATATGGGCGCATGCCAATAAAAATACGCTTAACATATCACCAGGAACATAGGCCGATCATGTCCCCTAAACTGTTCTGACTATGGTTGCCAAGTTTCAGGCCCCAACACCTCCCCCCCCAGAGGGTAGGAATATGCAACGATACGTCTTCCACTTTAACCCATTAGCTTCCGAAGTTCCTGTGCGAGGGATTTGCTGGAAAGGTGCTAAGCGTACCGCCCTCCGCCTATCGGTTCATAGTCACGAAGCCCACAGGTTCCTACCTCGGGGTTCCCTTCTTTATCAAATTTTGAAAATGCCCAATCCCGTCCTATTTCAAGAACCCTGGGAGGAAATGGGTAAAAAAAAAAAAAAAAGATAGATTTTCCAATGTTTAACTCATTAGCTCCCGGAGTTCCTGTGTGAGGGATTTTGCCGGCAGGGTACTGAGCGTACCGTTCTTGGCCTATCGGCTCATAGTCCTGAAACCCATAGGTCCCTACATCGAGGTTCACTTCTATACCAAGTTTTGAAAATGCCCTGTTACGTCCTATTTTGAGAACCCTGGGAGAAATTGGGTTTTCTTGGCCAAAAGTTTCATCCTCTTGCATTTAATTTTACATAGCTCAGTGGCAGACAAAGACTACTATGGTACCACATCCTTTCCGTAGCAGTTCGAATGGATCATCATAATACTCTAAGGTTGATCTGTTGTTACAAATCATTCAGGATAAAATAGCAGTTATCGACCAAGTTATAATAAAAAGCGTATAACTCCTACAGTTTTTCGTATTCCACACAGCTGGCTTCGTTCATTTACCCTCACCGACAAATGGATATGATCTCATTCAGCCTCTAGAATTCATTAATTTTTTTTCTATCTAAAACAGGATGAATTTAGTCGATAATTTCTGCTCTAGAGGTAAAACATTAATTAAGGGCATTTTTAACCCTGCGTTCCGAAAAGTGTCTCCTCATCGGAATAAAGTCATGTGGCTGGCGTGAAATAAAGGAAAAATACGTTATCAAAAAGTACAGGACTTAAATATTCCTTTGTTTACCTCGTCCCCTTTATTATAAGTTACGGCAGGAATGTAAGGAAGAACTTTTTATTCCTCACACGTAGCCTTATGCAAGTATTTACCCTAGTAAATTTAAAATCACTTTGATTCTCCTTTATATTATTATTTTCAAAGTTTCCTCACTTCTGGTTGTCCCATTTTTTACGGCTCGGGAATATATGGGTTAGCTATATCATTATTACGCACGAGTTTGCCTGTCTGCATGCTCATTTATGTTTACCGGAAAATGACTAGGAAAGTCCCCACAGAAGCTAACACTTACCTGGATTTGTTTGCTTTTCGTCGTTTTCAAGCCTTCATTTCTCCCCCTGGGCCTCCCCTCCGTCCCTGGTGTCATATAACAATCTGGCACTAGTTACATTGGCTGGCCCTGTCTGCTGGTGTGGTGGATGCCTCCGACTGGGTCCCTGGTGTGGTGTTAACGTTGTCTGGGATTGGCGGGTCTGCGTGCCCACCCCTCAAACACCACCAATCCTAGACCTCAGCTACCTTGGCGGTAAATGCACCCAGTTTGTCTTCCCAACCCCATGTTTTTCCACCCACTTAGTATTACGTGAAAATGTACTGATATATATATATATATATATATATATATATATATATATATATATATATATATATATATATATCTTGTTACGGAACAGAGAAAGATAATGTACACTTTAAGTGAGAATACGAAGAGTCACTACTGTCCCGTAAAGTTCCAGGTTCAAAACAAAAGAGTTAGGTAAAATTACAAGTTAAAGTTTAATGCTTAAACTAACAACAAAACATTCATGACTCATAAGGATAATGTAATGGCAAATAAACAGGTTAAATATATGGTTAACTGCAATAGCCTCTATTAACACGAAATTAGCATGAGTAAATTTATCTAAGTCAGCCCTGATAAAATGACAATACTGGATAATACTCAGTGAATGCGAGATATATTATTACAGATACAAATTATTATTAATGATGGCTGATAGTAAAACTTTACATAAATTACAAAAACTTCACTAGGCCTACAAATTAAACTTATGCTATACAGTACAAGAAAAAAATACAACAGTTATACTGAAATTACACACAGCTGCTAGATGTTTGGAGATTTCTTGAGCACTCACAATAATAATAACTGTACAGGGGAGGACAGAGATGTGAACAAAATGAGGAGCAGATCTAAGTGGCAATGATGCAGAGACTGAGCTCATTATATAGGGGCCAGCAGAGCCTGATACAACTTGTAAGAAGGACGCGCAAATGAAGCCACGGGGACAAAGAGATGAAAATCCCGCAAAGTATAACAGAGAGAACGACTTACTCTACTATAACGGTAGAAGGGGGGGACTGAGGCAGAAACACGCTCGTGATCAAACATGCAGCAACTGTGCGTTAAAATTACACAAAGGATGATGAAATCATAGGCTATGTAACACCTCCCCACAAAGAAAAAAGAAATTTACAAAGGAAATTTCTTATTACTCTAAAACAATCTGTCTAAAGTCTAGATAAGCAATCTGCAATAACATTTTCTTTCCCCTTGACATGTTGTATGTCTAATGAATACTCCTGAAGAAGTAGACTCCATCTTGTCAATCTCTGATTTTTATCTTTAAACTTACTAAGGAATTTCAGTGGGTTATGATCGGTATAAATGACTATGGGGTCAAAACCAGAACACAAATAAAATGCAAAATGCTGTAAACCCAAAATCAAGGCCAAAAGCTCTTTCTCAATAGTTGAGTAGTTCTTTTGAGGTGGAGTGAACTTCTTACTGTAATAAGATACAGGATGTTCAATACCCTGATCATCCTCTTGCAGCAAAACAGCCCCAGCTCCTGTATCACTTGCATCAACAGCCATCTTAAAAGGCTTAGCAAAATTTGGAGTAGCGAGCACTGGCTGACTTAACAGAATAGCTTTAAGTTTGTTGAAAGAGGATTCACAGTTATCGGTCCAGACAAATTTAACTCCCTTTTTCAGTAGGTCTGTAAGTGGTGATACAAGAATAGAAAAGTTAAGAACAAATCTCCTGTAATAACCTACCATTCCCAAAAATCTTTGTAGCTCTTTCTTACTTTTAGGACTGGGAAGATCACTTATAACCTGAACCTTAGCTCCTGGTGGTGCAACATGTCCATCACCAATTACATACCCAAGGTACTGAACTTTAGCTTGACCAAACTCACACTTTGATAAATTAGCTACAAGATTAGCCTGAGCTAAACGGTCAAGAAATTTACTGTCATGGCATAGATGATCTTTCCAGTTGTCACTGAAGATTAATACATCATCAATATAAACAACACACCCTGCCAAACCCTCTGTTACAACATTCATGAGCTTCTGAAATGTGGCTGGTGCATTCTTCATACCATATGGCATTACCGAACATGCAAAAGCCTTTCCTAGTGTTACAAAACATGAGATCTCCCTAGCACGTTCAGTCATAGGTACTTGCCAGTATCCCTTTAACAAATCAAACTTACTTATGTACCTAGCCTTTCCGATCTTGTCTATGCAATCTTCCACGCGAGGGAGAGGGTAAGTGTCTGTTTTGGTTATCTGATTAACACGTCTGTAGTCAATGCAAAGCCGCTGTGACCCACCTGGCTTAGGGACCAGAGTGACACGAGAACTCCACTCGCTCTGACAGGGCTCAATCATCTTGTGGTCCAACAGGTAGCCAAGCTCCTTCTGGATGAGAGGAACTTTCACTGGGTTCACACGGTAAGGAGGCAATTTAATTGGCTTTGCGTCTCCAACATCGACATCATGCATCAACACAGTGGTTCTTCCTGGAGTAGCACGGAACACTTGCGGGTACTCCTGCAGTAATGCCGAAAACTCCTGCCTTTCCTTGGGAGGTAGATGAGAAAGCTTAGTCTGGAGATCATTCATGATATCAGGATTCTTCCCAAACTATCACTCAGGCTCATACTGCATGGGAGAGCTTCACTTGCAGACTCGGGTGGAACAGCTACAGTGCAGACTGGATTATTTTCGTCCCGCCTGTGATATAACTTTAGCATGTTGATGTGACATAGTTGCTTGCTCTTTCTACGATCTGGCGTGGCGATGACATAGTTGACATCACTGAGTTTCTTCTCCACGAAATAAGGGCCACTAAACTTGGCTTGAAGAGGTTGCCCATGAACTGGTAGCAGAATCAAAACCTGATCTCCTGGCTGAAAGTGGCGTAACCTGGACTTCTTATCATACCAAGTCTTCATCTTCTCCTGAGCAGCTCCTAAATTCTCTCTCGCCAGCTGTAAAGCAGTGGACAGCCGTTCTTTGAACTTCATCACATACTCCAGCAGGTTGACGACATCTTCCTCCGACAGCCAGCATTCCTTGAGTAGCTTAAGGGGTCCTCTTACTTCATGGCCAAACAGTAGTTCAAAAGGTGAGAAGCCCAGTGATTCATTTGGAGATTCTCTTGCGGCAAACACAACGAATGGAAGACCTTTATCCCAGTCTTTCTGATGTTCCAAACAGTATTTCTTGAGCATCGATTTGAGTGTTTGATGATATCTCTCCAACGCTCCTTGGGTCTGGGGATGGTGAGCTGAAGACGTGATCTGGGTGATGCCCAACTCTTTCAGAGACTGCTTGAAAACATTCGACATGAAATTACTTCCCCGGTCTGACTGTACCTCCTTGGGCAGACCAAACTTTGTGAAGAACCCTAGCATTTCCTTAACCACGTTCTTTGCTGAGATGTTTCTAAGTGGAATGGCTTCAGGATAACGAGTAGCCATATCAATCATGGTCAACACATAAGAAAATCCTGAAGAAGTCTTAGGAAGAGGGCCCACAATATCCACCAACACATGGGTGAAAGGCGCCTCAAAAGGAGGAATGGGAACTAGAGGTTCAACCTTTTCGGTCTGATTACACTTCCCCACAACTTGACAGGTGTGACAAGACTTACAATACCAGGAAACATCCCTGAAGATACCTGGCCAGTAGAAGTGTTTCAAAATGCGTGCCACAGTCTTCCTCACTCCAAGGTGTCCTGCCAAACTGGAATCATGAGCCACTCGAATGATATCCTGCCTACAAACACGAGGGATGACAACTTGATGTACAACTTCCCACTCACAGTCGGCTGATGCTGTTGGGGGTCTCCACTTCCTCATAAGTACTCCTGACTTTACATAATAACAAGTAGAAGCACCGGCTGACTCTTCTTCACTGTAAGCAGAGTTAGCTAGACCTTTCAACTCAGGGTCAGCAACCTGCAACTCAACCAACTCTTGACGAGACAAATTATCAACACTACGGGGTACTGACTCATCTGGTGAGTGGTCCAAATTAGCAAGAAAAGTGTCAGCTAGGATAACATCATCATCATCATTATCCTCTAAATCACCAGTAACTTTAGACTTAGCCCTAGTGACAGCACATGCAGGGAACACATCAGGGACACTACAATCCTGGGCCGCAGCCACTGGCTCACTAGACAACTGAGGAGCTGGACACACTTGACTTCCACCAATATCATTTCCAAGTAAGAAAGTTACACCTGACATTGGGAGTGTCTCAACCAACCCAACCATAACGGAACCATTAACAAAACCAGACTCTAAATTCACTCTGCACAGAGGGACAGAGAAGTAATTATTCCCTACACCTTGTAAGATTACAGTTTCATCAGAGGAATTAACATTAGAGCCTAGAACACTGGTCAGCATAAGGGATTGGCAAGCACCTGTATCACGATATATTTGAACTGATTTCCTGTCATTACTGTCCAGAGGACTGACAAAACCATCATACAGGAAATTAGCACATGAACTCTTGAGAGTGTCACCCACGTTACTGCTCAAAAGAGGAGCTCCATCATGAGAATTTAAGTTACCCCTCAAAGCAGGTTCAGTTAACTCATTTAAAGAATTCTGGGAACTCTCAAGAGTGGACACTAGACCAATTGACTGAATATTTAAAGACTCCTTTTTGTTCACATCACGCTGTCTCCTGAAACATCTCTCCGTAGTATGACCAAGCTTACTACAATAAGTACATTTACTTTTCTGAAATCTAGAGGTGAAGCTGGTATTTACTTCCTGAGAAACATCATCTTTATTCTCTTTCCTGTTACCTGTACTCTGAGTAGAGGCAACGTACTTACTCTCAGCTTTCCCTTTTTCTCTAGAATATCTCTTGTGAGTGAGAACATACTCATCAGCTAAAACTGCAGCATCAGACAAATTATCTATTCCTTTCTCATCAAGATATAGGCTTACATCTTTATAAATACACCTTTTGAAATCCTCCAGCAAAATCATCTGCTTAAATTTACCAAAATCAGAATCCACATTCTTTGAATTTAACCACTGCTCTAACAAATCTTCTTTGATTTTTGCATACTCAACATGGGATTGCTTATCTTGCTTGTAAGTTGTCCTAAATTTTACTCTATAGGCTTCAGGAACAAGCTCATAGGCCTTAAGAATCAAGCTCTTAACTACATCATAATTATCAGACTGATCCTGAGGCAAAGATGCATAAGTTACTTGAGCTTTACCGGTGAGAACAGTTTGAAGGAGTACTGGCCAATACTCCTTAGGCCAATTAAAACCTGTAGCTACCCTCTCAAACAACTGAAAATACTTTGTTAAATCAGATTCATTAAAAGGAGGGACAAGTTTAACATTTTTAGCCACATCAAAATCATCAGAGCAAGATGATCCAGTTCCACCTTGTTTCATGCGATACTCATGGTCTGCCTGAATCCTAGCAAGTTCAACTTGTGCGTGAAACTCAGCCTCCTTAGCCTGTGCTTGAAATTCAGCTTCCTTCACACGAGCCTCCTGCAGGGCTAGCTGTAACTTAGCTAATTCAATCTGCGTTTGCTCATTTCGAGGAGTTACATTAAACAAGCTTTCATTAATCATGTCAACAATTTGATCTTTAGAATGATGAGAGCGAACAGCAATTCCCAATTGTTGAGCAACGAGCTTAAGTTCATTCTTTGTTCTGTTTTCTATATCACACACTGTTTGCACATTTGACAAAAAATCTTTGGCTTCATCAAGTGTAGAAATAGTAGCCATCATGAATATATCACAGTCACAAAATATCAAACAATATCCTTATGATAATATCCTGAATATCCTGATATGAGGTCGCCAAATTTATGTTACGGAACAGAGAAAGATAATGTACACTTTAAGTGAGAATACGAAGAGTCACTACTGTCCTGTAAAGTTCCAGGTTCAAAACAAAAGAGTTAGGTAAAATTACAAGTTAAAGTTTAATGCTTAAACTAACAACAAAACATTCAGGACTCATAAGGATAATGTAATGGCAAATAAACAGGTTAAATATATGGTTAACTGCAATAGCCTCTATTAACACGAAATTAGCATGAGTAAATTTATCTAAGTGAGCCCTGATAAAATGACAATACTGGATAATACTCAGTGAATGCGAGATATATTATTACAGATACAAATTATTATTAATGATGGCTGATAGTAAAACTTTACATAAATTACAAAAACTTCACTAGGCCTACAAATTAAATTTATGCTATACAGTACAAGAAAAAAATACAACAGTTATACTCAAATTACACACAGCTGCTAGATGTTTGGAGATTTCTTGAGCACTCACAATAATAATAACTGTACAGGGGAGGACAGAGATGTGAACAAAATGAGGAGCAGATCTAAGTGGCAATGATGCAGAGACTGAGCTCATTATATAGGGGCCAGCAGAGCCTGATACAACTTGTAAGAAGGACGCGCAAATGAAGCCACGGGGACAAAGAGATGAAAATCCCGCAAAGTATAACAGAGAGAACGACTTACTCTACTATAACGGTAGAAGGGGGGGACTGAGGCAGAACACGCTCGTGATCAAACATGCAGCAACTGTGCGTTAAAATTACACAAAGGATGATGAAATCATAGGCTATGTAACAATATATATATATATATATATATATATATATATATATATATATATATATATATATATATATATATATATATATATATTAGGGAAGATCAGAACTACTATGAAAGTCACGAAAAAGTGTACGATGTTATTGGTGTCAATTTTCGCAAACATTCCTCTCACACTGTTCCCACTTCCCTCTCACACACACTCCGAGACTGTCGGATATTAGTTATTAGTAAACTATCTCAGTGATCACCTGCCCTACACAGAGTTAAGGCTGGACCACCTGGCAATGACCCGAAGATCTGTTTTGTCTGTGTAACTATTATACTCTTGCTGCAACACACTCAGATTCAGCTAATGCATCCATTGTTTTATCACACCCTCTCCTTTGCCAAGAAGTTGCTGACTAGGCCCAGATTATCCAGTAAAGGAAAATATAGTGCTGGTTGGCTAACAGGCACTTGATCCACTTTCTTCCTTGTCGCTGAGTAGAGGCCAACTCTAAACCACCATCACTTAGATATTATTCATATTTACAAACTATCTTAATCTTCTGTATGCCAACATCACTTTTATATTCATATTTACAAACTATCTTAACCTTTTGTACACAACCATCACTTACATATTATTCGTATTTATAAACACTCTTGACCTTAACCTTATGTATGTCACAATCACTTATACATTATTCTGGATGACGACAGACGATTTTATTTAGGTGAGGGGGAACCCTACGGAACAAAAAGTTGTACATAAGATTGTGATATTCTGTTTGTGTGTGTGTGTGTGTGTGTGTGTGTGTGTGTGTGTGTGTGTGTGTGTGTGTGTGTGTGTGTGTGTGTGTGTGTGTGTGTGTGTTTAACATTTATCTTCACCTATACAGCAAACAAACTCTTGTCAACTAAAATGGAGAAGTACAACCGCACACAAAATACTGATGCTAATAATTCAGTGCCATGGAGACTTGTGGGAACTGGCCAGGATCCTTTACCAATACTTCTCCGGCCATGGCTTCTTGCCATCCTCCCTCCTGAGCCAGACAATTAACGTGAGGGGAAAAAAAAAGTGAGAGCGAGAGTGAATGGCTGGTGATATGGTGGTGAGGACAGTGGAACGTGATGGTCATGTATGGCCCACGGCTTTGTGTGTTGGGGGAATACCAATCATTGCTTTACACTGCACATGCAGCATACTGTACAGTACACTCGGATAACGCTTGACTTTCACAGACTTCAATTGCTGATAATGAGCTTTGTTACAGTGGAACAAATACTCCATACTCAGTTTTTTATTTCAACATAGATGGAATTCAGTAACAATATAGGGGAGGGGGTAGGCTGATGGTAAAGGGGGTAACTGTGTATCATATTACAGAACCAGTTGGATTGCTATCGTCATTGTGCTGCTTCCTGTCATACCCTCACCCATTATGGTTATTGGTCAGTCTTATCTCTCCTTTTACTGGATGGATGATTCGTTAGACTAAGCGAATTTTAAAACTATACAAACTTTTCCAGCGACAACGAAAGCAAGCGAAAACAGGCGAGGATTAAACTTTCAGCGCTAGTTAATTGGATGAAATAATTCAGAGTCCAAAATCGCTGTTCTCTGAGGGATTGTCATCATCCTAAAGCCACAACTATTTAATATTATCGTTAACTAATAGGCAAACAAAACACAAATGTATACAAGTAACGCACTGAACCAACAACGTACTGCGATATTAACTAAAACCATTCTCACTCATTTACCAGGAGTATATCCTTCTTGTATTTCATTCTGCGCTAATCGCACAGTGTGCCAGAGCCAACCTGTCTATCTGTCTATTGCCAAATGCCTCAATCCCATAAGGGGTGACCACAAACTAATCGCCTCCATGCCGCCCTGTCCATGGAGGTGATTTGTTTGTGGCCACCCCTTACGGGACCGAGGTGTCTGGCAGTAGATCCAACCTACTTACAGTATTTACTAACCTAAATTTAGTATTTCTATTTTTTTTTTTTTTCAAAAGACTTGTATCGTGGATGAATGCAAACCCGAGGAATATTAAATAAAAATAGTCTATATTTTGCTTTCCTATACACTGTGACCGGTGCCATTTTCTCCTTCAATGTATAACTGTAAATAATAGACGTAATTCTCTCTAACCTCTGATAAAACAAAACAGCGTAGGAGATTACTACAGGAAGCGTTATTGTCCCACACGGGGTCCATTGTTTATACTCATGGCTTATGTTTTTCTTTTCTACTCTCTCTCTCTCTCTCGTTTCTATTTTTCTATTCTCCTTCTATCCCTTACGACTCATGGAACCTTTTTCCTCTCACTTCTCACCTTCTCTCACCTTCCTATCCCCCTGCTCCATTCTTCCTCACGATTCATTTTTTCCCCCTCTGTTTCTCTGTTTAATTTTTTGTCTTTTCACTTTAATCCTCTCCCTCACCAGCGTGCCTGTCTCCTCCTTTCCCACACTTTCTGTATACCCTCTCCTATATTCCCCTCAACCCATCTCTCTCTCTCTCTCTCTGCCTTCCTCCCGACTACTGCCTGTGTAATGCCTCCCTCTGCCTGCCTTCCAGCTGCTTAACATCATTACCTCATCAAACTCCATATCCTCTGCCTCTCCACCCTGTCAACACCCTTCAAATACTGTGCATTTCACCATCTTCCTTTTCCTCTCCCTCTTCCTTCCATCCCATCTACCTCTATGTCCTCATCCACCCTCTTTTCACACCCTGTCAACCCCTCAAACTCCGCCCCCTCATATCCTCTCTCATGTGTCATTTCCATCATTCTCTCCCCTCCTCCAGAATCAGATACCACAGTTATAGACTTCTCTGTAAGAAACAGCGTCGAATCGTTTAGATCCGATGATGCTGGCTTTCCTCTGCATTCAGTTCCTCTTAACCTTCACATCATCATCATCATCATCATCCCCTCTACTTCAGCTTTCCCCCAGCCCAGCCCCCTACTCACAGCCCCCTCCCCTCTCCCAGCACCGCATTGTTCCAACAGGAGTGCCCCGTGGGACTCCACTTGGCTCCGTCCGATAACACATTTGTGCCTGTTTTAATACACAGTTTTTGTCTAGCCTGAAACTGTTGTTTGTTAATTCTTTAGTGGATATGTCGAACTGTCGATAAGTGTTTACATCGCTGTGTGTCTGTCTATCTGTCTCTGTATGTCTATCTGTTTACTGATAAATTTCTGTCTGTCTGTCTACTTGTGTACTGATATCTTTGTGTCTCTGTCTACCTGTGTACTGACATCTGTCTGTCTGCCTACCTGTGAACCGATATCTGCCTTAGTTATTTACCTCTGTGGCTTACTGTGATCTGTTTGTGTGTTTGCCTTCGTATCTACCATTATCTGTTATTTGTCTGACTGTACTGTATATCTCTGTTCGCCCGTCTCTCATTCAAGCTACCAACCTACCTACCCCTTCACTACGTCTTGCTTATTTCATTCTAGCGACCAGCTGACTATTTCATTCTGAATGAGAGAATGCTTATAACTGGAGGGGTCAGAACGTTCATTAATCTTTACACAATACTCTGTTCACATTAACTTGATCCTTATTGGCCATCTTGCCATCCTGAATACAGTATTGTTGTGGATAGGATGTGGAGCCGTAACACTGTCATAGTGCCACTGAGCTAATGGAAATAATCTGGAAAATGAAAATCTCTGCCAAAATAAGGGAGACTAACCAACAAACGTCTGTACTAAAATTGTCTGAAGGTGGCAAGAGAAAATTATATAAAAGAGGTAATCGTTCAGAAGTGGCTACGGCAGACATGACATCAAAATTACCTTGATAATAGAGAGAATAATTACCAGGTGGAATAACATAGTGGTAATTCCGTCTAAATATAACAGGATATTATAGGATAAGCTGGTGTTGTCAAAGCTTATGTTTAATTCCAGCGTCAGGTGAGGCGGATTTACCTGACAGCATAATTATCCTGACAAACTGTTGATTACCTGTGGAAAATAAAAGCTTAACCACTTCAAGCGGTGGGGAGGCGGTGGCTTAATCGGTAGAGAGGTGGCCTGCAGTCCTACCGGACCCAGGTTCAAATCCCCGCTGGGGCAGGGAACAGTTTAAGGATTTGAATTTCACAAAATCAGACTTTACCGATCTACCAGAAGACCCGCTGATACCAATAAACCAGTCCTGTATGAGACAGCCCTAGCATTTACTCAATATGGACGGTGGATGTTAGCGCCGAAGTGGTGACATGTGGAGGTGCATGGAGGTAGTAGGACTACTGGGCTTTGGGAGCAGGTTGTGAAGCCTATGCCCAGAGTCGGACACATCAAAAAAAAAAAAAAAAAAAAGCCGAGGACGCGCGCGCGGCCGTGCGTGTGTGCGTGTGTGTGTGTGTGTGTGTGTGCTTTTGTGTCATTCTCTTGTTAAAACTCAGCATTACAGATAAAGCGATACCGTAATAATTCTGGCAAGTTAGAGTGGAGTGACTATCGTTTTTAGTCCACAAATTTCTCTTTCTCTCCTCAGACTAACTTCACTGACTGTTGGATGGAAGGCAGTGGACAGGAAACAGGGAAATGAAATGCGAGATATGATAACCGAGGTGGAAGTGAGTATGGTAAGTGAAGGATGTAATGTATGAGGCTTGGCAGGACGAGGTGGGAAGTGAGACGAGGGAAAAATGGAAGTGAGGTGGAAAGTGAGGAAAGTGGATGGCTGGATGGTTGGAAGAAGCAAAGTAAGGAATGGGGGATGGTTAGCAGGGTGGATGGTTGAAGAATTGGAAGGGAACGATGGATGCATGTCTGAAAAGGATGAAATAAAGAAGATGGATGGTTTGTAGCTTGGATGGTTGGCAGGATGGAAGGCTGGGGTGGGATGGTTAGATGGTATGAAGGTGACGAGTGAAAGGTCAGATGGTTGGATGTATGGATGGTTGGAAGATAAGATGATGGTGGGAAGGTGAACAAAAATAAGGTGGAGGTAAAGAGGTGGAAAGTGACGCTGAAGGTGTAATAGACGAACATACTGGAAGGGAAGAGACAGAGGCTGAGGATGAGAAAGATGCAAGGGGAGGGGAGATGAGACTGGAAGAAGAAGAAGAAGAAGAAGAAGAAAAGAGAGAGAGAGAGAGAGAGAGAGAGAGAGAGAGAGAGAGAGAGAGAGAGAGAGAGAGAGAGAGAGAGAGAGAGAGAGAGAGAGAGAGAGAGGCTAAGGAGCTGTGGTCAGCAGACATGATAGATGAGAGAACGTGACATGGACAGTAAAAAAAAAAAAAAATGAATAAATAAACTCGATAGAGAAAATGTTTACTAAGTAGCTTTGTAAATTTCGTGACATGCCTTCCTAAGTGATTTATTCTATACAATTTAATATCTTCCAATATGTTATTAATGCAACCTTTGTCATTATCTTTATACAAGTAACATACAAAAGGATGTTAAAGTGTATTATGCAAAATAAATCCCTAAGGAAGAGGTGCTACTAAGTCTATGCGATTTACAGTACAGGCCAGAAGCTAAGGTCAAGAAGGAAGTGGAATAAGGTAGAATGAGGTAGAGTGAGAGATGCGGTAAGACAAGGAGAGTTGGTACACGAAGGGAGATGAGAGGGAATGAAAGAACTGAGTAGAAGGAAACAGAAAAGTTGTGCTACGAGTGAGGGAGGAAAATTAGAGATTCACATGATAAGATAAAGTGAGAGAGGAGGTGAAGCAGAGTAGGAGGTGAGATGAAGTGAGATAAGATGTTAGGGAAGGTGAGAGGTGAGGGAAAGTGACGAGAGAGGGAGGGAAAGAGGAACTGCCGACCATATATTTGATTATGAGATATGGTGCGGGAAGAGAGTGAGAAGGTGACAGGGTGAAGGTGATAGAAGAGCAGTGATGGGAAGAAAGTGACAAGAGTGTGAAGGAAATCGGGTGAATGTGACAAAGGAGAGAAAAGAGACAAGGTGACAGGGAGGAGTCAGAAGGTGATGGTGATGGACACAAATTGAGAGGGTGAAGGTGAGAGAGAGGAATAACTAGAAGCTGAAAATGGCAGAGGATTGTGAAAAAAGGATGAAGATGACAGAGGGGAGCAGAGACAAGGTGGTAAAAACACGACGAAAGTGACAGAAAAGACATGGTGAAGGTAACAGTTTCAAGGAGATAGGGTGAGGTCCACTGCCCGGTTATGCAAAAGCCCCTTAGTTCCCTCCCTATCCCCCGAGAGGAGGATGGTTAACGGTAGGAGAGACACAACTTCAGCCTACAGTCCAATGGGCTCACTTCTAGACGCGCAAGAGGCTAGAATAACAACACCAACTACTACAACAACGAAAACAACAGAGTGGAATTAGTAGTTAGGAGCAGAGAGAAAGTGAGGGTGACAGGATGAATCTGTTAGGGTAGGGAAGTGACGAAGGGTGAAAGTACAGGAGTCAGATGAGACACAAAGATAGGGTAGACAAATGATGAAAGTGAGAGAAAGAAAGGATGAGAGTGAAAGATGAAGAGTGTAAGAAAGACGCAACTTATAGAGGGAGGAACTGAAAAGGTAAGAGGTTATACGTGAAATAGTAAGATAGTGAAAATGAAAGATTATAAGAGTAAAAATGAAAGTAGACGAGAGTGAAGGATGAGGGTAACAAATAAAGGTAAGACAGGAAGAAGGTGATAGTGACAGAGGGTGAGGCTGAGAGATGAGAGAAGCTTGAAAGAGTAAGACGGTGAATATAAACGACGGGAATGATGAGAAGACAATGATAGAGGGTTCATATGCGAGTAGGGTGTGAAACTCAAAAAAGAAGCGAGAGATGAGAATAGGTGAGGATGAGAGGGTGGCTTTGTTAGGGTGTGAAAGTGGAAACAAAAAGAAACTGGCTGACCAAAAAGGTAGGTCACCTTTTGGTTTATCATTTGAGAGATAGGAGTGACGGTAGAGGGTAAGGGGTAAACAATGAATTTGGCCAAGTACCGAAGAGAAAAGAGGAAGAGAGTGAAATACAAGAATGGGAATGTGAAAATGAAAGATCAAGAGAGTTAAAGCGAAAGAGGGCGGAATTCAGAGACGATAATTAAAGAGACACAGTAAGAGGAGGCTAAATGAGAGTCAGAGTGGGTGAGGGAAAGAGAAAAATTACAGAGTGAAAAAGAAAACGAGTGAGAGATGAGATTAATAGGATGTAAAAATGAAAGAGTAAGAAGGAGGGAGACAGAGGCAGAGATGACAGTGATGGCAGAGGGTAAGGGAGAGGTGGTGAATGTGTCCCTGTACAGAAGCGAAAAGAGGGAGAGTGAGAAATAAGAGCGAGAAGCTGATAATGAAAGACAAAGAGAGTAAAAGACGAAGATGACAGATTAGAGTGATGGCAGAGGGTGAGGGGGAAGCAGTGTACAAAGTCCTTGCCACACTAAGCGACACCTTCCAGGACGAGTCTCAAGTCTGTCAACGTAAGAGGATTGGCTTTTCTGTCAATTACTTAGTGGAGGTCGTCACAGGCGACTGGCTTCAGGTTTTATTGCTGGTTTAACTGGAAATTGCTGAACGCCTCTGATGGCTGAAGCGTCCGCATAAGCGCGCGCGCGCACACACACACACACACACACACACACACACACACACACACACACACACACACACACACACACTTATTACATCAATCTGATACTTCCTGCAACTCACCCCGTTAAGACAACAACTTTCTGAAGTAATGAAGGAGTTTTACCAGACCAAGATGGGCTACGTATTATCTTTCTTTCTACAACACGCTAATTAATGTTGCATCAATTACAATAATTCATATGTAATCAAACAACCCCCAGTCACCTATGTACTTGACAATATTTGACCCACACGAAAGTTCAATCGTTCACCCACCATATGATGCTATGTTCCATTATCAGTGCCAATGTGACATCTTTCTTTCTTTTTTGTTTTCTTTTTTTTTTGACAAGCTGATGATTACCCAGTCATCTTGATGTCTTACTACCTACCTACCTACCTACGTACCTACCCCACCTACCTATCTATCTAAATCTATCTATTTATCTATCTACTGTTTGACGCTGCAATCAGTGAGGTGGTAGTGTTGACAAAAGGTACCTCCTGTCGTTTCTGTCCCTACTCAGTAACGACTCAACCCCTCTTCCCACAACAGAGATCAAAAATGGAAAAATACTGACCTCATTCACTGACCTCTTTCCTTGACCAAAATTTCCCCCGGTCGTTTTCTTAAGGACATGGCACTTGACAAACCTAATTTGGATAATTCCATCAAGGGTCCATTTTAAGGGATGGGGTACTGAGGGGCTGGGAAGAGATTATAAGAGAGAGGCACAAGCAAAGGGGCGAGGGGAAGATTGGGGTGAGGGGTGTGGGGTGAGGGGTGAGGGGGGGGAAGCCTAATTCTTATGACAACACAAATAATATCCTAACAACACTAACATCAGTTACCTACAACATACAACTATACTGTGTCAATGTGTTTTGTTTCACATACCGTACCTTCATGAATAAACATCTCTTCACGCTAACCATGTGTATGCGCCAACGCAAGATCGTGCTAGAAGAGTGAGAGAAGAGTTCTGGACAAATGTGGAAGTGTGCATGGAAAAGTTTGGAAGGAATGAGAGAGTGTTTTTGATCGGTGATATGAATGGTAAAGTTGGTAATGTGAAGGTGGATGGAATAGTTGGTGAGTGGGGTGTGCCTGCTGAGATAGATGAGAATGGGAGTGCGTTAGTGGACATCTGTGCTGGGAGGGGGTTGGTAATAGCCAATACCCTCTTCAGGCATAAAATGATCCACAGGTATACATGGCGAGTGATGAGAAGGGTGGGTGGTGAACTGAATGAAAGGAAGGCAATGATTGATTATGTGTGTGTGGATGAAAGGATGCGAAGATGTATATTGGATGCAAGAGTTTATAGAGGTTGGGGGAGTGGCCTTTCTGACCACTACTTGGTGGTGGCCAGAATTAGGATGCAAGTAAGATGGAGGAATAGAAGAAGGGAAAGACGAGAGGAAGGAGTAGTTGCAAGGAGAGTGGAAAGGTTACAAGAGGATGAGAAAAAGGCAGAGTATAAGAGAGAAGTGGAGGAACGATTGGGCAAATATGAATTGGAGCAGATGGGAGACGTGGAAGGTGTGTGTAAGATATTTACAGAAGAAATATGTGCAGCATGTGATGTGGTGTGTGGAAGGAAGAGAAGACGGAGGGGGTGCAAGGAACAGCGTGGTGGACTGAAGAGGTGAAACAGGCTGTGGCACAAAAGAAGAAAGCATACAATGAATGGATGAGAAATAGGGGCGTGGAAGAAGTTGAGAGGCAGAAGAGAGAGTTATATGTGGAAAGGAAGAGAGAGGTGAAAAAGATTAGTAAGAGAGAGTAAGAAGAGAGTGGATGAGGAATTTGGAAGGAATTTGAGTGTAAAGTGGAGGGACTGTAAGAAAATGTTCTGGAGAGAAGTGAAAAGAGTAAGACAGGGTGGAAGTGAAGTTAGCAGGGGAGTGAAAGATAAACATGGTAGATTACTAGTGGAGAAGGGAGAAAAAGTGAGCAGATGGAGAGAACACTTTAAGGAATTGTTGAACGTAGAGGATGGAAGTAATGCGAGTATAAGTGGCTGGGGAATGGCTGGGAGAAGGAGGGAGGTGAGAAGACAGGTAGAAATCAGTAGGATAGAGGTTGTGGAAGCAATGAAGAAAGTTAAATCGGGGAAAGCCCCAGGAATTGATGGAGTGTGTGGTGAGATGCTGAAGCATGGGGGAGAGATAGTAGTAGAATGGATGTGGAAGATGTGCAGATTGGCCTGGGAGGAAGGTAGAGTCCCGGAGGATTGGAAGTCAGGTATAATTATTCCCTTGTACAAAGGAAAAGGGGAAAAAGAAGTGTGTGGTAACCATAGGGGCATTTGTCTTCTTAGTATAATAGGAAAAGTGTATGGTAGGATACTTATAGACAGAGTTAGAGAAAGAACAGAGAAATTAGTTGGAGAAGAACAGGGAGGCTTTAGGAAGGGAAGAGGTTGTGTAGATCAGATATTCATTCTTAGATCTTTAGTGGAAAAGTTTCTAGAGAAGGGAAAGAAGTTGTATGCGGCTTTCATGGATTTGGAGAAAGCATATGACAGGGTGGATAGACAAGGATTGTGGAAAGTGTTAAGAATATATGGAGTAGATGGGAAGTTGTTGAATGCTGTGAAGAGTATGTATGATGGTGCTAAGGCTGCAGTGCGTGTGGATGGTGAACTAAGTGAATTTTTCTCTTTGAAAGTTGGTTTGAAACAGGGATGTGTCATGTCTCCATGGTTGTTCAATCTGTACATGGATGGGGTAATAAAAGAGGTACAAGGTAGGGTAGTGGATGTTGGAGTGGCCCTGGTGAGAGAGGATAGTGTTTGGAAACTCCCTGTACTGTTGTTTGCAGATGATACTGTGTTGTTGAGTGAAGATGAAGGGGAGCTGCAAGGCTTGGTGGATGAGTTTGAGAGAGTGTGTAAGAAACGGAACCTAAAGGTGAATGTAGGGAAGAGTAAAGTGATGGTCTTTGAGAGAGGTGAAGTCAGTGAATGTATAGCGAGGTTGGATGGTGAGGAATTGGAAAATGTGAGTACGTTTAAGTATTTGGGTAGTGTGATGAGTAAGGATGGAGGTTTGAGGGTGAAGTGCTTGAAAGGGTACAGCAGGGAAGAAAGGTTGCTGGTTCCTTGAAAGCAGTGATAAGAAACAGGGAAGTGAGCATGGAAGTAAAAAAGTTACTACATGACAGTATTGTGATACCAACTCTAACGTACGGAAGTGAAGCTTGGACGTTGTTGGAAGGACACAAGTCAAGAGTGAGAGCAGTGGAAATGAGTTATTTAAGAGGAGCTTGTGGAGTCACGTGGAGAGACAGGCTGACGAATGAGGATATAAAGGAGCGTTGTGGTGTTGATGTGGATGTGATAGGAAGCGTTGTGAGGAACACACTGAGGTGGTTTGGCCATGTGGAGAGGATGGAGGATGAAAGACTGACGAAGAGAGTGTATGTGAGTGAGGTGGAGGGTGGAAGAGGGAGGGGGAGACCGAGGATGAGATGGAGGGATGGGGTGGAGAGGTATATGAGAGAGGGGGGTGTGAGTTGGGAGCAGGGTAGTGAAATGGCGGGGGACAGGGCGACTTGGAGGCGATTTGTTTGTGGCCACCCCAAACGGGATTGAGGCGTCTGGCAATAGATAGATAGATAGATAGACACTTACCGGCAGAGCTGAATTTACTGAAGTATATTAATACTACTTAAGATCATTTAGAAACTCATGAGAAAAAAAGGCACAGTAATATCAGTCTCATTGTCCGGTGACACCGTGACCCAGGTCATTTTGATCCACCTGTTTGCTGGCCTAATGAACCCTCCGTGAACTGAAGTGGATAATTCATGGCACCTGTACTTTCTTAATCACAATTTCTCTTGCACTTGTCTCCTGTCAGATTACAACTATTTTATTGTACGGCGGGTTGTGTGTAGCCGTTTTTTTTTTTTTTTTTTTTTTAATGCAAGGAAAAAGGAACCAAAAGCCAGAAGCCCTCAAAGCATTCTACAGTTATCAGTAATACTAATTCCCCGCACGGCTGGGAACCGCATTCATCTGGGATGGAGGAGGAACTATAGTGACCAAAGACGTAAGCCTGTATTTGTGTTTTCAAAATGGTGAAGATTATCGGAAATAATTCTGATTTTACCTTAACTGAATCTACAGTTTTAATGATTACCTGCTATCTAAAAATCTATGGTTGTTTACACATCATTCAGTTAATTTCCTCAAAATATATATACATCTCCTCGAGAGAGTACGTATATTGTTATTGCCTTTCACATCCCTGTACGTTTTCAAGCCTCCTGTTGGTCACACTGGGTGTCTGAGAGTTCGGCAGCACGTTGATTAGGGGCCAGTGAAAAACGACCCTCATGGCGAGTCCCTCTGTTAACGCGGCCACACCTCATGCCAGGGATTGGCTCCTCCCATCACACACCACTTGTACCACACCATAATGATCAACTTATTACAGACTTTATACAGACGAGACGATAGCGTGGTGACAATAGAATGAGGGAAATATTAATCGTTGCTTTAAAAGGCCTATAATCCCAGCCACAAGAACATCAGTAAAATTATGGGAATATGACTACTTACAATACTAATGCCTATGATCCCCACAAAGCATCAGTGTAGTAGTAGAGGAATTATGGAAATATGAATAGTTACTTTACACCACCTATGATACCAACAAATCCTCAATATAGTAATAAAGGAATTAAGAAAATATATGAGTTGTAACTTTACAGGGGCAATGATCCCAGCAGAGGACTCAGCAGAAACATTACCACCATCTGCAAAAACTGGCCATAAAGAAACCAAACATGAAATGATACAATACGAGTTTCCTTTACCCAGAATACAAGGGTCATTCCATTCTAATCACGTTCGCGTAAATATTTGGTCACCTCATTTCATTTCAATTTGGAAAAGATCATTCGTGTGTCCAATTCAAGCAGAAAGCCCTCAGAAGAAAAGTCTCGTTCATTTGACCGAGGACGCAATCACAAGGAAATTTTAGGATAACAGTTGTGAGCGGAGGACCGGCTTGGTGGAGAAGGAATCGCTTTGTTGAACTACCATCCTCCCGAACCATCACCCTCGACATTTGACTTCAGTGACCCAGCTTACTTGGTGACGTCATTTCTAGTTTATATTTGCTGCTCTCCGGCGACTTTACAGCAGCTGAGAGTAAATTATTGGAGCCTGAGAGTGTTAATACTGTCATCATTAACTTCTCACCGCCGGAATAACTCCATCCATCGTATCCAGCTGACACCAGACCATTTTACTTAGTGTCAAAGGAGCCTGAGTGTTAATTAACCCCCTGAAATAAATGAGCTCTTTTCTAGTATCTTCTCTCTATCTCCAGACGATTTCACTCAGCCAGGCAGGCACTTCAAGTACTGAACCAGTCAAACAAACCTTTCATATATCCCTTCAAGACGAGATATCTTTCCTGAGTTCAATATAATCTTTGAACGAAATCTTATTTTACTTTATCTGTTTCTCTTCTTTACTTTCCCTTTTGCCAATTCTTTTTTTCTCTCTCTCTCTCTCTCTCTCTCTGCCAACCCACACGCCACTCCCTCTTACACACACACACACACACACACACACACACACACACACACACACACACACGCTATAGTACATGTGTAATCAGCCCACCGTACTGGTGTGGGGTAACAAACATTTACATCTCCGGTACTAACCACATTGCAGGTTGTGACCTAAATTAGTGTTGGTAATGTACACTCTGGGGCCTCTGTCATTAACCCCTTCATCCCAAGGACGTCATTATACTGAAGGAGTTAACAGGTATCAGACCTGAGAATGACGGGGACAGAAAGGAAAAGCTCCACCGAGAAAACAAATCAGTGATGTAGTAATGTTAAGTTACATTTTTAGCAATGTATAAAACAGTAAATTGTACAAATCTTCCAACACCATCTCCCTGCAGCACCAATAGAAACGTACAACTTATATAGCTAAAAATATATACAGTACGTTGGAGTCAATCATCCAACCTGTAATTACTGTGGTGGTGCTGAGGACAGGTGTGTGGACAGGCTGGTGGTGTCCGCGCCATCTTGCCGCCCTGTGAGAGGACACCAGGATTAGTCAAGGACGCTGGCATGCTGGGCTGGTCAGCCCGATGATATATTTTAGGTTTTACTCTTGCTATACAAGGGTGAGTAAATCGAACTAGTGGGGTTATATGCAGCCTTTACTGAATACAATTACCTGAAGGTAGCCAAACTTAAATAAAAATTACGGTCACTGGATGGAAGGAGTTCATAAATCGGGGAAAAATGTTATTCTTAATATATATATATATATATATATATATATATATATATATATATATATATAGATAGATAGATAGATAGATAGATAGATAGATAGAGAGAGAGAGAGAGAGAGAGAGAGAGAGAGAGAGAGAGAGATAAACTACTTATTATATGGTAATATCAAAGACAAAAATGATCATCTTGGTCCTCTTTCCCCCTTGGAGATGGGCTGGGGTAGCATCGAGAGACAAGGAATAATGAAGATCGGAGGTGTGTGAACTACCAACAACATGCCCAGTGAAATGGACCAAACAATTAATCATTCACACATAATTCAAGACCTTGTAACCCTGACGCTACGTCACATGCCTGGGCATCTGCATAAAGTTTTGTCTTTGTAGATGCCCTCCACATACACCTGCCATACACAAGCAGTCAGTCAGTTGATTGTCAGATAAATAAAGAAGGTGTTAAAACTTACTTATTAAGTTGCTCCGTGCATGATTCACCAACCAACTCGATCCCCTGTCAGTTAATAGCATTCACAAAATTTATTTCGAGTAGGAGTTTAATCCGAACAAAAGCCTGGAAAACGGTTTTCATTTACAAAGCTATTTTTGTCAGGGATCACAAATAAAGCTGGTTAATTACCACAGAATTAACAAAAGAGCATCAGCCGACGCAGTGGCTTTGACAACACAGCCCTGGATTTTGTTGTTATAGATTTTGTAGCATTGTTCCTTACGATTTTATATCTCCATATGTCAGGTTAGTATCCTAGTGTAGGATGTTTACGCCGACTATATCCATATTACAAAGACATAAATAACAATAGTAAATACTGAAGCATAAAAGGCAAGGTCCATCACATGAGAAGCGGTGCTATAGCTCGGTCACATTAACCTGGCAAAGATCTCTAACCCCTTTCAGCTCGGATGGCGATTAGGTCAGACTGGTGGACCTAATGACCAAGGAGACTCATTCCTACCTCCTAACTCATAACTAGGCCCATCGAATTTCATCTGGCCATAAATCGTGGTAGTGGCCCAGTTCCCACAGGTGAAAGCAGAACAACTCTATTAAGCTTTATGACCTCACAGGAATACCGTTGTGAGTCCTGGACCTGGAATCACGACGCCTTGGACGGTTCAGAATCACATTCCACCCATACATGGATGCTGGGTTTATTGTGACGATACGAAGCGCTCAGTGTGGATTCTTATACCAGTGGGGAGACGTTAGGATGCCGGGGCTGGAATGGTGGGTGGAGAGGGTGGCCTATTTAACTGGGTCGATTTTTTGTTAGTTTCTCCTTCTATCAGTTCTTTTTCTTGCTTTTTGGACCATACAGATATTCTATGAACAGAGGACACCAGTAATCTGGTGTATGGATTATTTTTTTTTTACCCATTTGTTTTTCCTTCCTCCGTTCTGTTATTTACAAAAAAAAAAAACTCAAAGAACAGTTGGGAAAAGATGACTGGATGATGATACAGCAGTTTCGGCTTGACTTATACCCCCTGCAGAGATGAGTGAAGAGGGTCGAAGTGACGCCAAGACTGTTGTATCGTCAAAATAAACACTATCTATCTGTATATAGCCAGACGCCTTCATCCCGGAAAGGGGTGGCCACATGTGATTCGCCTCTATGTCTACCTGTTCTTCACCACCAGGCAGCCTTCTCTCAAACTTACACACCCATCATTCAAAGTCTGGATAGGATTTCTTTCACAATTGGCTGTATTTTCGTTGATGCATGATTCTTTGTGGCACATCTTCCTTGTCCATCTTAGTGCTAAGCGCAGAATAAACAACTAAGGAAAAGTTGTTAGGGACCCCTGAAACAACACGAAATACTACAACACTCGTCACATACACATATTTCCATTGACCGGGTATGTTTGTAGATTCTTTTTTTTTTCTTTTGTTTTTTTCATTTCCTTCTGTGGTGGGTAAAGCATATCTCCGATGCCGAGGAACAGGTGTTTTAATATCTCTTAAACCAACGAGAAGACGATGCAACAAGACAAGTCTGTGCTGAATTCAAACGCACGTCAGAAGATTTATTATATTTTTCTACCATCTATTCTGTCTCTTGTAGATCGATGATGTTTTCCTACAGTTACGAAAATGGCGAAGTTAACGATAATCCGAAATGCACCAATGCGACTCGACTGGATGCTCACAGGCTTATTTTTTATTTTTTTCCATTGGTTGTGGAGAAGGACTTTATTTCCACCCGAAAAATCAACAACTGATGAAGAACTATTACAAAATTTTTGTGAACTGGAATACCTAACACATTACAAGACTGTGGTGTGGCGCTCTCTGTTAACGTATTATGTTCTACGTTTTCTGTTTTGTGGGACGGTGGCTTTTTTCGTTTATTTCTGCTTGTTCCATCCTTCCATTCTGTCTGTTGTGGAGAGATGATTTATTATCTTGTAACGGGCAAACTACTTCATAAAGGTATTCCTGTATGAAGTCTCTTACACCAAAGGGAATATGAAGGAGTGCCGGGAGCTCAGAAAGATCGTCCGCACTCGACTGATATGTATTTCAATTTTGAGTTTTGTTTACCGTTTTCTGTCTACTCTAATTTTTTCCCCTTCCTGTTACAAAATCCCCTATGCCAAGATCAGGAGACATCAATGTTAAGCCGTGGAAAGTTCCGTCACAGTTGGGTATACTTTTTCATCTGCCTTTTCGTTCCTTTCTCTCTTTTCTGTCTGTCGTGGATATTATTTTGTCCTGCCTGGTCTTGCACACTACAGCGGCCTGCGTCCAATCGCTGGCAGCCAATCACTAGGTAATCATTTCACACAAGTCTGTACCCGTGTAATTAATGAACCTCTGAGTAAAGCAAAGTCAACCAGTTAGGACGCTAAGTCTTGGAAAAACTCTGCAAGTGGGAATTATAAATTATTTTTTCGATAAATAAGCCGTGGCAGGGAACGGATTCTGAATTTTACTTAGGATAAAATGAACAGTGAAGCCAAATTTAAGGTTTAGAATTAATTGGATGCGCGTGAATAGTTCAAAATAATTATTCGGTGGGAGAGTTGCATTTTGTGCCTGGGATGGAGAGAAGAGGGGGATGGGAGGAATGGCAATGGGAGAGGGGGAGGGAGGAAAGGAAGGCAGAGTATGGGAGAGGAAGAGGCCGAGGAGGGGGGAGGAAAAGGGGAAGGAGGGGTGGAAGTGCTGCATTTTGTATCCGTGATGTGGGAAAGCGGAAGAGGGAGTAAGGAAGGAGGGATGGGAGAGAGAGGGGGAGAAGGTGAAAAGGAAAGGGAAGGCAAAAGGTAACGAGGTAAAATAGGGAGATGGGAAGGAAAGGAAGAGGGGAGGGGAAGTGAAAGGACAAGAAGGGAGGGGGAGGGGGAGCAGGGAGAGAAAAATGAGAGAGGGGGAAAGTAATGGGAGAGGTAAGGGAAAAGTTTTTTTTTTTTTGTGTGTGAGGAAGAAGGAACCAAAGGCAACGAGCCCACAAACCTGTTCCTTCCAAGAGAAAAACAAAATACAAGAGAGAGCCAAATTCAAGATCCGATCATTTCGAGATGCCTGGACACACTGCGTTTGAAAGACTGGAGATCATAGGAAGCAGGAAATACAGACAGAGGGAGACAGTTCCAGAGTTGACTTGTTGCATAAATGAAGGACTGGGAGTAAAGGTTAACTCTTGCATTAGAGAGTTGGACAGAAAAGGGATGAGAGTTTGCTGCTAGACGGGTGCTACGCGCCCGTCGTAGGGGTGGAGGAATGCATGCAGACAGTTCAGAGGAGCAGTGACCATCGAAGTACCGACAGAAAAGAGATAAAGATGCAACAGTGCGGCGAAGAGACAAAGGTTGAAGGGAGTCAGTAAGAGGAGAGTTTATGAGGCAAAAAGCCTTTGACTCCACCCTATTGAGAAGAGGTGTATGTGGGGAGCCTCCCCACACATGAGAGCTGTACTCCACACAGGGGCGGATAAAACCCCTGTATAGGGTCAACAATTGTGCAGGGGTAAAGAAGGAACGGAGTCGGCTTAGCACACCTAATCTCTTGGAAGCAGATTTTACAAGAGATATAATATGATCTTTCCAAGATAAGTCCCGAGTAAATGAAACCCCAAGCATGTTCAAGGATGATGCAGGATTAAGCTGAATATCATTAAACATTAGTGGGTATACCTGTGGAAGATTTTGTCGGGTTGGTAGATGCAAAAACTGAGTCTTTGATGCATTAAAAACAAGATTATTTTTACCCCAGTCAGAGATACGAGCCAAGTCAGACATAAGGTGTGCCATAGCCTCATCCCTTGTTTGTTGAAGTAACTGCTGAGATGGACGTTGCGGGAATCGAATGGAAAGGTGAAGGGTGGAGTCATCAGTGTATGAGTGGATAGGGTTAGATGTACAGCTTAGAAGGTCATTGATGAATAAAAGGAAGAGAGTTGGTGATAGGACAGAGCCCTGAGGTACACCACTGTTAATAGATCTAGGAGAAGAACGATGGCTGTCTACAACAGCGGCTTTAGAACGACCAGGTGGGGAGAAAGGGAAGATTGAGGGAGGGAAAGGAGAAGGGGAGAGGGAGGAGAGATTGAGGAAGGAAAGGGAAGATTTAGGGGATGGAAAGAGAGTGAGGGAAGGGTAACTGGATTGCGCTACAAGGCCTACCATGACGTTACTCACAGGCAACGAAGCCAACAAACCCCACACAGTTGCTGACGATGGCATCCTGTATCAGATATTGACTTTACAGATAAAAATAACGACCAATTCCCTGTCGTTATTAAGATTTCTTTCTCAGGACGAACTAAAATAGAGTGCAGAATCTTTATCCCCTGTTCTTCCTTCAAAAGAAATGATGGCAACATGAACGGAATTATCTTTAGTTTGTTTATTAATCTTGGTATTGTATTGGGTAAGCCAGCATGACAGAGGTACAATAACATTCAACTTATAATCTTGTTAACGCCGGACGATGTTATTCAGAGTTACGGTGACGACATCATGACCAAGGAGTTAACAGGAATCGCTCTTAGGATCGTAAGGGCAGATTTAATTAACCCGTTCAGTTCCAGGTTAAATAATTCTTTAACCCCTTCAGTAAAGGAAGATGTGTAAGACAGCTTCCTAAACTAGGGTACCATGAGTTGGGTGGAGACACACAGGAGAGTCATTGAGTCCAGCTGCCTCTGTCTCTGTGGGCTGCACTCGGCGACATGATCGAAAACTGCATCGGTTCTCTCTGCAGTTGCGTTAAGCTGTCCTGACAACCCAGCCGCGCGCCCTAAAATCTAGAAATATGCTGACAAAAGTTGGTTTATATGCCTTCTCTGACTGAGCAACATGTGTCAGACCTCAGTGTACCGTGTGTACCTTGGTTGATTTTAATGCCTATTAAAACCATTATACTCACTGCTTACGTGTTCTCAGCCTAAACATTGGGACACACATTTCTTTAACTTCTTCAGTCCAAGTATGTCCTTTTAAATTTATTCTTGCTTTCTGGAAACGCAATTTAATCGACTTAAAAAAGATATATATACTTCTGAAGGGGTTAATGGAGGCTTCATCTAATTTTTCTATTCGAAAAGTTGTTCCTAAACAAAAATGATGTCGTTCAGTTGTAGCAAAAACAAAGGATAAAAAATGTCATCGTACTGAAAGGACTAGTAACATACAAAGCATCAAGAGGAAAACTCTCCACGAAAAAATACGGAAATAATCATATAATCTAACCATAGATTTGTGGGACCGTAAATTTAACTAACCTAACGTACCCTAACTCAACCTAGCCGAGTCAAAACTAACCTAACCTAGTCAGACCCAACCTAATCTAATCAAACCTAACATAACCTAGACCAACCCAAAACAGAGTCGTGGTCCCTTTAAATAAACCTAACCTAACCTAACCTAAACACAGAATCGGAGTAACCCTAACTTAACTTAACCTAACTATAGAGCCTCGGTCACCCCAAATATGCTCTGGTATTAGACGTGTGTGGAGACAGAATGAGAAAATAGATCCCCTTCATCTGAGGCCGCCAGCGATGCGTGTGGTGGTGGAAGCACAATGGATTGAATTACTACTTGCACGCACTGCACGCTGACAACACTACCACCACCACCACCACCCCAGTGCAACCACCAACTGGCAAGCTACCACAAAGCCACCAATCACACTATAGTATGGTGATAATACGGTGGTGGTGATATGGAGATGCTTTGGTAGTGATATGGTGGTGAAGATGACAGAGAGTATGGTAATAATAGAGGACTGGTATAATGGAGTAAAGACAGTGACACTGTGGTGATAGCTTGGAGACATGGTGTGAATAAGTAGTGTCATGCTGGTGAAGATGATGGTTAAACGATGGTGATATAGTTGTGAAAATGGTAATGCTATTAGGTAATAAGACAGAGAAAATGACAAACACAAACACAGGATCCTGCCGACTCTCTCATATCCACCCACGGAAAACACTATCGAGGTGGTCAATATCCAAGCATTAAAAAACAACACTGGATGCATCTAGTAATAAATACATAATTGGCTCGAAACCTGTACCTGAACACTGCCAAGCAAACGTTAGTCCATCCCAGACGTTTATAATGACGCAATTGGATGACGTCTGCTGTATGGAAATTACTTTTTATCCCCTGCTATATTTGTATTCCTCTCTCTCTCTCTCTCTCTCTCCAGCGTCTCGTTCATCCCCTTCATCAGCTGCTGCCGTCTTTCACGCCATCCCATCACGTCAGCCCCACCTGCTCCCTCCTATCCCACTCCCTCTGTCCCTCATTATCCCCCCCCCCTCATTGCCTACCACTTCTCTCCTCTACAATCACTCCCCTTTTCCTCCCTTTCCTCATACTTTCACCACTTTTTCACTCTCCCCCATTATCCCCCCCCCCCTCTCTCTCCCTCGTCGTATACGCTTTGGTTTATGTTGGTCCTCTCTTTCTTCCTCTTCTTTCTCCTCCTCTTCCCCACTGTTTCGTTTCTTCTCCTCCTGTTTTTTGTTTGCTTTTTATACTCTCTGTTTACTCTAAGTTTAAACCAAAATTCCGGGGGCTGGAATGATGTGTAAATGAATGTGTGGCTCATTTCACTAGGGATGGTGTCTACACTTCCCCAATTTTGTACTTCTTATCTTTGTTTTAACCCTACCCTTAAGTCGGAGGATTGATGAAAAAAGGAATAGAAAAGAAAAGAAAAAGGAGGAGGAGGAGGTGGAGGAGAAAGATGATGATAATGATGACGACGATGATAATGATGATGATGATGATAATGACGACGACTCTCAAAACTCTCTCTCTCTCTCTCAATGTAAGCATCAGTCACTGGAAGACACATTCTTGGTTTTATCATATTCCTCTCTCAATAAAAGTAACAACAATAATGACTAAAGAGTAATTTGTAATGCTTGAGCTACACTACAAAGAATCTGAATGCTTTAATATGTAGCCATATTATCTTCACTTCAGCATCATGTACAATTTCAGCTTTATACACTTCAAGATATTAATAATGCAATGGTTTATCGTGTCAATTATTTCAGTTATTAGTCATTAGAGATTTCTTCTTGTTAAACATGGTAACTGATAAATAATAGTGTACAATGCTGCTTCGTTGTATTGTTTGTTGTACATAGGCGATAATTTGTTATGGTTGTTTACATAGCATAAAAGGTACTTCATTTACAGAGGCAGGTGGTTGATTGTTATAGTGTTTATTTCATGGTCGGTACACCTGTAATATTCTTTTGCAATTAATGTCAGGTGATTATTTTCAGGTGAGTCAAAGGAGCCAGGTCAATTAACTGGATGTCAGGTGGGGTGTTTATATATACCTGACAAATACAGATCATATTGAGGACAGGCAGTTACTTGGTCATCTATGCAATATTAACACCTTCAACCCCATGACGTAATTTATATATTTTTTGCCGATTTCAGACGATTTTACTTTTTTTTTTGCCAACTTCAGACGATTTTATTCATTTTTTGGCAACTTCAGACGATTTACTCATTTTTGTCAACTTCAGACGATTTACTCATTTTTGGCAACTTCAGACGATTTACTCATTTTTGGCAACTTCAGACGATTTACTCATTTTTGGCAACTTCAGACGATTTACTCATTTTAGGCAACTTCAGACGATTTACTCATTTTTTGGCAACTTCAGGTGATTTTATTCATTTTTTTGGCAACTTCAGGTGATTTTATTCATTTTTTGGCAACTTCAGACGATTTACTCATTTTTTGTCAACTTCAGACGATTTACTCATTTTTGGCAACTTCAGACGATTTACTCATTTTTGGCAACTTCAGACGATTTACTCATTTTTGGCAACTTCAGACGATTTACTCATTTTTGGCAACTTCAGACGATTTACTCATTTTTGTCAACTTCAGACGATTTACTCATTTTTGGCAACTTCAGACGATTTACTCATTTTTGGCAACTTCAGACGATTTACTCATTTTTGGCAACTTCAGGTGATTTTATTCATTTTTTTGGCAACTTCAGGTGATTTTATTCATTTTTTTGGCAACTTCAGAAGATTTTATTCATTATTTTCCCAACTTAAGACAATTTCATTTATTTTTGTCAACTCCAGACGATTTTATTCAACACAGAAAAAACTTTCAGACCTAACTGATTAAATGTAGCTGTCACTGATACCTTCAATAATACCTTCAATAGCTTTAAAAATCAATACTTTCAACAACTTTCATTAATACCTCCAATAACTTTAATTAACACCTCCAATAACTCTTATTAATACCTCCAATAACTGTAATACCTTCAATAACTTTAATTAATACCTCCAATAACTTTTTAAAGACCTCCAATAATTTTAATTAATACCTTCAATAACTTTAATACCTTCAATAACTTTAATTAATACTTTCAATAACTCTAAATAATACCTTCAATGACTTATATTAATACCTTCAATAACTTTAGAAATCAATACTTTCAGTAACTTTAATTAATACCTCCAATAACTTTAATTAATACCTTCAGTAACTTTAATTAATACCTCCAATAACTTTAATTAATACAGTACCTTCAATAACTTTAAATAATACCTCCAATAACTTTAATTAATACCTTCAATAACTTTAATTATTATCTTCAATAAATTTAATTAATACCTTCAAAAAATTTAATTAATACCTTCAATAAATTTAATTAATATCTTCAATAAATGTTATTAATACCTGCAATAAATTTAAGTAATACTTTCAATAACTTTAAAAATTCAGGTTTTCAAGAAACTGAATAAAATCGTCAGGTGAGAGAAAAAATAAAATTTAATACGTAATTCATTTGGATCGGCGGGGTTAAAAATGAGGTGTATATTCAACTTATTTTCCTTTTCTTTCCAGTATCGAGCCAGCTTACATCAGGTGAGAGTTTAATCACAGGTGACATTGCCAGATGTAGTGCAAAACAACTCAGAGGTAAGGATGGCAGTATTAAAAGTCTAGCGTATTTCTGCCACAAAAATCCGTAGTGTATACCACGGAAAGAGTTGAGGAAACATTGGATGTAATATATCACGAGGGATGATTGGTCATAAATGCTGATATATACAGTAATTATATACATACTGTAATTTTTTTTAGGAGATTTTACCACTCAGAAGATTACATTAAAAAAAAATGACAAGATAACGAGAGATGTTAGATGTGTGTATGATACTTTGACTACTGTTCTGTCGGCATTGTGGTGGATGGAAGACTGGTGCTGGGTTGTGTGATGTAGCAATGATGGGCAATAGGAAAAATAAAACAAGAAGGACGGGAAGGGAAGGGAAGGGAAGGGAAATCACGAAAAGTAGTGCATTCTTACGATGAGGAGCTGAGCTTGGCTGGGTAACAAGGAATTTCATTGCCTCCAACTAATAATATAACAAATTCCACTGCCACGCAGGATACGAGCCATTGTCTGAGTGGTGTTATATTTTTGCTGTGTTCAATATAGTGTTTGGTTTCTGTCGTGTTCTGTATATGTGGTGTTCTGTGCTTAGTTTGTTAGCTTAGTGGGCTTTCCAGCAGCAATTTCTTGGATATTCGCTCTGTATGTAACGCTTTCATGTTCCGATGCTTCGTGTGTGTGTGTGTGTGTGTGTGTGTGTGTGTGTGTGTGTGTGTGTGTGCGCTCGCTAAAACAAAAAGGTACAGAGAAGGTGCAAAAGACCCATCTTGAACCCACGACCATATGTGTTCACTAACGTGTGTCATTTAACTCTCGCACTCATATTGTGTTCCTTGTAGTGACGCATTATTCAGTGCCACACGGTGTCACACACGCAACACACCACTGGGCCACGATGCTGTGTTTACTACCGGCCGTAATGGTCATGGCGGCAGGCTGTAACGGCCGTCAAGATTAAAACTCGCCAATATCTAAATTCAATGCGAGGTTTATTGCGCATTGTACAATATTTACATATTATTGTATTACATTTTCATACATTAAAATGCAAGGGCGCTAATACAGCCGCCGACCCTTAAACAATTCCAACAAAATACGCGACAAATATTTCCACTCTTCTGGAGGTCATAATCTCGAATTAGAACCCAACCAGCAGAATGAATAAATCAGATGTTTACAAATAAATAAATAAAGCATTTGCACCAATAATCCCCGCATCAAAGACAACACAAAATGTAAACGTTAACCAATAGTATGAGTTATTACGTACACAACTGCTCAACGGTAGATTTTTTTTTTTTTTTTTTTTTTTACGTGTCCGACTCTGGGCAAAGGCTTCAGGGCCTATTTCTCGGGGGCAGTGACCTATCCCAAGGCCCAGTAGTCCTCCTACACCTCCACATGTCACCACTTCGGCGCTAACACCCACCATCCACACTGAATACATGCTAGGGCTGTCTCATACAGGATTGATGTATTGTTATTAGCGGGGGTATTTTTACGACATGTCGGCGGGTCATCTGGTTGATCAGGAAAGTCTGCTTTTTTAGGAAATTCAAATCCTGAAACTGTTCCCTGCCCAAGCCGGGATTCGATCCTGGGTTCATTAGGACCAGAATCTGTAATACGATCCGAATTGGTCCCAAAAGTTAATCGATTGTTCCCTGGGACATGGGCTATCTACCCACCAACTTTGGTCCAAATCGCTCTTTTAGTTTTTGAGTAATCCTGCTAACGGACAAACAAACTAACAAACAAACGAAAAACAGGCGGAAACACATACTCTCCTTGTCGAAAAGAACAAGGAGAAACAAAATACAAAAGCAACAAGAACAAACTAGTGGTGAAAATCAGTCAAGAGTCACTCTGGCCATCATCACTGTTGCTAATCTTGCCCTAATCCAGTGCCACAGCATTTGTAATTCCCAAAACAAGTTAGCCTCGCTTCTCCTCATCCCATACTCTGCTAATTAGTTCAGTGCTTGTCACAGTCACAGCCCCAGAGTGGCTGGCTGGCTGGCTGGCTGGCTGGATGGATGGATGGTTGACTGATTGACTGGCTGACTGACTGACTGACTGACTGGCTGACTAACTGACTGTCTGCTGCAGGGAAGGAAGAGTGCGGTGTGGGAAGAGGTCCCTTGACGCACACACAGACGAAGCAAGAGATGTAGGATAGTAGACCGCAATATCTCTTCCTAAACGATTTATTTGCCTACTAACGTGCATCAATATTCTTCTTATGTTATTAATATCGTTCTATTATCGACAAAGTTTGCATTAATAACATACAGAAGAATATTGAGAAGCAAGGTGCAAAATAACTCGCTCAGGACAAGGTGTTACGAGGCCTACGTCACTTAGGCGTAGTTGCTTCAGGTATGATGCCCATGAAGCCTTACAAGACGGCTCTGTCTGGCTTACGAGTGGCTTACCATCCTCAAAGGGTTAAGCCTCAAAGAACAAGTAGCAAACAAAAAAACAGGGGGGTGGGGGCGAAAAACCTAACATGTCTGAAAAATAGCAAGAGGAAAAAGTATTGAGAACTGAAAACTTAGCGACAGAATACCAATCAGAACCGAAACACAGGGAAGATGCAGCTAAACACTTCGAGAGGCTAACGCAAGAAAGGCGTATGAAAATTAAGACAGAGATATAGATGTGGATGTTGATGTGTACGGAGAAGGAAGGAGACCAGAAGACCAGGCGGAGGAAGAAGACCAGACGAAGGAAGAAGACCAAAAGAAAATCAGACAGAGGAGGGAAACCAAAAGAAGACCAGGCAAAGGAAGAAGATCAAAAGAAGACAAGATGGAGGAAGAAGACCAGAAGGAGGAAGAACACTAGAAAAAGACCAGACGGTGGAAGAAGACCAGAAGAGGACCGGACAGCAGAAGACCAAAAGAAGACCAGACGGAGGATAAAAAAAAAAAAAAAACAGACAGAGGAAGACGACCTGAAGAAGATCGAACAGAGGAAGACCAAAAGATGACCAGATGGAGGAAGGAGACCAGAAGACCAGAAGGAGGAAGATCAAAAGACCAGACGGAGGAAAAAGAGCAGAAGAGGACCGGCCAGAGGAAGAAGACCAAAAGAAGACCAGACAGAAGAAAACAAAAGAAGACCAAACGGAGGAAAAAGACCTGACAGAGGAAGAAGACCAGAGGACCAGAAGACCAGACAGAGGAAGAAGATAAAAGAAGACCAGACGGAGGAAGAAGACCAGAAGAAAACCCGACGCAGGAAGAAGACCAAAAGAAGACCAGACAGAGGAAGGAGACCAAAATAAGACTTGACTAAGGAAGAACACCAAAAGAGACCAGACGAAAGAAGACCAAAAGAAGACCAGACGGAGGATGATCAGAAGGTAACAGGAAAAAAACTTACAAAAATCTAGACACGGAAGTACAACAGATGTGTAAGAATGAGGAGGAAGACCAGATTCATGTGCCTTAGGACTGATGTCGAACAGAAACGAGAATTTGCAAGAGGAAATTCAAACACTTTAAGGAATTGTTGAACATGGAGGATGGAAGTAATGCGAGTATAAGTGGCTGGGGAATGGCTGGGAGAAGGAGGGAGGTGAGAAGACAGGAAGAAATCAGTAGGATAGAAGTTGTGGAAGCAATGAAGAAAGTTAAATTGGGGAAAGCCCCAGGAATTGATGGAGTGTGTGGTGAAATGCTGAAGCATGGGGGAGAGATAGTAGTAGAATGGATGTGGAAAATGTGCAGATTGGCCTGGGAGGAAGATAGAGTCCCGGAGGATTGTAAGTCAGGTATAATTATTCCCTTGTATAAAGGAAAAGGGGAAAAAAAAGTGTGTGGTAATCATAGGGGCATCTGTCTTCTTAGTATAATAGGAAAAGTGTATGGTAGGATACTTATTGACAGAGTTAGAAAAAGAACAGAGGAATTAGTTGGAGAAGAACAGGGAGGCATTAGCAAGGGAAGAGGTTGTGTAGATCAGATATTCATTCTTAGATCTTTAGTGGAAAAGTTTCTAGAGAAGGGAAAGAAGTTGTATGCGGCTTTCATGGATTTGGAGAAAGCATATGACAGGGTGGATAGACAAGGATTGTTGAAAGTGTTAAGAATATATGGAGTAGATGGGAAGTTGTTGAATGCTGTGAAGAGTATGTATGAGGGTGCGAAGGCTGCAGTGCTTGTGGATGGTGAACTGAGTGAATTTTTCTCTTTGAAAGTTGGTTTGAAACAGGGATGTGTCATGTCTCCATGGTTGTTCAATCTGTACATGGATGGGGTAATAAAAGAGGTACAAGGTAGGGTAGTGGATGTTGAAGTGGCCCTGGTGAGAGAGGGTAGTGTTTGGAAACTCCCTGTACTGTTGTTTGCAGATGATACTGTGTTGTTGAGTGAAGACGAAGGAGAGATGCAAGGCTTGGTGGATGAGTTTGGGAGAGTGTGTAACAAACGGAATCTAAAGGTGAATGTAGGGAGGAGTAAAGTGATGGTCTTTGAGAGAAGTGAAGTCAGTGAATGAACAGCGAGGTTGGATGGTGAGGAATTGGAAAACGTGAGTACATTTAAGTACTTGGGTAGTGTGATGAGTAAGGATGGAGGTTTGGAGGGTGAAGTGCTTGAAAGGGTAAAGCAGGGAAGAAAGGTTGCTGTTTCCTTGAAAGCAGTGATAAGAAACAGGGAAGTGAGCATGGAAGTGAAAAAGTTACTACATGACAGTATTGTAATACCAACTCTAACTTATGGAAGTGAAGCTTGGACGTTGCTGGAAGGACACAAGTCAAGAGTGAGAGCAGTGGAAATGAGTTATTTAAGAGGAGCCTGTGGAGTCACATGGAGAGACAGGCTGACGAATGAGGATATAAAGGAGCGTTGTGGTGTGGATGTGGATGTGATAGGATGCGTTAGGAGGAACACACTGAGGTGGTTTGGCCATGTGGAGAGGATGGAGAGTGAGAGACTGACGAAGAGTGTATGTGAGTGAGGTGGACGGGGGAAGAGGAAGGGGGAGGCCGAGGATGAGATGGAGGGATGGAGTGGAGAGGTATATGAGAGAGGGGGGTGTTAGTTGGGAGAGGGGCAGTGAAATGGCGAGGGACATGGCGACGTGGAGGCGATTTGTTTGTGGCCACCCCGAACGGGATTGAGGCGTCTGGCAATAGATAGACAGATAGAAATTCAAACGTATTGGACAACTTGCAGGAAACAAAAATCATCCTAGCCTATTTTAGAATCCTGAATGTTAAAACGAAATATTGGAGAAAGGAAAGAAGAACCAAAAATACAACTGAAATCAAGCGAGAAATTAACAAGAAAAAGTTCCTTCAAATGTAAATGAGTAAAAAGAAATGCTATGATGAAAGTTGCACAAGAAAGCAAAAAAATACACGCATCAATAAAACAAATAGCAAATTGCACGTCATAAATATCCTCAGTACATTACAGATATTCCGGAAAAAAAAATATATATATTCATAAAAAATGGCACAGTACAGGGACATGCACGTTACAAAGGTTTTCCGGAATACAAACTCGCACGGGTGCACAATGAGGAAAAAACTACAGGTGGAACGACCCTTACTGAGCTTAACGCGGCATGTCCGTACACACACCACAGGCATCACAGCTGCTGCCAACGCTGTACGCTCAGGAAACAGAGCGGGGTTGGCTGGAAATTCAGGTGATGGTAGTGGCTGTGTGGTTGGCAATGTCAGTGGGGACGGGCTCTGTACAGGGGTTAGACTATAAACGGAGGCTTGCGTGTGGTTAAGGAATATGTGGCACTTATGTTCCTGGCTGGACAATGTAACACTGAGATTATGTTGGCAGTTAAGATAATCGTGGTGGGTGTGTAAAAGGGGAAGATAGTGTTGTGATGGGATCTGTTCTTAGTTAAGGTATTTATGATCGATGTGTTGTTGGTAGACAATGTTAGGGTTGGCTCTGTGTTTATTTACGGCATATATTTGTGATGGCTGTGGCTTGGGGTGTACTGTGTTCAGGGTGGCTATGCTTTTACCTTTAGTAATAATGGTGGCTGTTTTTTAATTGCCGAATTTAGGGTTGAGTTACTGTCTAAATTGCATATATATGTGGTGATGAATGAGCTGAGGGTTGGGTACATGTGAGTGGTGATATCCGTGGGGCTCATGTGAATGGTGATACCCGGGGTGCAAATTTATGTGGAGATAAAAGTGTTAAAGTTAGTGTAATGGTGTTGGGTATGTGTGAGTGGTTACATCTGTGGTGCAAATAAATGTGGTGATGGATTAGCTTTGGTTGGTTTAATCAGGGTTGGATGTGCCTGGTGACACATTTGTACACGGTTAAGGTAAGACTCATTAGCCTTATTAGAACAGTGAAGGCTTTTTACTTTATCCCGGCTACTGTCAGAAGACTTTAGGCAGCACAGGTGGGTCCTCGTGCACTGAAGAAGTTGAGCCCACAAAGACTTCAATTCATATAAGAACCACACACTCACAAACACTTCATACACCTCTGCAGATTTGTAATGAAATTTTTCTGTGTGTTACCTGGCAGACGGCCGGCAATATTGGCGTCCAAAACTTCCACTTTTAATTCAACGCTTAAATTCGGCGTAAATAGCACTATGTGGGTGGTAACTCCGGCGGGGGAAGGGCGGGGATGGGGGAAGGGTGGAGGTGGGAGGCGGGACAATTCTGTCCCCCCTGACTTAATTTTAAACGTACTCTAACCATTTCAGTGTGAGTACGTCGCTGGGTTGGGAAGTATCGTCTGGTTTTATCCTGAATTAACTACTTCAGTGCCCTCATAGCAAGGCCTCATGGATGCACTGTTTGAACAACTTAACTGTGTCTAAATATTTCTTTTCTTTGGACTCTATATAGATATCTCTCAGCTGAATATATAATGCGTGTCCAGCCTGAATGAAAATAAATACTCCCAAATCAAAAGGGTTAGCGGGGATTTTTTCTTTTAATTATTGCATGGATGTCACTTGGATAAAATAACGAGGCTTTGGCGTGAATGCAATATTTAGTGTAAGAGCACTGACAACTCCAGGGTAACACTACGGTCTGGCTATATCTTCTCCCTTTACCCTGCCTCTCCTTCCCCCACTACACTATCCTCCTTCGGCCACTACACTATCCTCCTTCCCCCACTACACTATCCTCCTTCGGCCACTACACTATCCTCCTTCCGCCACTACACTATCCTCCTTCCCCCACTACACTATCCTCCTTCCCCCACTACACTATCCTCCTTCGGCCACTACACTATCCTCCTTCGGCCACTACACTATCCTCCTTCCGCCACTACACTATCCTCCTTCCCCCACTACAGTTTCCTCCTTCCGCCACTACACTATCCTCTTTCCGACACTCTGGAGAAAACGCGATTATTAGAGGGTTAATTGAAAAAGACGTCATGGTACAGAAAGTAAAAGAAAATAGTGTGGTTGTTGCCAGAAATAAATGAAAAAGACGTCATGGTAGTGAGAGAGGTCATTCAGGCCCACCTCACCTTTAACTCCAGGCACGAACGTAACTCGGGTCTGATGGGTGGAGCGGGCCGTGTTATAACCTGATAAAAGACCACTTAAACTACGTAATGAGCACACCCACACGGACCCATATCGACAAGACACACAGCTAAAACCAGCTAGCCAAGACACCACACTTGATATACCTGGCCTTACCTTTTATGTGGCCATTACCTTCCTTTAGTATTTCCTGGTTTTATCGTACTCTACTTTTTTCTTCTTTATTATTTTCTATTTTTTTTTTTCATCTCTTCCTGCCCACTTTGCTTATTCCATTCATCTCTATCGGCGCGAGACACGACTGAGTAAATTTACCGTCCATAAATTAGGTCAAAGAAGAGATCGGGGAAAAAATATCTATTCTCCTTTACTTTTTCGTGTTGTATTTTTTCCCGCATTCTTTTTATTCTTCCTGTTCTTTACTTTTATTGTCTCTACAGGATATCGTGTAAAGAAATCACACAAGTTATCCCTCACAAGGTTTAAAGTCAGTTGCTACATTTTTTTTCAAGATTTGCAGTTTCGTTTTATTTATTCATTGTCACGGGGTTTCTAAATTATCACGGGGTTTTTAAAATAAATGCTAAATATTATTTAATTGATAATAATATTCAATAATATTGAAGAGCAGGGACAATGATCGTCTTACTAAATCAAGCAACGATTACTTTACGCTGACTTCTTCGCACGATTCTCTAAGAACGAGAATTTATAAACTTTCTCAACAGTACACAGCAGAGACTAATTACTCGATTGCTGTTACTGTTAGCCTCTGGAGAAAGTTAGTTCACCCCTGACAATAAATAACTAATACTAATAATAATATCAGGCTCTTGCTGGTGCTTAACTCCTAGCAGGCACAACGGATTTTAAGTTTAATACAAGACTGGCCTAAGTACCAGTTATGAAAAGCAAACGTTTATGCAAGCTAGGAGCTATATGGGAAATAAGCTTAATTATGGAGAAATGAAACAAGAATTTACTTTACATTAAGCTCAAGAAAAGAACTGTTAAATTTTTTGATTACAAAAATAAATTTAACGTTACATTTCAAATCAAATTAATGAGATCGCGCTCACTCACTCACTCGAGCTAAATCCTTACGCCTAGAAAAACACCTTAACTAAACTCTTAAACCTAGGAAAATACAAAAGGAAATACTGGTCGATGAATGCTTTGTATCACCAAGGGTGGGAGCTTGGAGCTGTGATCTTGTGGAGCTTGGGTTGACCTCTCACACTGCTGGAGCACAGTACCTCTCTCCGTCAGAGCAAACACTGGACTGAGTCGTGGGAAAGAAATGGGAGCGATAGGCCGCATTTTTTAACAGTCGAGTGAGCGAAACGCGCCCAAAACAAATCGCTCAGCGGAAGCGCTAATGTCTCACACAGAGACGATCACGTATAACAATGAAAAATTGATTTGACAAAGCTTCCGTCCGAATGAGCGGTTAACTGAACGATACACAGTGAGTTTTCCACTAATAGTTCGTGGCTTCTCACAAAAGGGAAATGTCGCGAATTTGATTCGTGACATTACGCCCCTACAAAATTAAATTTTTTCCTTATGGGAAAAAATTTGTGGATATATATATATATGTACACATCCTAACTCAGTCACACAAGATTCACACTGTGGTGTGTGTGCTATCCTGCTACAGGAGAAAGTTGCAGTCGCCAGTGAGCGAAAAAAAAACTCATATTTACGTTAATAGAAGCAAGCTTGAGGGAAAAACTCCATGACGACGGTGAAAATCCTGTACTCAGGTCAAACTGAGCGAAAGTTCGCTACATTTACACTGACAACTAATTGTTGTGTAGCGTGGTGTATGTAATACACGGTGTAGGTGTGACAGTTGTAGTGTAACTGTCCCTACGTGTAAAATGACACAGTAAATAATAACATAGCGACGACGAAGGCAGAGGAAAAGAGGCGGCAGCGTGCGGCAGACGATCAGCTGGCCCGCACAGCAAAACTGCTACACCCATTGCTGTACCTGCAAAACCAATTAAGGTGGAGCATCAAAAGTGTCAATGAGACAAAATTCTTATTACGTTACAATTACTCTCTCTGCCTAGCAATCAGTACATGCTATGAAAAGTACGCTCTAGCTGAAAAATACAAGTGACAGCCTAAGCTTCGTACATTCGAGGTCGCCATTAATTATAGCACACGATTATGGTCGGCAAGTTGAAAATCCTTGTGCAAACTCGGGTCTTCCATAGCCTCGAACTGCACACGGGTCCTCAACCTGTGCCTTAACCTACGGTACTTATATTAATATCAGGGAGCTGAGAATCCTTGTGCAAACTCGGGTCTTCCATAGCCTCAAGTCGCCTCTGCGGAGTTCTCACTTCCCCCTTAACCTACAGTACTTATATTAGTATCAGGGAGCTGAGAATCCTTGTGCAAACTCGGGTCTTCCATAGCCTCGAGTCGCCTCTGCGGAGTTCTCTCTCGAACTTCCCCCATAACTTACGGTACATAATATGTATGTACAGGCCCTGGACATACTGTGTCCTGTGGGGCCAATGGGCGAGACGTCAGGTCTGCACCCACTTCACCACTACCCTGTCTCTCAACTGTTTCAGAGATTACAGGTGTGGTTATGAACGGCACAGGAAGGATATATCCCTGATTAGTGGTGTTACTTTGACACACACTGCAGGAACGGACAAAACAATCTATGTCCCGTCCCATCCCTGGCCAGAAAAAGTCAGCTCGGATACAGCCCTGGGTCTTCCTTTTGCCCATGTGACCTCCTGAGGCTGAACAATGACCCCATTCTAACACTGCTTGGCGGTACTTGGCGGGGACGACAAACTGCAGTCGAACCTCGCCCTCGGGTGTTCATGACTCACGGTAGAGCCGTCCTTGTTTGCGAAGGAACTTGGCTCGACCTCCCTGTGAATACTTAATCACTCGACCCTTTTGTTTGTTCCTCATGGCAGCAAGTGTCGGGTCAGAATGTTGTTCTTGTACAACAAGTTGACTACACATCAGATCTTGCGGCGATTCAATGATCACTGGGGTGACACAGTCTGGAGCCTCAGCCATGGCTCGTGTTACCGCAGCAGCCGAAGTCTGAGTAGCGTCATGTTCGGTGCAACTATCCTTGACACCATAAATATTTCCTACTATGAGGTCAAATAAAGGTTCTGGCATGACAACTGCAAGTGTTGTACCAGTATAAAATGGAGATGCCACCTGGATACATGCCTCAGGGAACAATCTCACTGATCCATCAATAAGGTTTGCATGGATCTGTCGACCTGTATACTGCTCAGGCCGAACTAGACTCTGCTTGACAGAGCAACCTGAGGAACCATTGTCTCTCAGGACCTTCACAGGAATGTCTCCCACAAACCCTTGCTGAACAAGGAAGGTACTGTCACCTGTGGGAGGGCCTGTGGAGGAAGCAGCTAGCCACTCATGAGGCTGCTGAATTGATGCGGCAAACATTGTGCCTTGAGAATTATGAACTTGAGGAGTTGTTCTCACTGCCTGTGGAGATGGAACATTGGCCATCTGTGGAGGGGGGTTCACTGTCACTGTGGGACTAGTGAACTGTGGGTGATTATGCGTACTGGTAGGGACGTGACCACCATGCTGCTGCTGAGGAATGACGGCTGCGTTCGCTTCCTGCCTCTTTTGAGCTGGTGGTGAAAAAATTTGTCCCGACGGTCGGTTGCGTGGCTGATACTGCAGCTGGTTAGGGTACTTGTTGTACCTCTTCCACTCAGGTTTCTGAGTGTTTTGCCCCTGGTCCTTCCACTGCGGTTTTGGACCTGGGCCATTATTCTGAGAATGGCCTTGTTGCTGGGGTTCAGTCTGAGACGGCTTCCCAGACTTATCAGGTTTTCTGCTCCAGGTGTTTTGCTTACGAGTTTGATACCCGTATGCAGTAAAGAATGCGTCAGCCTTTTCTGCCATTTGGCTGGCATCTTTCACCTGGCAGATCTTAAGCTGTGCTATGAGCTCAGAAGGCCACGACCTCTCTAGCTGTGTATGCAGCATAAGGTCAATTATCCCCTCACGTGTGGAAGGAGTTTCATCTTTCTCCATCCACTCATTTAAGTAAGCAGTGAGACGATCAAGGAACTGAACAGCTGTCTCCTTGTCTTGGAGACGAGCTCGCATGAACTGAACTTTGGCGTCGTCTACTGTGAGACCATATGCCTTAATGAGTGCAGCTTTCATCATCTCATACGTGAGATTGTCTCCACGAATTCTGTGGAGAATATCGAGGGCAGGGCCCTCAAATAAACTAAGAAATTGGAGCCGCTTAGCTGCCTCATCCAGTTGATACATGTCTGCCATGTCCTCAAAACGAGCTATGTACGGCTCGACTTGCTCGCCTTCCTTGTATGAAGGAAGCTTGATGCGTGGGGTCGCCAGGACATGTGTAGGAAGAGCGCTAGTGGAGCTTGGATTAACTGCACCAGATGTGTCTGAAACCAAGGAATCTCGCTTGAGCTTCAGCACTTCAAGTTCATGTTTTTCTCGTGCCTCACGTTCGGCACGTTCATATTCACGTTGTTCCCGCACATGTTCTAAGTCGAGTTCGCGCTGTCTCTGCTCGTATTCGCGCAGTTTCTGTTCGTGTTCGCGCTGTTTTTCGCGTTCCTCACGCTGTTCTCGCTCGTATTCGCGCTGTTCTCGCTCTTCACGGGCATCATTCTCGCGCTGCTGCTCCTGTTTATGCCGTGAGATTATATACTCTTTAATTTCGGTTGGGTCCGAAGGACCCATTTCTTTGGCTTCCTGTAAAAATAAAGTGGTAGCCATGACGCTAATTTACTAAGCAGACCGAAACTGAGTACTGACTGCTTCGCAAACGAATGCTAATAACACAAGTAAAGAGTACAGACACAAGTTAGTGGTGACAAGTCTTATCTAGTTAACTGGAAAAGAATAAAGCAAAACTGCCAATAACTGAGAAGACTCAATAATTAACACAATGGGTATGGCGGCTACCCAGGAGCGAATAAAATAGTCTGGCGTTACCAAAAATAAAGTACTAAATAGAGTTAAGTACTCTATGGATTAATAAAGCAAAAATTCACTTGCTAAATTAACGGTAAACACCAGTAAACTTGTGCCTATAAACTTTAAATGATAAATTCCTAAATATGAACGAGTGAGTATTATCTCGTGAACAGCTTTAGAGCTAGGAGTTAATATCCTGGAATGAGGTCGCCAATTGTCACGGGGTTTTTAAATTATCACGGGTTTTTGAAAATAAATGCTAAATATTATTTAATTGATAATAATATTCAATAATATTGAAGAGCAGGGACAATGATCATCTTACTAAATCAAGCAACGATTACTTTACGCTGACTTCTTCGCACGATTCTCTAAGAACGAGAATTTATAAACTTTCTCAACAGTACACAGCAGAGACTAATTACTCGATTGCTGTTACTGTTAGCCTCTGGAGAAAGTTAGTTCACCCCTGACAATAAATAACTAATACTAATAATAATATCAGGCTCTTGCTGGTGCTTAACTCCTAGGAGGCACAACGGATTTTAAGTTTAATACAAGACTGGCCTAAGTACCAGTTATGAAAAGCAAACGTTTATGCAAGCTAGGAGCTATATGGGAAATAAGCTTAATTATGGAGAAATGAAACAAGAGTTTACTTTACATTAAGCTCAAGAAAAGAACTGTTAAATTTATTGATTACAAAAATAAATTTAACGTTACATTTCAAATCAAATTAATGAGATCGCACTCACTCACTCGAGCTAAATCCTTACGCCTAGGAAAACACCTTAACTAAACTCTTAAACCTAGGAAAATACAAAAGGAAATACTGGTCGATGAATGCTTTGTATCACCAAGGGTGGGAGCTTGGAGCTGTGATCTTGTGGAGCTTGGGTTGACCTCTCACACTGCTGGAGCACAGTACCTCTCTCCGTCAGAGCAAACACTGGACTGAGTCGTGGGAAAGAAATGGGAGCGATAGGCCGCATTTTTTAACGGTCGAGTGAGCGAAACGCGCGCAAAACAAATCGCTCAGCGGAAGCGCTAATGTCTCACACAGAGACGATCACGTATAACAATGAAAAATTGATTTGACAAAGCTTCCGTCCGAATGAGCGGTTAACTGAACGATACACAGTGAGTTTTCCACTAATAGTTCGTGGCTTCTCACAAAAGGGAAATGTCGCGAATTTGATTCGTGACATTCATTTATTTTTCTGTGTTTTAATTGATGTGTGTGAGTTTTCTTCTGCCTTATTTGTCAATTTCTGTTAATTCTTTTCCACAAGAGACACGACTCAGACGACTATTCATGATAGGAATATACTCGTACAGTACGTTAAGGCGTTTTAAGTTTTCACGGTTTGCACTAAATTGTTCTATAACTTCTTTCCTCTTCTCATGTTTCCAGGTTTTATTCTCTCTCTCTCTCTCTCTCTCTCTCTTGCATACTCTTTTTTCCCCTGTTTTATCCACGCTGGACACTGCTCAGCCAGGCAAGGAAAGAAAAGAACTACCATCCATTTCAGACCCTATGAGGCATCGCATTTCGCAAATATATTCTAAACAAACAGTTGGATCAATATGACATTTTGGCACAGCTTGTTTGACACCGTCCCCTAATGTATGGGACTACAGTGCATTGCCAAGTGTGTTTCATTAAGGAGTTTACTCTTGGCTTTGAAGGCGAAGCTGGCAAGAGCCAAGTAGACATTCGGACAGGGGAAGACGGGAGTGGAGGGAGAGGTGGTGGAGTGATACACGTCACAACTACGTCACGTAAAACCTTCCCCCGTCCGAATGTCTACTTGGCTCTTGCCAGCTTCGCCTTCAAAGCCAAGAGTAAACTCCTTAATGAAACACACTTGGCAATGCACTGTAGTCCCATAAATTAGGGGACGGTGTCAAACAAGCTGTGCCAAAATGTCTTATTGATCCAACTGTTTGTTCAGAACATATTTGCGAAGAACGATGCCTCATATGGTCTGAAATGGATAGTAGACATGTTACTTTAACGGCCATATTCTTAAAAATAATTCCTTCCCTTTGAAGGATTTTTCTTTCCCTTCGGTATGATTCAAGATTCCCTTGGAAGGGACCGAAAAATGTTAAGGTTGGTAGCCCTGTTAAGCTAAAATGACCCATCCTGCTGATATTTGGTATGATGGAGCGTTATATTTATAAACTAATACATCAAAACACGCATATCTCGTGCTGGATAATGAAAGCACAACACATTTGAGATGTGGGAAGTGGCCACCACATCTACAGTATACTGTTAGTTTGTATTCAGCCATAAATGCCATTCTGGCCCACACTGCAGCGGTGTTCACTCCTCGAGACAATATTTTGATTATAAATTATATTCGAGGAATATTATTATCCTTAATGTTGTTATTAGTACGAGTAAGAATCACTTGTTAACGTCCGTCTCGTGTACTCGCATGGCGGTGCTCACTTGTTTTATTACAGCTGGACGACATGAGCCGACCCACACGTGTGACCTTGACGGCAAATTTTCCTTGTTCGGGCACATTAACAACCAAAATATTTTTTGAAAAGAATCCTCGTTTGACCCTGGCCATAATGTATAAGATTTGTTAGTGGCAGATCATATAAGACTGGATGACTATCGAAGGTAGTACGTTGTCTTTTCTGTTTATGCCTGGCTAATTATCTCAGCCGACATGGGTAACACTTTTAAAGAGATGCAAATAGCGCTTAAACATTAGTACACCGTTGTAAACTGCATCAATAAAATTATACAGTATCTTCCGTCAACATCTTAAATATATGTAAGACAATAAACCACAACAGAAAGCACAAAACTTGTGAAGGAATTTTTGAAGAGACGGGTCAAGGAATTCCTTCAAGTTCCAATAACTTCTGTTGCCCAGAGGAAAAATCTTTCCCTTCGAGCGGCTCAAGAAGGGAAAGAATATTTTAAGAATACCAATTCGGCTAAAGATTTCCTTCCCATGCCTCTACAAGGGAAGGAAATGTTTAAGAATGTGACCGTACGTTTTCAAGGCTTACACTCTCCATCTGTCCGTCCTTTCTTAGTCCTTAGCTTTTGTTTCCTTACTTTTTTCCACTCCGGATCTTTTCATTCATCCCATTTATTAACGTTGTTCCCTTTCCTTGTGTTATGTCGGTTCCTCCTTCTCATTTAGCATTTCTTTCTTTCCTTACCTTCTTTCCTCTCCATGACTTGCTCTTCCTTATTATTGTTCCTCCCCTGTTTATTTTCAATTTTTTTCCCTCTTACTTCGATTATGTTCTTCCCATTTCATTTCCTTTCCTTCTTGCTGCGGCTCTCCCACCTTGTGTGTGTGTGTGTGTGTGTGTGTGTGTGTGTGTGTGTGTGTGTGTGTTATTTTCTTGTTTTCTTGCTTCTTCCATCTCTGTTCATCCCTTTCCCTCGTTTTCCTCATTTAATCATACTCTTATTCCTATACCTGTAGGATTCATAGGCTTTCTCGCACATCTTCCTCACCTGTCAGTGTCAGCATTTGATACGCTAATCTTGTCTTCCATGATAATTATGTAAACTTCCTCGATATTCAGGAGATTTAAGCAACAAATACGAAAACCTGTAGCGTAATGCGTAAAATTTATCACCAAGTAAGAGGTGCTTGAAGACATCCACAGCTGATGAGAATAAGGCGTTCATTCTCTCGTAATCCTTCTTTTCATCCTGATTTCGATACTTTTCTCAATCCCGTTCACTTTAGCGTTGTAATCCCTTCCTCTTCTCTCCAAAGTCTCTCGTTTTCTTTCCCTCCTTCCTCATACCTCTCTCTCTCTCTCCCTCTTCCCTTCATTCTTACGTGGCTCCCTCCCTCTCCCCCTCTCTCCTTCCTCTTGCTTCGCTTTTCTCTTCTCCCTGTCTGTCTCCAACCTTTTAAATCAATTCAGTTTTTCTTCCCTTTACTCCTCTTTCTCCTTTCGCTTCTCTCCCCTCCCTCTCGTCCCCTCCCTCTCTGTTCCCTCCTAATCCCACTCTCCTTCCTCTCGCACCCCACCCCCTCCCGGTATGTCTCCCGATCACTTATCTGTCTCCCCCCCTCCCTCCCACCTCTCTCCTTTACGGCTCTGAGGCTGCATTATCCCCGATTACGAAAACTGGGTCAAGTTTCGCGACTCCAGTTTGTCGCTGTCGCCTTGACGTAACCTTCACATGTAGGCATCATTCATGAAATATCCCAGGCGGGTTTGAGGAGGCAGCCGAGACGTGGATGTTTATGTTGTTGTAGTGGCGTAACACCGGCGGGGGTATCTTTGGCCGTTCCTCGCACCACTCTTGCCTGTGTGTGTACTCACGGCCTTAATGCTGAATTACCTTCCCACTTACCCGCTGACGATGCTGATCCTGATGCTGTCTGGTTTTGCTCTTACTTCTCCTCCTTGCATCTTTCACTCTTCCTCCTCTTCCTTCTAGTATCGTTCCTGTTCTTCCTCTTCCTTCCTATTGGTATTTTTTTTCTTCTTCCTCTTCCTACTAATACTGTTCTTCATGTTCTTCCTTCCTACTTGTATTTTTCCTCTTCTTCCTTTCCGTTTTCCTCTTCTTCATATTCTTTCCTTTTCATTCTTGTATTTTTCCCTTACCCTTATTTTCTTTTCCATTTCTTTTCCCTCGCATTCCTGCTCTTTTGGCATCTTTTCTTCTCTCCCTTCCATTCCCTCTTCCTCCTCCTTTTTTTTTCTTCGTATTTCCTTCCTCCTTTTCTTTCTCTTCCTGTTCCTCATACCTTTCTCTTCCCCCTCCTCTCCTCATTCCTGTTTTTTCTCCTCAAACCGTCTTAAGACTATGCAACCTCCGCTTCCTCGTCCTTTATCTCCTCTTCCCCCATTCACTTCCTCCTCCCCCTGGTTGATTCTGTTTAGCATTCTCCTTTCCTCCCCCTGGTTGATTCTGTTTAGCATTCTCCTTTCCTCCCCCCCCCCTTCTCTTTCTCTCTCTCATTTATTCGTTTACTCTGCCATAACGGTTTTTACTGATCTTTCCTTCTCACGCTCCCCGCTCCTGTTCATATTGGGTCTGCTCTTCATATTGCGTTTTTATACCGCTCGTGTCTTCCCTCTCTCCTCCCCTTCCTTAACAGCTTTAGCGCCATGACCTACTTTCCATTATAATCTTGCTGCCACCGACGATTGTGTTCATCTTAGTGGAGGCTTTCTGAACTAGTGTGGTTAGATCCACCCTTCATTAACCTCTTCATTACAAGAAACTGGTTGTAGGTGGTGGCCACCATCACCAAGTCACTTGATGTAATACTGCGTACTTTTATCTTCGCCATTATCATTCTTGTCTTGTGTCTGCCTCCCTCACTTCCTATTTCTCCCACCTTTCCTGGCGCTTCTTAATAGACTAATCTTCTTTCCACTTCACCTGGCTATACAGCATCCACACCGAGTGACAAGGTTAAAAGTGTCTTGTAACCCACGAATCCGTTTTCAACAATGGGTGGTAATCACATCACCAAATACCGGGGTGCTGTGGGGTCTCCTGCGATGCCTAGGTTAACTGGGTTCAGAGACGCAAATACAACATCCATCCGGCAACCAAACTTCCACGTTCTTCCACGCACCTAGCTGTGGCGAGGCGCTGTCTACCTCAAGGGAAGATTGGTTCACTCCACGATACCGCCCTGCAGGCACAGGTGGTTGCCTGCAGTTAATGGGTCTGCTCAGCCAGCCAGACAGGGGTTACTCAACAATAACAGCAACAACAACAACAAGCCTTCCTTAAGCTGAATAAAATCGTATTGTGGTAGTATAGGTCAGATGAAAAAGTCATCAGCTTGAAAAACGTTAATTTTCTTCTTGTATTAAGGATTTTTAAGGAATTTGGGGAGTGTTTTTGATTTCCATGCTGGCCACGAACGCTTGACCCTAAGTTTTATCGGCCGTCACATTGTTCAATTTGTCGTTATTTTGCCTACGCACTACGGTATGGAGGGGGAGGAGAGGGAAGGGGAGGCCGAGAATGAGATGGAGGGATGGAGTGGAGAGGAATATGAAGGGGGGGGGGGTGAACTGGGAGCAGAGCAGTGAAATGACAGGGAACAGGGCAACTTGGAGGCGATTTATCTGTGGTCACCCCTTACGGGATTGAGGCGTCTGGCAATAAATGGACAGACTACGGTATGGTATAAGTTTATCATAGCCTTGCTGCCTTCAGACAATCTTGTCCACCTTAACTGCATCCCTTATCCATAATCGAATGGATCCAGACAGCACAGACCATAGCAGGCTGTTCAGGGTTCCGTAGATAAAACAGTTACTTGTGGCTATACACGAGGTACCTTAATGTCAACCTCTTTATCAATCAACAGATGGAGTCGAGGGAACACACTGGTCGTTGAGAAAAATAAGCAGAAATACTTATGTTGTCCTCCTAGTGATGCAAGAATGATGTTTTTTCCGCCATGACTGTATGCTTGTGTGTGTTGAACATATGCACATGTATACTATACAATGACACGCACACACGCAGAAAATGACTCAACACTAGACATAGGATTCTTTTATTTATTTCTTTGCTTATTTCTATTTTTTACTTCCTCAGAAGATTTTATTCAGATACTGATGCTGATGATGATGACGATGATGATTAATAATGATTATAATTACGATTCTTTCCATCGTAATATTTTGAAAGCTTGATGAATGAGAATAGAGAGAGCAGAGCGACTGTAAACACGATTGTTTTTTCGGTTGTGCAGAGAAGGAATGCAGTGCCAGGACACGTAACACTCACACAGGTGAAGAATGCTGTGAAGCGGCTGAAAAATGGGAAAGCAGTTGGGGTTGATGAGGTTTATGCAGAGATGCTTAAGTGTAGTGGAGAGAGTGGAATGAAGTGCTTGTTGGAGATATGTAAGAAGGCATGGATGAGTGAAACTGTGCCTGCAAAGTGGAAAAAGACTGTGATTGTACCCCTGACAAAAATAAAGGTGAGTAAAGTGAGTGCAAGAATTATCGTGGCATAAGTTTACTGAGTGTGGGTGGGAAGGTATATGGAAGAATTATTTTAGAGAAAGTAAGAGAGATATCAGAAGTCCTAGTGAGTGATGAACAGGGTGGCTTTAGGAGTGGCAGGGGATGTGTGGATCAAGTATTTGCAGTGAGACAGATGGCGGAGAAGGCTTGTGAAAAGGACCATACGGTGTTTATGGCATTCATGGATCTGGAAAAAGCATATGACAAAGTAGACAGAGAGGGATTGTGGGAAGTTTTGAGCATGTATGATGTAGATGGTAAGAGGCTAGGTGCTGTCAAGAGTTTTTATGATGGTAGCGAAGCATGTGTAAGGGTATCTAACTGAATGTTCACGATCAGTGTGGGCGTGCGGCAGGGTTGTGTGATGTCCCCATGGTTGATCAATATATATATATGGATGGGGTGATGAGAGAAGAAAAAACACGAGTAATGGAGAGAGGGATGGCGTTGATAATGAATGGTGATGGATGTAATAACTCAAATTTGTTGTATGCTGATGATGCAGGACTGCTTGCAAGTAGCGGACAAGAACTTGGTGGGCTAGTGCAGAGTTTTGTTGATGTCTGTAAGCGTCGTGCCTTGGGAGTAAATGTAGAAAAGAGTAAAGTGATGGTTATTGAGAGAGAAGGTTACTCCCAGTGTGATGTTACAGTGAATGGAGAGAGACTGGATTTGGTGAGAGAGTTCAAATATTTGGGTACAGTGATAGAAAAGAGAGGAAAATGTGCAAAAGAAGTTGAAAGCAGTGTGACACAAAGAAGAAAAGTAGCTGGTGCAATGAAGGCCTTGATAAGAAACAGAGGCTTGAGTATTGCAGCTGCACGAGGCTTACAAGAGGGAGTGTTGGTGCCAACTTTGACATATGGATGAGACTATTGTGTGGCATGAAAATGAAAAGTCAAGAGAAAGAGCAGTGGAGATGGGGCTGCTGAGGAATGTACTGTATGTGGAGTACAGAGAGTGGATAGGATACGAAATAATGTGATTCGTGAAAGGTGTGGAGTGAGGAAGTCGGTGGACACCAGAATCGAAGAGAGTGTACTGAGGTGGTATGGTCATGTTTTTTTTTTTTTTAATGCGAGGAAGAAGGAACCAAAGGCCATGAGCCCGCAGTAACAGTTCCCTCCAAGAGAAAAACAAAATACAATAGAGAGCCAAATTCAAGATCCGATCATTTTGAGATGCCTGGACACACTGCGTTTGAAAGACTGGAGATCATAGGCAGCAGGAAACACAGACAGAGGGAGACAGTTCCAGAGCTGACCTGTTGCATAAATGAAAGACTGGGAGTAACGGTTAACTCTTGCATTAGAGAGTTGGACAGAAAAGGGATGAGAGTTTGCTGCCAGATGGGTGGTACGCGCCCGTCGTAGAGGTGGAGGAATGCATGCAGACAGTTCAGAGGAGCAGTGACCACTAAAGTAGCAATAGAAAAGAGATAAAGATGCGACAGTGCGGCGAAGAGACAGAGGTTGAAGGGAGTCAGTAAGAGGAGGAAAGTTAATGAGACGAAAAGCCTTTGACTCCACCCTATTGAGAAGAGCTGTATGTGGGGAGCCTCCCCACACATGAGAGTTGTACTCCACACAGGGGCAGATAAAACCCCTGTATAGAGTCAACAATTGTGCAGGGGTAAAGAAAGAGCGGAGTCGGCTTAGCACACCCAATCTCTTGGAAGCAGGTTTTACAAGAGATGTAATATGATCTTTCCAAGATAAGTCCCGAGTAAATGAAACCCCAAGCATGTTCAAGGATGATGCAGGATTAAGCTGAATATTATTAAACATTAGTGGGTATACCTGTGGAAGATTTTGTCATGTTGATAGGTGTAAGAACTGAGTCTTAGATGCATTAAAAACAACCATATTATTTTTACCCCAGTCAGAGATACGAGCCAAGTCAGACATTAGGTGTGCCATAGCCTCATCCCTTGTTTGCTGAAGTAACTGTTGAGATGGGCGTTGCGGGAACCGAGTTGAAAGGTGAAGGGTGGAGTCATCAGCGTATGAGTGGATAGGGTTAGATGTATAGCTTAGAAGATCATTGATGAATAAGAGGAAGAGAGTTGGTGATAGGACAGAGCCCTGAGGAACACCACTGTTGATAGATCTAGGAGAAGAACGATGGCCGTCTACAACAGCAGCTATAGAACGACCAGAAAGGAAGCTAGCGATGAAGGCACAGATAGAAGGATAGAAACCGTACGAGGGCAGTTTGGAAATTAAAGATTTATGCCAGATTCGATCGAAAGCCTTTGAGATGTCAAGTGCAATGGCAAAGCTTTTGCCAAAGTCCCGAAAGGAGGATGACCAGGAGTCTGAAAGGTAGGTGAGAAGATCGCCAGTGGGGCGTCCCTGACGGAACCCATACTGACGATCGGAAAGAAGGTTGTGATAGGAAAGATGCCTTAAAATTTTTCTATTGAGAATTGACTCAAAAACTTTTGAAATACAGGACGTTAAAGCAATTGGACGATAGTTGGAGGGTTGGGAGTGGTCACCCTTCTTTGGGACTGGCTGAATGAGAGCAAACTTCCAGCAAGAAGGAAACATACAAGTTGACAGACAAAGGCGAAAGAGTTTGCCTAGGCAGGGTGTAAGCACAGAAACACAGTTCTTGAGAACAACAGGAGGGACCCCATCAGGCCCATATGCCTTGTTAGTACTGAGGCCAACAATGGCAGAAAATACATCAACTGAAGAAATTTTAATGTCAGCCATGAGGAAGTCAGAGGGGAGAAGTGATGGAGGAACAGCACTGGAATCGTCTAAGGTGGAATTGGAGGAGAAAGTCTGAGTGAAGAGATCTGCTTTATCAGTAGAAGAAATAGCTACAGAACCATCAGAGTAGAAAAGAGGAGGGAAGGATGATGAGGTAAAGTTGTTAGAAAGATTTTTGGCAAGGTGCCAGAAGGAGCGGGAAGAATTTGAATTGGAGAGTTGAGAGCATTTAGTACGGATGAAATTATTTTTAGTAGAGCGAAGAACAGACTTAGCTCGATTCCGGGCAGAAACGTAAAGATGATGTGATTCAGGGGTGGGTTGGCTCCGGTACCTTTTGTAGGCCCTCTCCTTGTTGCGGACAGCATTAGAACAAGCGTGATTGAACCAAGGCTTTCTTGCATTTGTCAAAGGATATGAGAAAGGAATGTATGCTTCCATGCCCGAGTGAATAACCTCCGTAATGCGCAAGGCACACCCAGATGGCTCCCGGCCATGGAAGCAATAATCATTCCAGGGAAAATCAAAGAAGTACTGCCTGAGGGCCTCCCAGTCCGCGGCTCCAAAATGCCACAGACGACGCTTCCCTGGAGGGTCCACAGGTCGTACCGGAGTGATAGGACAGGTTAAGGTAATAAGGTTGTGATCGGAGGAGCCCAACGGAGAGAAAAGATTAACAGAGTGAGCAGAAGGATTAGTTGTGAGGAAGAGGTCAAGTATGTTGTAGCTCTCTCCAAGGCGGTCAGGGATACAGGTAGGGTGCTGTACAAGCTGCTCAAGGTCATTAAGGATAGAAAAGATGCAGGCTTGTTCACCAGGTGGATCCGTGAAAGGAGAGGAGAGCCAAAGGTGGTGGTGAACATTGAAATCTCCTAGAATGGAGATTTCAGAGAAAGGAGAAATGGATAGAATGTGTTCCATCGTAGAAGTAAGATAGTCGAAGAATTTTTGATAGTCAGTAGAATTAGGGGATAAGTAAACAGCACAGATATATTTAGTCAGAGAATGACAGGAGAGCCGAAGCCAGAGTGTAGAGAATTCAGAAGAATCGAGTTCAGGAACACGAGAGCAAGATAAGTCGTTGCGTATATATACACAACAGCCACCTTTGGCTTTGAAATGACTATAGAGAAAGTAGGAGGATACAGAAAAGGGTTTGCTGTCAGTTGCCTCAGACAGCTGAGTCTCCGTTAGAAAAAGGTGAGGTTTAGAGAAGGAGAGGTGGTGCTCAACAGAGCGAAAGTTAGAGGAAAGGCCGCGAATGTTGCAGAAATGAAGAAGAAGTCAGACAGTGGTTCCAGGCACCTCGAGTCGTCACCGGGAGAGGGGCGGATGGTGGGGGCATTTATGGTCCCCCCCCCTGGGGACTCCGAGGCTTGGTGAAGAGACGCCATTTTTTTTTTTGAATTTTGAGTAGGAAGTGTAGTGTGTACTGTGCATGTAGTTTGGTGTAGATAGTTAAGAGAAATTTGTACTGGAGAGCATGCTGGCCTACTCTATGTGTAACTGAGACACTGAAAAAGTTCAGCAAAGGGGGATGGTCAGGAACTAGTCCTGAGGGCTGATGAAACGGGAGCTCCAGCACTCCCTGTCATCAGCTTTACATCCACCTCGGGAGTACTGCCCTGCTCGACTGATGCTAGTGAAAAAGGTATATCTGAGCGAATTTGAAGGAGGGAGGAGGCGAGGTAGGCCAAGGAGAAGGTGGAAAGATACTGTGGATAAGTGTGTGAGGAAGAGAGGTTTGGAAGTTGGTGAGACTAGGGAACTGACAAGAGATCGAGCTTGCTGGATGAATGTTGTGAGGAGAAGTGCATGATCAGAGATTTTGGCACCCCTTTATAACATGGCAGCGTCCTAATTGACTCAATCGGATACGTTGGTGTGAAGCTACAGAATGTGGTGAATATTTTTGGCGTATCTGCTAGAAGCAGGCTTCCGGGGGCTTGAATGATGAGTGATTGGAAGCGTGGCCCATTGGACTGGGCAAGTTTGCGCTGTCTGGACATTGTTATTCCTCACCCTACCCTAGTGTGTGAAAGGAGGTCCGGATGATGATGATGATGATGATGATTACGATTGATGATGCTGATGCTGATAACTATAACTGATGATGATGATGATGATGATGATGACGAAGATGAATAAGAAAAATATAAGGTAAGTAATAATAATAATAATAATAATAATAATAATAATAATAATAACGACGACGACGACAATAAAGAGGAGGAGGAGGAGGAGGAGGAAAAACGAAGAACTAGAACAACAGCAAGAAGAACAAATGTCACTATGAACAAGTCCCAGTGCAGGTGTGTTGTCGCATCTTCACCTTTTACTGTAAACACACACGACCCACCTGAGCACCTGTTTTCACGCTCGCCTGAACACGTTTCTAAATTCACCTGTGTGCCTGTTCGTTATCCTACTGAGCACAGTTTTCATACGAGCCTGTTAAAAAAATTAGGATCATCACCGTGAGGGAAGCTAAAGAGATTAACCTGCCATCCTGACCTACGATATGGCCTGAACTTCTATCCACCTGTAAAATATTCAGGTGAGAGTTGGATCACACGTTCTCCACAGCAGGACGGTCAGTGTGATAACAAATGAGAGCTGGGTTACATTACAAACATGTGTGTCGGTCCGTATGTATCTGTGAGACATGTAGCTGTATCAGGCCATTTTAGGTCCACTGCAAGACTGAAACCTCTTTTCGTAGGGAGAGTGATAGTCAATATTAACCTTTCCCCATGCTGGTGAAGTGCGAAGGAGCAAGAGGTGGCTGTCTTTGCTTTAAGCATTGATACTAAAGGTACATTTTTAGCTTAACTTCTTTAACCCGATAAGGTTTTTTTTTTTTTTTTAATTCCTGTTGCCTCCAGATATTCACCTCAAGACAGACTGTTGGAGTTCGAATTGCTAAAATTTGCCCCATTAATACAAGAAATACATCCTGAGCGGCAAAAAAAAATATCGTTTGCGAGTAAGAACAACAAAATGTATAAAATGGCATCGGATTAAAAAGGCTGGTCGTCCTGGGAATGACAGCAAAAATAACTCCAGACTTTTATACATCTTACGAAGTTCTGGAATTAAAATATCGAAATAAAAGTGCTGGAAATAACACCTTTGGACGGGATAATATCTTCTTAGAGAGACCTAACAAACACTAACGCTCTCTCTCTCTCTCTCTCTTCAGGGTGGAATGGGAGTGAGGAGGCCAGTAACTGAAGGAGACACAGCCAGCCTGGAGATGTATTACACCGTGCTTCACCCCCTTAGGTTTTCCTTGAGAGAGAGAGAGAGAGAGAGAGAGAGAGAGAATGTGTGTGTGTGTGTGTGTGTGTGTGTGTGTGTGTGTGTGTGTGTGTGTGTGTGTGTGTGTGTGTGTGTGTGTGTGTGTGTGTGTGTGTGTGTGTGTGTGTGTGTGTGTGTGTGTGTGTGTGTGTGCGCGTGCGCGCGCTCGCGCGCGCCTGTATAATACTCTCACACTCACTTCCCTCCATCCCTCACTGTTCCAAGCTTTGGTCCCATGTCGTGAATAGTCACGATTGTCTCTCTTGCTTGTCTCTTTTACTTTTCTCTCTTGCTTGTCTTAACTGTCACGATTGTCTCTCTTAGTCACAAGTTTGGTACATTGTTCCTGACTATCCCTAACTCCACATCTCTGTTACTGACTTTTTATACCCTTGCACCCACTTCCATTCCTTGCCTTTGTCCCTCAGTGTTCCTTTATCCCTGCCAATCTACAGCTGCCTACAACTGTGTCACTAACTCTGCCATTAGCTAGGTTGTTGTCCCTAACTGTCCAACTTTGTTTCAAAATTTTCCTAATATTGCCCTTAATTCTCTCTCTAAATTTGCCTCACCTTTTCATTCTCTCGTGCCCATCACCCCATCCCTGTTCCTGTGTTTCTTACTTTATCTTTAATTCTACCCACCTGATCCTGACACTGCTCCTGACTTGAACTGGCTTGGGTATAACTTATCTTATGCCTCCCTTACACAGTTCGCCTAATGTTTCTCCTCTCCTGCTCGCTGTCCTGTGCTGTCTAAATATACTGAAGCTGAGAGAAGCTTGGCATGTTTCCCTCTACATACATGATAGTCTCAGATATGGTACTTCAGGGAGGAAGTGACGGATATCTCTTATGTGTGAAGCAGACACAGTGGAACAGCAGGTGAACTTTTTGACATGATTGTGGATATAAAAACAAACTCATGGGTGCTCGAGGTCATATATTTTACGTCCTGCGTCTTACTAACGAATGGGTTCAGGTAAAAGGAATATTTATTTTGTGTGGTGCTCGTATTAATTGGTCTTTCATAATGTAAACAGTAAACATGAGCACCAAGGGGGAGCGCCGCGCCACATCCGATGCAAATACACCTTCATTTTTAGCTGAGTAATTATACTTTGAAATTGCAAGGCTTCACCTCTGACCTCATGTGCACGCCAGATTTACGGTGTGTGTGTGTGTGTGTGTGTGTGTGTGTGTGTGTGTGTGTGTGTGTGTGTGTGTGAGGAGGAAGTTGTAGGCAAAGAGAATGTCTGCGAGGGGCAGTGAGAAATATAAGGATTGTTAGTCCGACAAGTAATGGAAGTGTTGTAAGAGGAAGTTTAACCTTGGAAAACTGGTTTACTCAGAATAACAGAAGAGACAAGGAGGTGGAAGGTGGGGATGTGGTGGAGAAGGTGGAGTGGAGAGATGAAGGAGTTGGAGGAGCTGGAAGTGAAGATGGAGGAGTGGATGAAGTGGAGGTAGAGCTCAACTGGGGAGGGGTCAAGACTGTATTGTGAGGCAGAGGAACAAAAGAAGAGAAGAGACAAAATGAAGATGAATTGAGGATACAAGGTTGTGAGAGTAGAGGAGGTGGAAGAAAATGAAGTGGAGACGATGGTGACGAGGCAGGCGAAGTAGAAGGAGTAGTAGGAGATAGAGGAGGTGGAGGTGTTATGAGTCCATATTATAATTACAAATCAAAATAGATAGATAGATAGATAGATAGATAAATAGATAGATAGACAGCTCTATGCGAGCCTGGGAATGGGAAATGATCTTGCAAGTTACACTGAGGAAAAGCTGACGACAGATTACGAAGTAGCCAGTCAGTTAGTTGTCAGCAATTCACCAGGTGAACAAAGCCTTGTTGACCATACACACACATACACACATACTCACACACAGGCTTCTAGAACTTTCCAACCACAGGGAACACACGTGATACGTCTCCTGTTTCACCAGAATTTAGGAAAGAGAGAGCAGAAGGAAGCTAGCCATAGAACAGACAGGTCGTAAGGAGAAGGGCTTAGCAACTTGAGAGAGAGACAGAGAGAGCGAGACAGGGAGATAGCTCCCGGGACTCTACTTTCTACTTCGCTCTGTGTGAGAGACTTGTTAATATTTCCAAGACAAATAAAAATAGTTCCATACTATTCTTTACCTCTCCTTGTCATTGAATGACAAATGGGAAAGAAGATTATCTACTTACAAAGCTACTCAAGTATAACAACCGCTCGTCCACAAGTCTAATATATATATAACTTCTCTACAAGTAACTACAAAGTCTTCTATGACAGAGGTATGCAGATGATGGACGAGCTTGAAGTGTAGATGAAGAAGGAGGAGGAAAGAATGGAACAGACATCACAAAACTGTATGCCAAGTACATATATGGCGCTATAAAACCCAGAGGCTCACAGCAAACACCAAAATACCATGAGTGGCCCTAAAAGGATTTCCATTATAGTTATAGTTTGCCGTAATTTCCCCTTCTGAATGGGACACTCCCCGTTGCTAGCCAGTGCTTTTCTTTAAACCTCCTCTATCCTCCTCTTCCTCTCGCCTGGAAAAGGGTTTACCTTATCCCACTCCTTGTGCACGCTGTGGGATGGGTAGGAAAAAGAGTATCGGGGTGTGTTGCACAAACGAAATGGAAAATGTAAAGTGGAGGAGGTTGGTTGGATAAAGAGGAATGAGGGGTGAAATATAGAAGAAAGAGGGTGATGATGATGATGATGATGATGATGATGATAAGGAAGAGGAGAAGGAAGAGGAGGAGGAGGAGAGACAGGAATGAGGAAGGAATGGACTACAGATGGAGGAGAAGGATGAGGATAAGGAGGAACAAAGGTGAAGATGGGTTGGAGTTAAGAAAGATGACGAGAAGAGCTAAGACTGGCGGTGAGAAGGATGAAGGAGAGAATCAAAGTGTAAGAGGATGGGTAGGCAGTGGAGAATGCCAAGTGGAGAAGGGATCAGGAGAGTGGTGAGAGAGAAGGCTTAGGTGACAAAGGTGGAGGAGGAGAGACGAAAGAGAGGCAGGAGGAGGAGATAAGAGGGTGGAAAAGGAGAGGTGAGGGGGGAGGGAGGAGGAGATGGGAGGGTAAAATACATTCAATATTTCATCTGCATAAGAAGTATGTTTATACGGTATATTTCAAACAAATAATAGTTTCAAGATTTTTTTTTTTTTGTGTAACGGTTCTGTACCATCATGAAGAATGAAAATAAATGGTAATATCCAAGAGTAACTTAGTTAATTACTTTCCTTAATTACATGTCCCTTTACCGTTTGACTACTAAAATTTCTCTTTGCTAAATGAAACCATCTGGCGTCAGCGCAAAAAGTTTCTAGACGTACCAATAGCTCGGAAAGGGTAGCTCGTGATGTTTTTTTTGTTGTTCATGAGTACTGTGATTGTTCTTGGTTAAACAAAACCTTTAAGTATTGGTCTGAGTATAACACCAAGAGTACCAACAGCAGCAAATGGGTCGAGAGGGTCCAAGTCAGGCCAAAACTGGTCTTGTAATACAGTCTCAACTTCAGTACGTGGGTATAAGTCCTACATATTAACAACTCAGCACTTTTATATCAAGGCACATTATCTTTGAGAGAGGTGAAGTTAGTGAATGTACAGTGAGGTTGGATGGTGAGGAATTGGAAAATGTGAGTACGTTTAAGTACTTGGGTAGTGTGATGAGTAAGGATGAAGGTTTGGAGGGTGAAGTGCTTGAAAGGGTACAGCAGGGAAGAAAGGTTGCTGGTTCTTTGAAAGCAGTGATAAGAAACAGGGAAGTGAGCATGGAAGTGAAAAAGTTACTACATGACAGTATTGTGATACCAACTCTAACGTACGGAAGTGAAGCTTGGACATTGTTGGAAGGACACAAGTCAAGAGTGAGAGCAGTGGAAATGAGTTATTTAAGAGGAGCCTGTGGAGTCACGTGGAGAGACAGGCTGACGAATGAGGATATAAAGGAGCGTTGTGGTGTGGATGTGGATGTGATAGGAAGCGTTATGAGGAACACACTGAGGTGGTTTGGCCATGTGGAGAGGATGGAGGGTGAAAGACTGACGAAGAGAGTGTATGTGAGTGAGGTGGAGGGGGGAAGAGGGAGGGGGAGGCCGAGGATGAGATGGAGGGATGGGGTGGAGAGGTATATGAGAGAGGGGGGTGTGAGTTGGGAGCAGGGCAGTGAAATGGCGAGGGACAGGGCGACTTGGAGGCGATTTGTTTGTGGCCACCCCAAACGGGATTGAGGCGTCTGGCAATAGATAGATAGATAGACATTATAACATTCATTCTTCCCTCAACTCGTCCCCCGTCCCACCCCCATAACACTCATGCTTCCCTCAACTCCTCCCCCATCCCACCCCCATAACACTCATTCTTCCCTCAACTCGTCCCCCATCCCACCCCCATAACACTCATTCTTCCCTCAACTCTTTCCCCATCCCACCCCCATAACACTCATTCTTCCCTCAACTCTTTCCCCATCCCACCTCCATAACACTCATTCTTCCCTCAACTCGTCCCCCATCCCACCTCCATAACACTCATTCTTCCCTCAACTCGTCCCCCATCCCACCTCCATAACACTCATTCTTCCCTCAACTCGTCCCCCATGCCACCTCCATAACACTCATTCTTCCTTCAACTCGTCCCCCATCCCACCTCCATAACACTCATTCTTCCCTCAACTCGTCCCCCATCCCACCTCCATAACACTCATTCTTCCCTCAACTCGTCCCCCATCCCACCTCCATAACACTCATTCTTCCCTCAACTCGTCCCCCATCCCACCTCCATAACACTCATTCTTCCCTCAACTCGTCCCCCATGCCACCTCCATAACACTCATTCTTCCTTCAACTCGTCCCCCATCCCACCTCCATAACACTCATTCTTCCCTCAACTCGTCCCCCATCCCACCTCCATAACACTCATTCTTCCCTCAACTCGTCCCCCATCCCACCTCCTTGAGACTCCTTCTTCCCTCAACTCGTCCCCCATCCCACTCCTTGAGACTCCTTCTGCCCTTAACCCCTTCAACCATATATAAGTCTTGATAGCTGCAGAGGACTTAGTTCAACATGGTAAAGACTCCAGCTGCATAAGACTGCTGGTACTCTCATCTGGCCTCCCATGCCACCACGTGAAGGCTCCTCCTGGCCCCGCGGAGCCGCGTAAACTGTTGTGCCTCGACCTGGTCCCAAAACTGAGAGACTCCCGAGAGATTTCGCTGGCCACAAAGAAATTCCACCTCTCCAGACCCCCGCCACAGGGCTCAGTTTCTGGAGGTTGTTAAGGCGGGGCTGCGTCTGAGACTGGCTTAATGATGTCTCCTGTGTTGGCATAAGGCGGCGACAAGCCCGGCATCGGCTCTGTTGGACTGGACACTACCTGCGTCACCGTCAACACTGGCACGAGGAGGTGACAGCACAAGTGGAGAGGGGTAGGGGAGGAAAAGTAGGGAAAAACGGAGGAAGGGGATGGAAAAGGGAGACGGAGGGGAGGAAATGCAGGGAGAGACGGAGGAAGAGGCTGGGGAAGGGAGAGGGAGGGGTGGATATGTAGGGAGAGAAGGAAGAAGAGGATGAAAAAGGGAGAGGGGGGGAGGAAAAGTTGGAAGAGACGGAGGAGGAGGATGGATAAGGGAGAGCGAGGGGTGGAAATGCGGGGAGAGAAGGAGGAAGAGGATGGAGAAGGGAGAGGGAGGGGAGGAAAAGTAGGGAGAGGCGAAGGAAGAGGAAGAGAAAAGGAAGAAGGGGATAGTAAACAGAGAAAGGGGACGGGAAGGGAGGAGCGGAAGTGAAGAGACAGGGAGGAAGAGCAGGGAAATAGGATGAGCAAGGATGATGACCTAAATAAAGATGGGGAAATGAAAGGTGAAGAAGGAGAGGAGGATGAAATATCAGGGAAACATGCACCATTGTGTTAAAAACCTTGACAGGAGGAAGTATACAGATGGAAAAAAAAGTAGCACGGGAAAAAAAAGTGTACAGGAGAAAAGAGAATGAAAAGGAAATTTAGATGGAAATAAATTGCATAGGAAAAGGATGATGGGAAGAGAGAAAAGGAGACACAGGAATGTTGAAGAGGAAAAATGCGAAAGAGTGAGGTCCACGAAAGCCGAGTTATAAAGCTTCTAAAAAGACTAGTGAGAAATGAAAGGAGAATGGGACAATGCTGAAAACACAGACAGGAATAGCAGAGAGTGTCAAGAGAGGAGGGTGAGAGAGGAAAGAGGAAGAGATGTGTGAGAGGTGAACACAGGAAGGCAAAGATGTGAGAGGGAAGTACGGTATTAGTATATGAAACTCCAGGACTGTGAGATGAGTCGCTAGAGGTAAGAATTTGTTAGAGAAGTGAATCTTGTGAAGAGAGAAGTTAATTAATGCAAGGAATATGACCGTGTTTATGATCTTAATGACATCTGTATAAAAATATGGTCAGTAACACAAATGCACTTTAATATCACTTCATCTTTCATTTAAGTGTCCAGTTCTGGGCTATGATATAAGAATCCTTTCCCTGAAGTCCAGCGGACGTGTCATACACACCACTGAATGTCACACAAATTGTGTCTAATCTAGTAACAACAAAATTAACGTCTCGAATAGAAACTGTGATTGTTTAAATAACTGATAATAAAAATATTTATAAGAGTAAAATTAACACCAGTCATATACCACCCCTTCCAGGTACAGTAGCTCAACGTAGGGTCATCTTGGCAATCCAAGACATTGGGAAAGTAGACAACAACACCTAATGCTCTCTGGGAAAGGGTAAGGGATCGACCTACTGTCCGCCCCTTATATGAACACACGTTTAAGAAAAGTATATATCCAGGCACATCTCGCAGTCTGGAACCCAGGCACAATGCTACCCCACCAGACCTCCCATAAAGCTTACAGTATACTGTTTTAAGCATACCTCGGGTGATGATGACGAGGATGTAAAAGTTTTAAGAAGGTACTCAGAATGTGAATTACTTTGTGTACTGAAGCTACCACAGAGGAAACAACCCTAAGGAGGAAAATGGAGACATTAGGGAAGTCTGAAGCAGCAGCTGCGGAGGTGGAATGGGAAGATGCGAGTTGGCGAGGCTGGAGGCAAATTACACAACACAAGCTGTTATTCTCGTTGGGTCTGAAGGCTTTACTCCACCTCCTCCTTACATGTTCATTTCTCCACATGGCACTGTGATATTTAATTTAATTTATGCAAAATATATTACTGTTAACACTTTCAACCGAGGCAGAGGATGAGATGGATGGACGGAGTGGAGAGGTACATGAGAAAGGGGGGTGTGAGCTGGGAGTAGGGCAGTGAAATGGCACTGGACATGGTGACATGGAGGCGATTTGTTTGTGGCCATCCCTTACGGGATTAAGACGTCTGGCGATATACAGATAAACCTTCAACCTGAGGACATCATTTTAGTGTATTCTTTCAAATTAAAACACCCTATTAGTGAAGATGTAATGAAGGCTAGTTACAACCTATCCAGTCTGCAATCTCTTTTGAGCTCAGTAAAACCGTCTTGAGACATTACGATTTAAACACAGCAGACATGCTTGTAGTGAAGGGGTAAAAAAAGCGGGGGGGGGGGTGATACATATGAAATCTCTCCATCTCCAAAAGTCTCTACTAACCTGAATAAGATTATCTGAGGAAGGAAAAGTGGAGAGGGAAGATTAAGACGCGAGATCGCGAGGCAGGAGTCAGATTAGGGAACACAGGCAGATACAAACATCAGGGACCGTATTCTGGCTGGCTTAGGTGGCTTTGCAGCACCTCTTCCTTAACTCTTTATTTTGTACAGAACACCAAAACCCACTCGTGTACAATGACGTCGTTCTTAGTCTCGTCTTGTCACAACCAGACGATTTTATTAAGCTTTGGAGAGGCGTCTCGTGGGGATGGGTTTCGATAGGGTGGTAGTTAATTCCTTTACTACAAGTACGACTTTATTAAAATATTCCTACCGCCCACAGGCGATTTGCTCAATCATATGAGAAACCTTCCTAGTTGCTGTTTTGTTGCTGAGTTACTTCGGTTTGTCTGGCCAAGCAGACCCGTCAACCGCAGGCAAGCAACCTCCCCAGGAGGGTCACCCCATGCATTTATCTGACGCTATCCTGCGGCAGAAAGAATAAGTGTGGAGGTTGGATTCCCGGATGGACGCCGCATTTGCGTCTCCACTCAGTTAACGGGGCCATTATGGTAGGGTCCATATCGCCCCGTGATCTGGTTATGTGGTTACAACCCAGCATTGTTAATGGTTTGCTGGGTGACAGGGAAATCATTAGGATTGTCACTAAGTGTATAGTCACTTGAAGTGGCGAGGAGTGTAATTAAAAAAAAAAAAAACTGACAGGCAGGTTGGGAGAAATAAGAAAAGAAGAAGGCAGAAACAGAAAATGAATTATAAAGGTGAGGAAAGAAGTAGGCACCACTACATCAAGTGAGTGGATGATATTAGCCACCATCTACCATGACCAATTTTGGTAGTAATAGGGTTAATAATTTCTTTTGTGATATTTATATCTTTTAATTATCGAAATAAATGGCACTGACAAAATGCACGTTCATATCAGTATTACCGGCACGTAAGAGGAAGGAGGCAACCTCTTAAAGTCTGTAAATGTGACTTAATGAGCAGCATTCTCGCTACCTGAAGAGGGTTCTTAACATCTGTAAAGTTCATTTAAATTTTCCCTTGTATATTCATCATTAACATCAGTATAAAAGTATATACTTATAAGTGAATAAAAATCATTTCACCAGATGGAGGACGACATAACTTTAGCTCCGGCAAAGGCACATCATAATACTCGCCAGTGTGAAGCCTCTTGATGTGTGAGTTAATGTGTCATACATAAACAAACATATACATAAACAAACAAGCAGGGAAGAACACTGGTATTGTAACTCACAAGTATACGACCCCGGCCAAGGAACGACTGCATCTTAGGATCACCGTGGACTTCTGTAGGGAATGTGAAGGAGAGTCTGAGTGTTATATCAAGGAGGCTTAACCACTTCACTACCATCACGTATTAGTTTAGTTACTCTCACTGCCTTCAGACGACTGCATTTACGTTAGGCAGGATCTATAAATTTCTCTGGTAGTGACCAAGTTAATGGGATTATTATCTAATCTTATCAGTTCCAAAAGTCAACGCCAAATCATATAATATCGTCAGGGAATAACAGGGGAAAAAAAAATAGTACGTGCTCGGGCTGAAGGGGTTAAGGTGTTTTTTATATATATATATATATATATATATATATATATATATATATATATATATATATATATATATATATATATATATATATATATATATATATATCTCCATGAACACATATCAGGCGTCTGACAGTAGATAGATAGAACACGGATGACTTCCTTTATGGTTTACTAGTTCTGTCTCCAGACGCTTTTAGTAAACAAAGGAAAGGTCTGTATATTGAAGAGGTCTATTAATGCTACATTTAAACACTTCAGGTCAAAAATCTGTCCTAAACTGAATGAAATGGTCAGGACATTGCAAGAATAAGCTGCAACACACGTCCCGGGGCTCAGAGGGTTAAGGCAGAGGAGTTACAGGATCTGCTAAGCCAACGAGAATACGACTCTCTTCTGTTGCGACAAATGTGGACGCAAATGTGACTCGCTAATTACTGAGTCTTAAGTCTGGCCTCATTATTCTATGTTGCTGTTCTTAAGTTGTCACGGAGGAATGTGTGTGTGTGTGTGTGTGTGTGTGTGTGTGTGTGTGTGTGTATTAGCGTGCATGAATGAAATACATTACGTTCCACAAGAATACACTCTTCCCTCACACACCTACTACTTTTCATCTCGATATTAATATTTTATCACAAACCACTACCTTTCACACAGGAATACAATCTTATCCCACTAAATCTACCCTTTTTCACAGGTGTCTTCCCTCACATAATTTTAATATTCTCAAACAAAGCTATTATCTTCTCTCCTTTGACTATTATATCCTTTCACAAAACAACTATTCCCTTACAAAGAAAAAACTAAAACTTTCCTCATTTGTTTCAAAACTTGACTCACGAAGCTACTCTCTCGCATTTATCTTCTCTTCCATTACAGAGATTATCAATTTCTTTATTTTTCAGCCCTTACATGCCCAAGACAACTCTAGGGACTATTCCAGTTAACGCCAGACAGTTTTTTTTTTTCAGGTGGGAGTGAGCCATAATAAACAGTGTGTAAATACTGTCACCATTAACCCACTCATGGTTGGCACAGCTCTAGTCCTGTATTCCAGCATAAGCCACACGATTTGAGTCAGCTGAGAGAAAGCCATGAGATACTCGACTGACAAATATATACCAACTGACTGACAAATATATACCAACTGACTTACTTGGGAACATAATGAACTTTAGACACTGCTGGTTAATACACTGTTTGCTAAAATAAAAACAAGAAAAAAAAAGAAAAGCTGAGATCACAGGAACACAGACATTAAAACTGAGAGAGAGAGAGAGAGAGAGACAGACAGACAGACAGAGAATCCTACAAGTAGTGTAAAACAGGGTGTAGTCAAAGCCAGGGGGATGATAATATAGAGTGAGGCTGCAGACATAAAGACCTGTTGTTACTGAGAGATAATGGCTGAGGCTGTTAGTAATAATAATAATAATAATAATAATAATATTATTATTATTATTATTATCATCATCATTATTATTACTATTATTATCAATATTCTTCTTCTTCTTCTTCTTATCATTATTACTATTATTATTATTATTATTATTATTATTATTATTATTAACAATAACAACAACGACGACGACGACGATAATACTGTACATCATCATCATCATCATCATCATCATCATCATAATTTATGGAATGACAGGAATTCAGAAAAAGGAAAGGGAAAGAAAAAAATATACCCTCCTCCCCACGCCATCTCTCTCTCTCTCTCTCTCTCTCTCTCTCTCTTTCAGCATAATACTTGAATAAGGTTACAAGATCTTAATAATGCATATTAGCAAGAAAACAGTTATGAAGATTGGGTTTTTATGTTGATATATATGTTTGCTTGTCTACTGTAAGACTTGATTACGCAAAATTACAACACACACACACACACACACACACACACACACACACACACACACACACACACACACACACACACACACACACACACACACACGAAAGCAATAGTAAGAGGTCTTGAAAATTCCAGTCATAAGCAGTAGAGAATAAGGACATGTCTGTTTCCGTAAACACGGTTCCCTGACGGAATACGAGAGCGCAGAGAGCAGACAGCAGGGAAAGAAACCAGCGAGCAGAAAGCAGAGCGGAACTGTGGGAAGAAACCAGAGTGCAGGGAACAGAGAGCAGACAGCAGTGGGAAGAAACCAGACAGCAGGGAACAGAGAGCAGACAGCAGTGGGAAGAAACCAGACAGCAGGGAACAGAGAGCAGACAGCAGTGGGAAGAAACCAGACAGCAGGGAACAGAGAGCAGACAGCAGTGGGAAGAAACCAGACAGCAGGGAACAGAGAGCAGACAGCAGTGGGAAGAAACCAGACAGCAGGGAACAGAGAGCAAATGTCATAGAGCCTGGGGGAAGGAACTGTATTAACCAAAAGAAGGTCAAATATTTATGAAACACCAGCGAGGAATCAGCAGAATATTTCAGTGTGGCAAACATGATGGAGTTTATTGCATTAGCTGATGCCTTAGTGTGTGTATGTTGTGACTGTGTTGCGAGTTTGTGTGTGGGAAGTTTGCTTGAGAAGGAGAGGTTCAAGCACTTTATATACACAGACAAAGCACGCATGCACGCGCACGCACACACACACACACACACACACACACACACACACACACACACACACACACACACACACTTTTATCTAGACTATTGTAGCTGCTTCTTCCAAACAATTTATTCAGTAAGATGTCTCATACTATAGGGACTAATACAAATAAGGAAGGAAATTAACCCGCTAGGACACAGAAACTTCGAGGTCGTTTAGGATATTTCGTAATCTCCCCTTCTTAGAGACGTACTTGCTTTAATTCACCTATATTATCCTCTTGTACCCTACACAGGCCAATTATATCCACAGTGATAATTACTCATAACATTAAATTTAACAGCATATAGAGGGACTGAGTAGAGAGATATATGAGAGAAGGAGTGTGAGTTGGAGGGAGGGTAGCCAGATGGCAGACGTGGAGGCGATTTCGTTGTGGTCACCGCTTACGGGATTAAGGTGTCTGGCAATACAAAAGAATATAACAGAATAAACCCTTCAACCTCAAGGGATAACGTAACTAATTAATTCTGGGTGTCGACACTGTAGAAACCGCGAGAGTCTGAGAGTAAATAAAACTATCTTGATTTAAGTACTAAGCCTCGATGGACGAGCATATCCATCTTTCCCTAACACAAGACAAATTTTCATGTCAGAGGGACGATTTATCCATCTTACTCTAACACCAATAAATTTATTTCTTTGGGAAACCTCCAGGTGTTTGGGTCAAGGTGTTACACGCAACATATATCGCTGAGGAGGAGATGCTACGAGGTGTCCTATGCCCACTGAAGCTCTGTGTTGGTCGTAAGCCCATATATAGTCTCGCATGGAGGTTCATCCGTGTACAATCGCCCAGAGAAATGTTGGCCCCAGTGGAGGGTGAAGTGGAACCATAGTCGTATCATTTTCTGATATGGGAGCGAGTGTATGTAGGGGAGGGTGATCGGTTCTGGGAGGAGAGTAACGTCTGTATTTTTAGTGGCTTTGAAGATTCCGCAACACCTCTTTCTTCGCGATTTATTCTGCATTAGCCTACCTCCACATCCTTTAGTACGATAATGATGTAAAGGTGATCGAAATCACAACAATATCAATTAGATAAATTATATGCTGTAATTTGCTAAATGAATCGCTACGGAACTAGTGTTACGAAATATACTATGGCATGAGAATCGGACCCTTGGAACAGAAACGCTTGGACGTCCTCTTATCGCGACCAGACCTCACAGTATGCAGCGACAGGCAATAACAGCTAGACAGACACAGTACATGCATAAACAGGTACGTACCTCGGTGTGTCATGAAATTGTAAATGCCTTAGACTCTGGCTGATGGAAAATGATGTTAATTACGTGACATTACTGAACACAACACAGGGTTAGTGAAGGAGGATACACAGCACAGCATATCAAAGCTCGTCCTCCTGTTTTATATTAGGTAAACCACCACACGCGTCTCAGGGGCGTATTCCGAGTGGCTTTGAAGATTTCCTAACACCAAATTCCTTGCGATTTTTTCTGAAAATTACACCGGTATCCTCTCTTAGGGTACTTATGCAAATTTCGTCCATATTAAAACTACATAAGCAGCACACAAGCGAATGTTAAAACATAATACGCAAAGTAAACCGCTAAAGAAGAGGTGCAACGAAGCCTTCTGTGCCAACGAGTATACAATCATGTGTGTCAAAATATAAAGCACCAAATAACACTGTAGTTGAGTGTAGGATGTATACACTAAATTAGTCAGGATACTAGTGTAGTCGAGTGTACATCACCTTTACAACTGGCGGCAAAGCGGCGGGAGTACTGGATAAGCCTTCATTCATTCTGACAATCAGCAATCAGCGAGACGAGGAGGAAGGGCAGAGGCGGTGCGGGAAAAAGGATGAGAGGGGGAGGGTGGGGGCCGAGGAGAGAAGACAGGAGGAGCTGCGAGGAAGAGGAGAGAAGAAAACACAGACAGCAAACTAAGGAGAAGAGAGAAAAATGTAGCCCAATAAGGTGAAGCCTGAGAAAGAAGAGAAGGCAAACAGGATGACAGAAAAGGAAGGATGAGAAGCGAGGGGTGATAAGCTGGAAAAATTGATCGGGAAGGGTGGAAAAGGGTAAGATGGAGGGGAGGAGGGGAGAAGATGGAGAAAGAAAAGGAGGAGAGGGAATTAGTAAGCAGAAGCGTAAAGGGAGAAGCGGTGCGTGCAAAATGATGATAGGAGAGAAGAAGCAGGAGGAACTTGGGGAGGGGGGAGAGAAAGACCGAGAGTAAGATCAGGGATGGAGAGTTAGGAGAAGAAGTGGAGGAAAAGCTAGGAGTGAGAAGAGAAAAGAATGCTGGGGGAGGGGAGAGAGAATGAGGAGGGGGATGGAAATCAATGAGGAAAGAGGAGATGAGGAGAGGGATGGGGAGAGGGACTGATTAGGAGGAGTGAGGTGGAAGGGGAGAGGGACTGAGTAAGAGGGGAGAGGGGAGTGTGCCTAAGTAGAAAGAAAGAGTGGATGGAGGATCTGGGAAATAGGTAAGACATGAAGAGGTGAGAGAGGAAGGAGAAGCTGAAGGAAGACAGGCAAACGGGGAAGGGGGGGGAGGGAAGAAAAGGCGGTTGGAGGAAAGGCGAGAATGAAAAACAGGGAGGGAAAATGGGAGAAAGGGGAAGGAAAAGCTAGAGGAAGAGGGGAAAAATGAGGACAGAAAATGCAGGGAATATAAGAAGAGAGAGAGAGAGAGAGAGAGAGAGAGAGAGAGAGAAAACACACTTCACTGGCCTGATAGGATGGAGTTTATAGTTATTATAATGCCCCGATCTATTCTGTAATTCGATAATCTCTCCGTCCAGTAGCATAATGATCGTAACACATGTAGCCAAGAACTGACAAGGTGATCTAACCAGAGACTGAGGTGGGTCAAGGGAAGCGGTAATGAAAAAGCGGTCCGTATATTTACCAAGACAAAAAGACAGACAGACAGGCGAACAGATACTGGGGAAGGATCACGCTAGTTATAGTGGCGGCGCGCGAATCTGAGGTTGTCATTATCGTGCCTTGGCAACCTACCTCTCAACAGTGCGTCTGATTTAGTGTACAATATGAGACGCATTTTATTCGTGTGTAATATGTTCGTGTATAATAAAATTCGTGTATAATATATTCGTGCATAATATGATTCGTGTATAATATGTTACGCAATCGGACACACTTTTGCCTGGTAGGTTGTCATAGTACGATAATGACAACCTCAGGGTCGTGCGCCGCGACTATAGTAAGGAGCGGGCCCAGTACGTTGAACAAGAGTAAGAACTCTTTCATTAAAATCCTGAGAGGTTAAATCACACGAAAGTAAACGGGCTGGAGCGGCGAGTGCATATTAATGCGCCTCGCCGTATTTGTGTAAAGTTGGCTGATTAAATACTGTTATCCGGGAGGGTAATGCGTGTCGGGGCGATTTGTGTTATTCATAGGCATCACCAACACCAGACCTGAATTACTGATGGACTTTCATTACAACTCCACCTTATGCAGGAGGGGATGCAATTTTTAGCCCTGGGTCCACGTCACTGAGAGTGAGTGGGTAAGAGTGTGTATGTGGGTGGATATGAGCAGGAGCAGGACAGGTGGACCGAAGTGGATGGACAAGGTAGTTTAAAATGAAGGAGAGGTGGACCAAGGTTGAGGGACAAGGTGGCTTATAAAATGAAGGAGAGGTGTATCACAGTGTAAAGACAAGGTGGCTTATAAAATGAAGGAGAGGTGTATCACAGTGTAAAGACAAGGTGGTTTAAAATGAAGGAGAGGTGTATCACAGTGTAAAGACAAGGTGGCTTATAAAATGAAGGAGAGGTGCATCACAGTGTAAAGACAAGGTGGCTTATAAAATGAAGGAGAGGTGTATCACAGTGTAAAGACAAGGTGGTTTAAAATGAAGGAAAGGTGGATCTAGGTGGAAGGGCAACGTGGTTTGCTGTAGGAAGGAAAGATGGAAGGACGAGGTGGCTTACAGAATGAAGGAAAGGTGAATGAAGGTGGAAAGGAAGAAAAGTCTATAATATAGGAAGACTGGGAGCAGAAGAGGAAGTAAGATGACAACTAGATAGTAGGTCGTGAAGAGAGAATATAATCGGGGAGGGTAGTGTGTGAGTATTACATAAGTGGTTGAAAGAAGAGGAGGAAGATCAAAATCCTGGTGGAAGGATGATGTGGTGATGTATATGGGTTATCTTGAGTGCCAATGTTGGGGAGGTTGGAAGTAGAAATAGAGAGAGGCTGAGAATCAAGTGGAAGAATCAAGTGGCTGAGTATAAGAGAGACAGAGTGTGAGAGCGGGTGTGAATGGGAGCAGAAAGTGAAATAGGCCGAGAATTAGGCGGAATTATAAGCACTATAAGAGAAAGGGTGGTACCGTATATGAGAGTAGGGGAGGTCGCAGAGGAAAAGGCAGGCAGAGAACTATGTGATCGGGTAAGTAAGGTAAAGAAGCAGTGAAGGAGGGTGGTGTGTGTGAGTAATGATTTTTGTGAGAATGAGAGATTGACCCAGAAACATAAGGAAGAATATATTGGTGAGTATATGAAGGAAGGTGGTGTGTGTGATCGGAGATGGATGGGTGAAGAAGAAGAGGTAGGCTGAGAACCGTGTGTACAGACAAGGTGAGAGATGGTGAGAATGTGGAAAATGAGGGAGGAAAGGAAATAGGAAGGGAGAGGAGAGACAAAACATGAGAGACAAGAGAAGGTTGAAGACAAAAGAAAACAGAAGAGAGAGAGAGAGAGAGATTGATTTGATTTGACCCCAATGGGGCTAGTTTATTGGACACCCCACACTTCATCCTATGAAGGGGCAGCGTCAAAAAAATACATAGATACAGCATCATACAAAGAATTTAAAAGGGGTATCCAAAAGGAAGGCAGTATCTCAGCGAGATGCATCCCTATCTGCATTACAAAAGTCTTACAACAGTATATCAACATAAATATAACTCATTTTATATTATCAGTATGCATAGGGTGAGAGAGTTGGACGAACTGATCACACATGTATGACATAAGTTCTTAAGTTGAAAAATTTTATAACAGTTATATTAGGCTATGTGTATTTTGGGGGCAATTGTTGTGTTACTGAGGAGAAGCAAATAATTTATACTTCCTCAGTATTTTTCTGACAATATCATTTTCTAACATAAATTTTGCCTGACTCTCTATTGTCATAAACTGAGTATTCCTGTATTCACGTATGAGTGGACATTCCAATAGATAATGCTTCAAAGTGTGTTTGTTGGGTTGTTCACATACTTTGCACTTCCTCTTCTCCTCATCAACCTGCCAACCCAGTTCCCAAGGGTAACAGTAGCCAAGCCTTATTCTTGCATGTACAGAGTCAACCCACCTACTTGTCGTATGTCTGCCATATACGTAACTTGTCATCAGTGCAACTGTGTTGTAGTAGTGTATGGAAGTGCTGGTGTTGTGTTCTCTGAGTCTAAGGTCAGTCACCCTTTCTTTTTGTATGGTCATGATCTTTCTTTTAAGTTGTCTAAGTGAAAGTCCCAGGTCATAGTCACAAGTGTCCTTGTTAGAAGCCTCCTTGGCTAAAAAGTCAGCTCTTTCATTACCCGGGATTCCAACATGTGAGGGGATCCAAACAAATTTGACCTGAATATCGATCTCCCTAAGCACTGCAACAATCCGCCTGATCCTGTGAACAAGGTCAGGGTATGTGGGGTGAGGGTCAGAGAGAGATTGCAGAGCAGACATGCTGTCTGTTAAGATGATGGCATTTTGTTTCCTTAGACAAACTTGTTCCAGCCCATTCACAAGTGCTACAAGTTCACACTGGGTGGATGAAGCCCAGTCATGTAGCCTGCTGAGTGTCTCAGCCCCATGAACAAAGCTACCCCCACTTACAATGTTAACAGCAGCCCCAGCACGTCCAGTCTGTGTGTGAAGAGAACCGTCACAGTACACTTGGTCTTTGTCTTCCCCTGCCAGACTTGATATAAGTGTCATAAAGTCAACTTTGAGTTCATACGGTAGGAGGTCGGCCTTTTTTGTGTCTAATGTAGTGAAGGCGATGTCTAGTGGTCTCTCCTTCCAGGGCGGCAGAGGTTCACTCCAGTCCCAGTCCTCTAAATGATGATCAGTCATTTGGTAGTTGACAAGGTTTGCTGCAGTTATATGAGTCCAGTCCCTGCCAGTCAAATCTTCTAGCCTTAATAAATTTATGAGCTCTGATTTAGGTAGTGTGTCTCTCTTGTCTCTCAGTGCTCTGACTCCTATTAGTGTATTTATCTCCTTAATCCGATCTGGGATAGAAGATAACCCTAATTCTAGTCTAAGATTAGATACTTTAACATTCTTTGGGCATGCTAGTATTAGTCTCATTGCTTCATTCTGTATTGTGTCAAGCTTGTTAAGTTTATCAGCAGGCAGACAAGAAAGAACTGGAGCGTGATAATCAATGACTGATCTTATATATGCAATATACATCATTTTTAAAACTGGAATAGAGGCCCCCAGACCCTTCCAAGACATCACTCTAAGAGGCCTAAGTCTTTTCATACATGTTGTCATGACCAAATCGAATTCAGCATTCTTTCCCCTAATATTCCCAACATATACTCCTAAATATTTAACAAAGTCCACTCTTTTCAGTGGACTCCCTTGCAAGTAAAACGTATTTACATAGTTGGATCCTTTTGTTATGAGTTTAGTCTTTTCGGTTGATATAATTAAGCCTAGCTCATCACACATCTCTCCCAATAAATCTAGTGATTTTTGCATATCACGATGATTGTTGGCCTGAATTAAAATATCATCTGCATAACTGATGCAACTCACACCATTTGGGAATTTTAAACTTACTATTTTATTCATCAAAATATTGAATAGTGTAGGACTTAGTACCCTCCCTGTGGGGTACCAAGTTCAAGCTCAAATGTGTTAGATTTCTTTCCTTGAAAAACAACATAAGCAGTTCTGTGGCAAAGATAGTCTTTAATCCAGCCAAGTAGTTTGCCTTTCACACCGAAATTCACCAACTCATTAAGTATTATATCATGATTAGCCACATCAAAGGCACCCTTTAAGTCTAGAAATAGTGAAAATTTACCATTGGAATTTGCAAGATATGATATAATACATGATGTTGTATGTCTGCCTGAAATGTAACCATTAAGATTTGGGCTTAATAAATGCCTAACTTTATACAACAACCTGTTTAGAATTATTCTTTCAAGTGTTTTACAGAAGCAAGACAATAAGGAAATAGGTCTCATGGCTGTCACAGAACTTGTCTTAGGGACAGGAACTATAACAGCTCTTTTCCATTCAGTGGGAATTTTACCAGTTTGGTAGCTAAGATTAAAGATACTGAGCAGTGGGTTGCCCTCTACTTCAGCCATGGCACTAAGAATGGGATAGGTTATGCCATCTTCACCTGGGGCACTAAATTTATTATTTTTCAAGGCTTTTTTAAGTTCAAATGAAGTTATTTCTTTACAAGTGTCATCCTGCAGTGCTATTGCTTGTTCAAGTTGTTGGCGAAAGAAGTGTAGCTTAGGTGTTAGTTTATTTTGTATCCTGAGAGGGAGGTTGGTGAACTTGGAAGCTGAGGCCCATTCATTCATGAGGGTTTGGGCATACTCTTGTGGATTAGGATGAGCTGAGGTTTGGTTTTTAACACCTCTGGCTATGTTAATTTTTTTCCAAATGATAGCTAATGATGTGACTTTGTCAATATTGTTCAGAAATTCTACCCAGTATTTTTCTCTAGCTCTAATTTTCGCCTGTCTTGCTCTTTCAGCACAGGTCTTTAACATATTTAGATTAATGTCTGACCGATCATCCTTCCAGTACTGTTTTGCTACCTTGAGGAAATTTTCTGTAATTTGAACCTCTTTGTCATCTTTATACCATTTCTTCCAGAAGTTCTTATTACTATTACCAATACTTCTATTTTTAGTTTTGTGTTTATTCTTTGTTTTGGTTCTGTCTTGCTGTAACAGAAGTTGTTCAGTAAGTTTAGTTAGATCATTTAGAAGAGAGTTAATGGTGTAATTTTTTGGGTAAGCTTTAAACCAATTATTCATATTCTCTATAAATTTCCCTTTATCTTTTATAGGTAGTTGTAACCTCTTCCTCCTGCCAGTAACCTGTCTTTTCTTAACATCAAGTGTTGTTAACAATGCTGAGTGATCAGAAAAAGATTGATTTGTTGCACAGAACAGGTTCGATAAGGTTCATTGTACAAACAAACATAATCTAGTCTACCTCCTAGAATATGTGTTGGTTCAGGCTGACCTATTAATCTTAATTCATTACAAGAATTTACATAGTTATACCATCGACGTCCATTGGTATTAGTGAGATTATGGTTGTTAGGTGAGGACAAGGCCTCATGATTGGCGTTTAAGTCACCCATCATAAGAGTCTTCTCCTCATACAGGAAATCAGGAAAGTCATGTGGGTCCAAGCTATTACTTGGAACGTACAAATTTACTATATTAATGATGTAATTGTCTAGATGTATTTTTAGAGAAATATTTTCAGTGTTTAGACCAAAAGAACAATGAAATCTTTCCACAGGAATAGACTTTTTAACATATGTAACTAATCCTCTAGCAGAATTTTCAGTGCAACTGTGAACGTGTGGAATATAATCTCCGAGCCTAGGACAAAAAGATTCATTTACTCTAGTTTCCTGATGACATATTATATCAACATCATGAGACAATGCAGAATACTGAAGATCTACAAACCGCTGATATATTCCATTAATGTTCCAACATAATATCTTAATACCTGTACCCACATCCTGTCTAGACCTATCCATTGTTCAATGCTGATTTGCCATTAAACTCTTCTACCATTCTTTGTAGATTTTCTGCTTGGGCTCTAGCTTTTACAACTTCAGCTAGGAGACGCTGGGCTAGTTCATCTGAGATAATATCTAGTGTACTGTTAATTAACTTAGCAGTGATGTTCTTTGGCAGTACAGCCTTACTCATTACCACCTTTCTGTCTAGTTTCTTTTCATCTGTTTTACTTTCTTCTCTAGTAATTATGACATTATCATTACTACACTCATTTTCAGTTTCTATTTCTTTTGGTGTTGTGTTTACATGTGTTTGATTGGTCAGTGCAAATTTATTTGAAACAAATGAAGCCACTTGAGTAACTAGCACACTTATCTGGTCCTGGAGCTCAGTCTGTTTCTTCTGTTGCTCATGCATAACTGACATCAGTTTAGCCATATTTTCTTGCATTATGTTGAACTGTTCTATTGTGGGAACGCAAGGCTGGATGCTGTTGGGTGTAACAGGTGTCTGCTGCTGGTCATCTGCCTGGTGGTTGTTCGTCGTTAGTGGTGAGGTGTTTAACTGTGGAGGGGTGGGGGGAGCAGCAGAAGCAGCAACAGCACCTCCCCTAGCCCACCCTTTCTGTCTCCACTGACTTGCATATAAATTGTCATCTACATTTAATTTTTTTAAGCTTTGTAATCTCGTATATGATATAGGTACCACACTAAAGCTGTCTGTCTGTCTGCTTTATCAATTTACTGCCTTAAATCAAGTAAAATTATTATAGTGAAACTGCACTTTTTTTTTTTTCTGTAGTATATACATTACTTACCTGTGTATTTACCAGTCTATCGGTGTACCTATGGCCGCATAACTCTAATTGTCAGTCTGTTTATGTACCTATCTACCTATTAATATCTAATAAAATATATCTACCTGTGCATCTTTAATTACCCCATTTGTTTCTATCATTCAATCTATTTATCTGCCTACGTATCAGTTTACTGTATATGTCTGTCTAATCACCTTGTATCTACCTATCTATCAGTATTAATTAATTATAATCTCCTGACGCTACATGGTGTACCAAGTGACCTCTAACCAGCATCGCTTCTCCCTCCCGCAACACCCGACTCTTCCCATACACTCCCTGACCTTATGACTTGTGTGTCCTTCAAAAAAATGCGTAGGAAATCTGAATGCAGTGTGGGAGAAACAGGTGCCAGAATCAGTTGTATACTTTTGATCACCATCATCACCATCAGAATCGAGAGTTGTATGGTCTTCATTATCATTGTCATCATCACCATCACCCCTGATATTAGCCTCGACCCTCGTTCACATATCCAACAGTACTGTTTCCTGGACAGAAAATAGGGGGAACTCGAGGCAAATGAGTCTGTGAAAAGCGTTGTTTTTTGTTTTTTTGCGTTGTTTTGCCACCTCGTTTACACTGATTGTGCAATTCGTCATTACTGTGTGTGTTCATTACGTATTTGTTGCTTATTATTCAGGGAGGTCAAATGAAAATGGCTCAGTATTTATGTCTGCCTGTCTGTCTCTCTCTATATCAATCTGTCAATCTATATATTTACCTACGGTATCTATTTACTGTACCTATGTAACTACATACACTTTATCAGCAGAATAATTTCACGAGAACTTAAGGCGAACTCAAGGGTGTGCTCTCTCTCTCTCTCCACCTTTATTCACACCAAAGCGTCTCCCTCCTCGCTGAAGCTAAGAGTTTCTGGTGATTCTTATTAGTTTCTTTCAACCTATTCATTACGAGGATTCTCTTTAGTATCGCCTGCGCTCTCTCGTATACGATGAAGAATTACGATCCAGTTTTAGTCAAGTCTCTCGTGTGTTTAAGTTACCACCTATATTGCACCTTCACGTCTCCTCTCTCAAGTGGGTCTACTGAAGCCTTGGAATTCCCTTCTTATTATCTTCCCTTCTTTCTTTATTTATTGATTCATTTAAGTTTAGGAGATACTTTTCCAGTTGGCGGTAATGGATACAATGAGTAATTACTTTATAACGAGGTGAATGGAACAGTTCAGCGTTATCTAGAACAGCCTGAGAAGGGCATCACTGAGCTGAACGAGGTGGTCTCTCTCTCTCTGTAGATACTTTTGTTACTGCAGCACAAGCACGTCTGCTATATTTTGTTCTTGTCATAATCAGACGAATACATTCAGCTTAGGAGTAATATACAATAGAAGGGATCATAGCCACTGAAACAGAATAGTTTACTCACTTAGCAGCACTGCCTAATGACTGAACGTAACTGACAAATTAGCATGCCCTTATACCCGACTACTTGTTTCCTAATGACAACACTACATCCATACATCATCCATCATTTCCTTATCATGTCTTCACAGTCAATATGTTTTACTACCAACTTCCTCTAACTGGCAACAGTTCCCTCTCAGGTAAGTAAATCAGTTAGGGTCACTTTATCCCGTCAACCTGGTTGTGCGTTTTCTTAGCTTATGTTTGCTCTTGCCTGAGGATATTATGCAGGTAAGGACAGGTGTGTAGTAGTGTAGGGGTCATAAAACCGGCAATTAACACCTCCACAGAACACCAGCATATAGTATAACACCTCCAGTGAGAAAAGTATATACTAAAATACTGTATATAAAATCGTCTGAGGTACCAGCATTACAATTTAAAAAATGTTTTTGGGCAGAAATGGTAAGTAACATCCATCTGACTGTGGTGGCATCTGGCTGGCTGTGCCTCATTACCGGTGCTCTTCATAAGCGAACATAATGACATTTTTACACACAAATATGACTGTGCAATTCTGCTTTCACACTCGACTGTTGCAACACGACGCTGATCATGGTGGAACTAGAATGTGTGTGTGTGTGTGTGTGTGTGTGTGTGTGTGTGTGTTTGGTTTTCGAAAGATCCTTTTAGTATTGTAGAACGGTACACGTTCTTCACTTGACTGACGTGGACATAATCGTCTTCATAGTAAATCTACAAGTGAACGCTTAGGACTAATGCCTATCGTTAGCACGAGGGTCAATAAAACAAATAATACAATTCTGCCAAGTCCCAGCATTGCTCTACAGTACAACGCTCAACAGATGATGCAGCAGCCAATCCAGATCCTCAGTTGTGTCGCTGAGTGAACAGGGACAAGGGGAAACCTACTTTGTCCAGAAGTCTGACCGGCTTGAGAATTACATCTCACTTCCTCCAGTTGCGTATTGGATGAACTAACCCATACACCACCGGCCCCCTCTCCATACAGGACTTATGCCACTTTCCACTCGATCCACTGTGACTTACTGACTGTTCGTACGCTCCATCCATTTCATCACTCTCGCAACACTGTCTACGTGGTACAAAAAGTGACCATAATAATGTATTCGGTTTTTAGGTGAATGGCCGTAATTTCAGGTATATAATTTAGACACAATCCTGATGCTTAGGGCTTGGGCAGGCTGTGTGGACTATAATTCATTGCAAAATCAGCTTAGCAACTTTAACTGGTATTCAGAGTACAGTATATATATAAAGTGTAATTATGAATAACATAAGGTTCACTTGTGCATTTTTCTGCTATAATGCAATGTTAAGTATAGTATGGGATAGTATAGCATATCACTGGAGTATCTTAGGTTATGGGAGAACAGAATTACAACAGGTGAACGTTATCAGTCCAGAATACTAATAAGAAGAGGAGGAGAGGGGAAGGGGGAAAATGTCTCGAAAGTTTTAATGTTTGGTATGATATGTGAGAAAGTAAATACAGTTAACTCTTCTGTCCACTGATGAAAAGGAAATGATGGGAGGGGGTGGTGGGTTCTATGCCACCAACAACACCCATCTTCCCAGCTTCGTCTGAAGAAAATTTACAACTGGCGAAATACAGTGAAAATCCTATCTCTACCAGTGCGTGTTTCAGATGCATCGATTTTTCCGCTATGTATTCGTCAAACTTTGGGAAGATACTTGTGGCTGTGCCTGTACCTGCATGTCCCATTATTTTACGGTAACTATAGGGTTGCTCACCTGTAATATGCTTAGCCTCCAAAGCCACGTTCCCTGTTTCTACCTGCCTGATCACAAGTTGTATTCTGTTTTCACTTCATCACACTTTTGGCATTGGTGAATAAATCCATTCTCAGAGACAACAAATCCCCCCACGATGCAAGAAATGGCACTAACACATGCAACTCATCAACTTATTTGTTCAGTTTTCTTTAGAAGGTACAAGTTTGCAGGCTCAGCCTTATTTTTTCTTTTTTTCTTTTTTTCATTTCTCTCCCTCTCTCTCGTTTTTTTTTTTTTTTTTTTTTTTACTTAAGGAAATCAAGGTGAGGTGTTGTTGACATTTAGTTTGTCAAAGTGTTTCCCGCATCAGCATCAGACTGGATCACCCCACAATTTTACACCAACTGTTAACCACTGGACCACCACCTTCCCCATAACACTGTCAGGATCCTTTCATTCACTTCCTTCTGAATATAATCGTCAGGCGCTACCTGGAATGATACACTAGCGTTGTTCCCACCAGGAGAGGGTAAATGGTACTGTACTGGCACTCACTGTTAGATGAATATAATCGACTGGCCTGGCCTGGTATATAATACTGCGGTAGAGTTATCCCCACCATGAATTAGTAATATTTTGTTTCCACTGCGGTATTAATAACGTCATTCTTCTCTTCACTAATTATACGGATGCTTGAGCCATTGGGATTTGAAGCTTTAAACCGTGCCGTAACCGATCACTGGCAGTGTGTGAGATGAACTGGCGTGGCAAACTTGAACCACCAATCCTCTCGTGGAGTCTGCTTCTCTGTGTGCGCAGGTGAGCTAGTGAACCCATGTGACCAAATGGTTCATATCAACTACTCTCTGTAGAGTCCTTGGTTCACTGGATACAGGATAATGCTTGGATATTGCACCGATCAATATCATATCATCACAGGTGTCATTAATTACACCTCACAGGTTCCTATGACCCACTCAACTGAATAAAACGTTGGCTGCAACAGAATATTACCGTTGCCCCGTCCATGAGCGGTATAATGGTGACAGTATTAACTTTATGAGGTTTTATGACTCCCTCTCACCTGAATAAATCCTTTGACGTTGGCTGAAAAAGACTTGTTCCGACTATGACAGTGTTGGTACAGTACCTACGAGATATGGTTTGTATAGAACTTACTTAAGAGTATACATAATCTCAGGCTTCATTGTTTAACACAGGCTTCGTCAGGACAGGTATAATATTCCGCCCCTCTCCCCGTGACGACTCTTTCAGCTGCCTGGATCCACTGTCTGCCTCACTTCTTCATTTCTGCAACATTCGCGGCCTGTCCTCTAACTTTCTCTCTGTCGAACACCACCTCTCCTCCTCTAAACCTCACCTTCACTTCCTTACTGAGACTCAGCTGTCTGAGGCAACTGACAGCAAACCATTTTCTGTTTCCTCCTACTTTCTCTATACTCATTTCAAAGCCAAAGGTGGATGTTGTGTATATATACGCAACGACTTATCTTGCTCTCGTGTTCCTGAATTTGATTGTTCTAAATTCTCTACTCTCTGGCTTCGGCTTTCCTGTCATTCTCTGCCTAAATATATCTGAGCTGTTTACTTATCCCCTAATTCTACTGACTATTAAAAATTCTTCAACTATCTTACTTCTACGATGGAACACATTCTATCCATTTCTCCTTTCTCTGAAATCTCCATTCCAGGAGATTTCAATGTTCACCACCACCTTTGGCTCTCTTCTCCTTTCACTGATCCACCTGGCGAACAAGCCTACATCTTTTCTATCCTTAATGACCTAGAGCAGCTTGTACAGCACCCTACCCGTATCCCTAACCGCCTTGGAGAGACTCTATACTTGATCACTTCCTTACAACTAACTCTTCTGTTTACACTATTAATATTTCTTCTCCGTTGGGCTCCTCTGATCATACCCTTATTACCTTAACCTGTCCTATCACTCCAGTACTGCCTGTGGACCCTCCAAAGAAACGTCGTCTGTGGCACTTTGGAGCTGCGGATTAGGAGGCCCTCAGGCAGTACTTTCTTTATTTTCCCTGGAATGATTATTGCTTCCAAGGCTGGGAGCAATCTGAATGTGCCTTGCACATTACGGAGGTTATTCTCTTGGGCATGGAAGCAAACATTCCTTTCTCATATCCTTTGGCTAATGCAAGAAAGTCTTTGTTTAATCACGCTTGTTCTAATGCTGTCTGCAACAAGGAGAGGGCCTATAAAAGGTACTGGAGCCAACCCACCCCTAAATCACATTTTTTTTTTATGTTTCTGCCCGGAATCGTGCTAAGTCTGTTCTTCGCTCTGCTAAAAATAATTTCATCCGTACTAAATGCTCTCAACTCTCGAATTCAAATTCTTCCCGCTCCTTCTTGCACCTTGCCAAAAACCTTTCTAACAACTTTACCTCATCATCCTTCCCTCCTCTTTTCTACTCTGATGGCTCTGTAGCTATTTCTTCTACTGATAAAGCAGATCTCTTCGCTCAGACTCTCTCCTCCAGTTCCACCTTAGACGATTCCGGTGCTGTTCCTCCATCACTTCCTCTTGGCTGACAATAAAAATTCTTCAGCTGATATATTTTCTGCCATCACTGGCCTCCATACTAACAAGGCATATGGGCCTGATAGAGCCCCTCCTGTTGTCCTCAAGAACTGTGCTTCTGTGCTTACACCCTGTCTAGGTAAACTCTTTCGCCTTTGTCTTTCAACTTGTACCTCTCCTTCTTGCTGGAAGTTTGCTCAAATTCAGCGAGTCCCAAAGAAGGGTGACCATTCCCAGCCCTCTAACTATCGTCCAATTGCTTTAACATCCTGTATCTCAACAGTTTTCGAGTCTACGAGTATTCTTAGTAGAAAAATTTTAACGCATCTTTCCTATCACAACCTTTTTTCTGATCGTCAGTATGGGTTCCGTCAGGGACGCTCCACTGGCGATCTTCTCACCTACCTTTCAGACTCCTAGTCACCCTCCTTTCGGGACTTTGACGAAATTTTTGCAATTGCACTTGATATCTCAAAGGCTTTTAATCGAGTCTGGCATAAATGTTTAATTTCCAAACTGCTCTCTTACGGTTTCTATCCTTCCATCTGTGCCTTCATCTCTAGCTTCCTTTCTGGTCGTTCTATAGCTGCTGTTATAGACGGTCATCGTTCTTCTCCTATATCTATCAACAGTGGTGTTCCTCAGGGCTCTGTCCTATCACTAACTCTCTTCCTTTTATTGATCAATGATCTTAACTGTACATCTAATCCTATCCACTCATATGCTGATGATTCCACCCTTCACCTTTCCATTCGGTTTCCGCAACGTCCATCTCAGCAGTTACGTCAATAAACAAGGGATGAGGCTATGGCACACCTAATGTCTGACTTGGCTCGTATCTCTTTCCTTTACCCTGTCACTGCATGGGTACTATTTCAACTGAACTGACTCATGTGGAGAAGGTGAGAAAATACACACTATACGCATCACCGAAATAAAGATGTAGCCTAATTTATGGCTATCAAACAAACAAAATCCAACAAGGCCTAACTTAATATTCTACGGTAAGGTTAGTGCCAAAAAAGCCAAGGTTAGGACCGAAGGATGTTAAGGTTAGGGTCGAAGGATGCCAAGGATAGGGTCGATGGATGCCAAGGTTAGGGCCGAAGGATGCCAAGGTTAGGGCCCATCGATGCTATTTTTAGGACAGAAGGATGCCAAGGTTAGGACCGAAAGATGCCATTGTTAAAAGTGAAGGATGCCAAGGTTAGGACCGATGGATGACAAAATTAGGGCAGAAAAATGCTAAAGTACGGACAGAAGGGTGCCAAAGTTAAAACAGAAGGATGCCAAGGTTAGGACCGAAGGAGGCCAAAGTTCGGAACAGCGTATGTGGCTGTCAGGGTCAGGGTGGTCCTTGTTAGAGTGGCTTGTGTAATATCTCAAAATCTGGCTACGTCATGAAGCTAAACAATTATCACACTCGCTTTTGCTGGAAATCCTGTAGCTAATTATAGAATACACGCCGTTGATACCAATATATATATATATATATATATATATATATATATATATATATATATATATATGTACTACGAATGGGAAGACGCGAACAGCTGGACTTTTTTTTTTTTTTTTGTCAATCGGATTAAAATTTTCAGCTTTTTTTTTGTTTTTCTTTCGCGATAGTCAAATCCCGACGCAGTATTCTTTGTGGATGAACGTACAAGCCGTATTCTCACTGGTATGCTGGAAAGTTCGTGGCAACTCATCTGTAGCGAATTATTCTATATATATAAATAACTCCTTTTCTCATTTATGTTATTTATACTCATTCATAGCGTACAAGAGGTTATAAACATGATGTGTACAATAAATCGCAGAGTAAAATACGCCACGGTGTCTTGTTCCACCTACACCAGTGGTCGTGTGTCTCGAGTTGGGTTCAATGATTCCCTAGTGCCTCTTCCCTAGCGGTTTACTCTCCTCCTTAACACCTTATTTTATCTTCCTCGTAACAAGGAACTCAACAGCGGTGACTTATGTGTTCTGTGGACGGCTCAGTCGGCTGGTGCGGGCGTGGGTGTGACAGTGGGAGTGGAAAATTGATAAACGGCGTAGGATAGATACTGATAACATTGATTGGGCCGTCCCCACAACACACGAGACAGCACCCAGCTGAGTGACAATGGAGCTTTATATATGACCACCCCGTATGTCGCCTCCACTTCCTCTTTCTCTTCCTCCTCCTCCTCCTCTTCTTCTTCATCTTCTTCTTCTTCTTCTTCTTCTTCCTCTTCTTCTTCCTCCTCCTCTTCCACTTCCTCCTCTTCTTCTTCTTCCTCCTCCTCTTCCTTTTCCTCATCTTCTTCTTCTTCCTCCTCCTCCTCCTCCTCCTCCTCCCTGCTGCCACCGAATATGTTACACTTGGCTGGGGTACTGGAACATATATACCATATATTCTCTGTCGTCACTTGGACCTCTTTCTGCAGGAGGGACAAGGCAAGGAAAGGGCCATTCTTCCCATGTCTCTGTTCCTCCTACAAGAAAAAAATCTCATCTATATGAAAAAAAGATTATCTTAGGATATATATATATATATATATATATATATATATATATATATTCTCTGGAGGAAGGACAAGGAAGTAGTATAATATCCCTATGGCCCATATTCTAGTCGGTTGAGGGAGCTCTTTAACATCTTTTCCTAGGCGATGTAATTTATTACACCATAGTGTCTTCCGTGTTACATAAATCCTTCTATCACCATACACTGCATATATAACGTACAAAAGGATATTAACCGCCTGTATCCTAAAAAAAATTGCTAAAGAAGAGGTGTTACAGAGCTTCCTTACCCGACGATAATACGAGTGGTCAGAAGTACGAGATGAGCCTGGAATATATATATATATATATATATATATATATATATATATATATATATATATATTTGGGGGGGTTATCGTATCCAAAAATAAGCCGCTATGGAAGAGGTATTAGAGAGCTTCCTATACCGATGATAATACAAGTGGCCAGAAGTAACAGAGGAGCCTGGATTTTTATTTTTTTGGGGGGGGTTGGGGGAGGGGTTACCTAGATGAACTTTGGGATCAGGTGATTCATTGGAGATGGATTAATGGCTAAAAACTGATCCATGAAATCAGATAGTTCAAGGCAGAAGCAATGATTGTCTGAAATATTTCTGGTGATTAAAAAAGAAAAAAGGAAGAAAAGAGAAAAGCGAAAGCTCAGAATCAATGCTGTGTGATTGGTTACTGATGGGGCGATTCTGTGATAGTGGTGGGGCAGTCAATTTTTTTTGTTCTCTCTCTCTCTCTCTCTTAGCCCAGCCATCCATAAAGGCACAACAATTGATTATTAATTACATTTTTTGCGGCGTCTTTAAAATGTTCACTTGGTATATAAATCCATCCCAGCCCTTGATTGTGGTTTCGATTATGGAAGAGATTGCAACATTACCAGCGAAAAAGAGGTTGCAACTGAATGATCATCATCATCATCATCATTCGGACTCCTTTCCCACCCTAGGACAGGATGAGGAATAGCAACGTCCAGACAGCCCAAGTTTGCCCACTCCAATGGACCACGCTTCCATTCACTCATCATTCAAGCCCCCGGAATCCTGGCTCTATCTGATAGGCCTAAAACATTCACCACATTCTGTAGCTTCACATAAAATATCTGATAGTCAATCCGAACGCTGCTACGTTAAAAATGGGTGCCAAATCCCTCATCATGCACTTCTCACAACATTCATCCAGTCGGCTCGATCTCTTGTGAGTCCCCTAGCCTGCCCGACTTCCATACCTCTCTTCCTTACACATTCATCCAATGGTAATGGTATATATTGTAATACTAGTGAGGCTTGTTCATTTTTTAACAATACAATCTTCTGATTACTGCAAATGGTTCTTAATCCTTTCGGCACGAGGATGTTGATGGTGTTTCATGTTTGCTAACTCCAGACGCATATATTTACCAGCAGGAACTCATCAGGGTGACGGGGTTCGTAAGTCAGTGTTGAGATGTCGCTTACCGTCCTGCATCTGCTTGTCCTTGTTCTTGTTCTTGTTTTTCTTGTTGTCTGTGTTCTTGTTTTTCTTCTTCTTGATCTTAGTCTTGCTTTTATTCTTTATGCTCTTCTTCTTCTTCCTCTTCTTCTTCTTTTCTTCTTCTTCTTCTTCTTCTTTTTCTTCTTCTTCTTCTACTGCTCATACTACTGCTACTATATTACTTCGTCTTTATTCTCTTTCTTCCTATCCTCCTGCTCCTCCTCCTCCTCTTTACTCCTCTTCTTTTCCTATAAACAGACCAAACCCATCATAAAGCAACTGGACCTGCTGATTAGTGAAAGTCTCGTGATATTAGAAACCAGTTAATCTTTTTCTTCACGCCAGTCTCTTCTCTCCTAATCTGGGCAATTATTTTCTTCTCCACAGGTCACCAGGCAAACGCGATCCCAGACCCAACACCCTGGCACGGAGGAGGAGAGGAAGAGGGAGTGGAAGAGGGAGGGACTGGAGGAGTGACTGGAGAGACCGAGGGAGTTGGAGGTGCTGAAGAAGTAGGTGAAGGAGCGGCTCGAGTAACTGGAAGGAATGGTGATGAAGGGAAGGAAGGAGCGGCTGGAGAGGAGGAAGAAACTGGTGACGGAAAAACTGAACTGGTGTCCGAAGAAGTGGATGGTGAAGGGACAGAAGGATTAGCTGAAGAAGGGATTGGAGGTGTAGTTGGAGGGGCTGAAGGAGTGGCTGCAGGGGCTGAAGGAGTGGCTGTAGGGGCCGAAGGAAAAACTGGAGTCGGAGTGGGAGATGACGACGATGCACCTGAAGAGAGAAATGAAGGAGTGGCTGATGGAGAAGCCAAAGGACTGACTGATGAAAGGACAGAAGGAGCAGCTGAAGGAGTGATCGACAACGAGAAGGACCCCGGGACTGACAGGGAGGAAGTGGATGGAGGAGAGAACGACACAGAAAATAACGTGAAAGTCAACACATATAATATTGACATTGAGAAGGGAAAGAAAGACGTTGATGATGATGATGTTGATGACGATGATGATGATGATGATGATGATGTACGAATCGAAGAAGATGCTGTTGATAAAGAGGGCAAAATAAAAGAGAGGACGAAAGGAGCGAATGACAGAGAAATCGGAGGGAAATTCGACAAGTCTTTGGCCGAAGTAGGAGAACCTGATGAAGAGATTAAAAAAATCACTGACAGAAATATAGTGGAGAAAACAGAGGAAGAAACCGTCAAAGAAAACGCCATGGAAAAAGAAACCCACTTGCCAATCCTCCTTCATCTTGTGTGTGGAGGGCCAGTAAGCCACCTGTCCACAAACCCTGATGGAGGATCCCTCTTCTACATCCCACCTCCATCTCCATCAGATCTCCACCAAAACACCCTAGAAAAACTAAGCAAAATGCACCAGGAGAAAAGAAAACACAGAGAAAAAACAGGAATAGATAACACCAAAGAGGACATAACAGAAGATATGATGAAGAAAGTGGAAATGGGCGAGGGAAAGAGAAAAGATAAACTAAGGAAGAAAAACCAAGGGAGAAAATTGAAATCGCCTGGGAAGAGACGGCTTGAGAAGCATATTGTAAAAGAGATAAAAGAGAAGGATGACGAGAAAGATGACAAGAGGAAGGTCGGACGGAAATTGAAAACAGAGAGTGATGAGACGAGGGATGGAAAATACCAGACACTGAACATCCCGGGGGAAAAAGAAATGATTTATGAAGAAGGCAAGAAGGTTAGAGATTCAAAGGACGCGTACACCGTGGAAATAAAGACGACGCCTAGTTATGAAAGCAAAAACTTGAGACACAAAACGGAAACGACAATGAAAGGTATAAAGGAGATGCATGGGAAGGAAAAGATGATGAGCAAAGAAATGACAAACTGCAGAGTTGAGAAGAAAGTTGATCAACCCCAAAAAACTATGACCGATGAGGATAAGAGACCTTACAAAATGAAACATCAAACACAGCAGCCGGGAGTGATGATGAAGTTAAAGCCTCCCAAAGACAGTCTAGAGAAGGATAAAGACCAAGGCAGAGAAAAGGTGAAAGACTGTGACAAAGCAGGAGAGAAAAAAACAGCGAGCCAGAAAAGAGGGAAAGAGAGGAAGGTGATGAGGACGGGAAGGAGGAGGCAGGGAGGCAGGCTGAGTACACAAGCCAGGTCGAAGTCAATAATAAAAGTGAGATATGAAACCCCGGAAGGCGGTATTTTCACCCACCCCACTCGCTATGCCATCACCGCTCGACCGTACCCCACTCGTCCCCCTCCCCCAGCTCGTTTCCCCACTCGTTACTCCGCCACAACATTCTTCCCTACTCCCCACCCCTCCACCACTCCCTCCACTCACAAGGAACAGACAACTTTCATGACTACACCACGTCTGGTTGTAACTCGGCCCCTTCCCCTCTCCGCCACCACAGAATCTCTCACTCCCCACTCTTGCACCGCCACTCACGAAGCACAGGTCACTCTTCTCACTCATCGACCACTTGCTACTGAGCCTGGTGTCCAAATCTCACAGCCCTCTCACCAAACCACATATTCTTACGAGGAGTCCAAATCTATACTTGAGATAGTCACAGAAAGCTCCCCTCACCACACCTCTCACCACTTCCCCTACCAACCCTCGCCTCACCCAGATCACCAGCCTTCACCACACTCCCCTCATCAAGTCCCCCATCAACCCACGCTTCAACCTCCACCCCAGACTCTCCACCAGGCCTCACCACAACCCCCTTACCACCTCTCACCTCCGCCCCCTCACCAAGTCACTCATCAACCCACACACTCAGCCAGCGACCTTCACCCCACCACCACCCAGCCTCCTGTGGCCGCCGGATGGTCAGTGCAACACCTGGACGACTCACTCAGGTAGGATTGTATTGTTTTGGTTAGGTAAATAAAATCTTAACTATAAATTATGCGCGTGAAAATCAATACATACCTGTCTTTGTCTATACCTGTCTACCTATATATCTTTCTATAATTATTTATGTGTTTGCCATTCATCTATTTCCTCTTATTATATCCATGAAACTTAGCGTAAAACATACAGATAATATTCGAATGACGTTGTTTTTTCACCGTGCAATCGAATCCAACGTGGAGCCAAGCCACTGTCTGAGATTTCTACGTCACTGGATAAATTCGTCTGACGGCAATCAAGAAAATCAATCAAACAAACAATAACATAAAACAACACACACGAGAAATACCCTACAACATTTCCAGGTAAGGTTACCATAGCACTTGGTAAAATGAATAGACCTTGAATCCCATCGCAGCGGTTTACCTGTGAAGCAGTCCCCTGAAGTCTGTTACTCTCCTAGGTACGGTAGCGTTACCATACTGTTCCCACCTCACAAATTCTCTCTCTCTCTCTCTAGTTAGCTTGTGGGAGATATCTTGTTGTAAACGAATTAATGATCGCTATCTTGCCTGTACAATTTGTAAAGTATTTGCCAAGCCAAATGAAGAAATCTCTCTAACAGCAACAATAATATAAAAAATAAAGCACCTCATTATAGCAGTAATTATAGTTGCAACCCTGGTTCTTAACAGCCGGCATTTTCGTTGGATGAGGAAGCTCCCTCACACCTTTTCCAAAGCTATTTATTTTGTTTATTAGATCTTATTGTCGTCCTCTGTGTTACATAAATCCTTCCAATATCCCCATACTCTGCTTAAACAGCGTGCAAAAAGATACTAACCAGCCATATCCACAATAAATCGCTAAGAAAGAGGTGTTAGGGAGCTTCCTTAACCGACGAGGATATGAGCCAGTGTGGTGAAGCAATATTCAAACCTTGTAATATTTATGTAATCGCTGGAAAAATACCCTAAATCACGCCAAAGACATTTACCTCACCAACTCTCTCTCTCTCTCTCTCTTAAAACTAGTGCAACTGAGGCCTATTTATTGCAAAAGCAGCATAATCTCTCTCTCTCTCTCTCTCTCTCTCTCTCTCTCTCTCTCTCTCTCTCTCTCTCTCTCTCAAAACCTGTTATTTTGAGGCTTATTTACTGCAAGACCAGTTTAAGCCAATTATTCCCGGACTAACAGACTGGAAATCCATATATCATCTCACAGTACTTTTCGTGGTTATTGGAACGTGGAATGTAAGGGGAGCGAAAGATGAGGTGAAAGAGAGAGAGATTGTCCAGGTGCTTGAGGGTGCGAAAGTAGATGTATGTGGAATAACTGAAACAAAATGGAGGAGGAGAAAGTGTGAGAGAATGGGAGTATGGATGGGGTATATGTGCAGGGGTAGGTGAGAATGAGAGGGCAAAGGAAGGAGTATGTATAGTTGTGAGTAAAAGATGGAAGAAGAGCATAAGACAGTATGGATCAGTTGGGTCAAGGATTGTGTGGGTAAAGCTGAAAGTTGGAATACAAATGTGGGCGATTGTGTGTGTGCATGCGCCAACGCAAGATCGTGCTAGAAGAGTGAGAGAAGAGTTCTGGACAAATGTGGAAGTGTGCATGGAAATGTTTGGAAGGAATAAGAGTGTGTTTTTGATTGGTGATATGAATGGTAAAGTTGGGAATGTGAAGGTGGATGGAATAGTTGGTGAGTGGGGTGTGCCTGCTGAGATAGATGAGAATGGGAGTGCGTTAGTGGACATTTGTGCTGGGAGGGGGTTGGTGATAGCCAATACCCTCTTCAGGCATAAAATGATCCACAGGTATACATGGCGAGTGATGAGAAGAGTGGGTGGTGAACTGAATGAAAGGAAGGCAATGATTGATTATGTGTGTGTGGATGAAAGGATGCGAAGATGTGTAATGGATGCAAGAGTTTATAGAGGCTGGGGGAGTGGACTTTCTGACCACTACTTGGTGATGGCCAGAATTAGAATTCAAGTAAGATGGAGCAATAGAAGAAGGGAAAGACGAGAGGAAGGAGTAGTTGCAAGGAGAGTGGAAAGGTTACAAGAGGATGAGAAAATGGCAGAGTATAAGAGAGAAGTGGAGGAACGATTGGGCAAATATGAATTGGAGCAGATGGGAGACGTGGAAGGTGTGTGTAGGATATTTACAGAAGAAATATGTGCAGCATGTGATGTGGTTTGTGGAAGGAAGAGAAGACGGAGGGGGGTGCAAGGAACAGCGTGGTGGACTGAAGAGGTGAGACAGGCTGTGGCACAAAAGAAGAAAGCATACAATGAATGGATGAGAAATAGGGTCGTGGAAGAAATTGAGAGGCAGGAGAGAGAGTTATATGTAGAAAGAAAGAGAGAGGTGAAAAGATTAGTAAGAGATAGTAAGAAGAGAGTGGATGAGGAATTTGGAAGGAATTTGAGTGTAAAGTGGAGGGACTGTATGAAAATGTTCTGGAAAGAGGTGAAAAGAGTAAGACAGGGTGGAAGTGAAGTTAGCAGGGGAGTGAAAGATAAAAATGGTAGATTACTAGTGGAGAAGGGAGAAAAAGTGAGCAGATGGAGAGAACACTTTAAGGATTTGTTGAACATAGAGGATGGAAATAATGCGAGTATAAGTGGCTGGGGAATGGCTGGAAGAAGGAGGGAGGTGAGAAGACAGGAAGAAATCAGTAGGATAGAAGTTGTGGAAGCAATGAAGAAAGTTAAATCAGGGAAAGCCCCAGGAATAGATGGAGTGTGTGGTGAAATGCTGAAGCATGGGGGAGAGATAGTAGTAGAATGGATGTGGAAGATGTGCAGATTGGACTGGGAGGAAGGTAGAGTCCCGGAGGATTGGAAGTCAGGTATAATTATTCCCTTGTACAAAGGAAAAGGGGAAAAAGAAGTGTGTGGTAATCATAGGGGCATTTGTCTTCTTAGTATAATAGGAAAAGTGTATGGTAGGATACTTATTGACAGAGTTAGAGAAAGAACAGAGAAATTAGTTGGAGAAGAACAGGGAGTCTTTAGGAAGGGAAGAGGTTGTGTAGATCAGATATTCATTCTTAGATCTTTAGTGGAAAAGTTTCTAGAGAAGGGAAAGAAGTTGTATGCAGGTTTCATGGATTTGGAGAAAGCATATGACAGGGTGGATAGACAAGGATTGTGGAAAGTGTTAAGAATATATGGAGTAGATGGGAAGTTGTTGAATGCTGTGAAGAGTATGTACGATGGTGCGAAGGCTGCAGTGCGTGTGGATGGTGAACTAAGTGAATTTTTCTCTTTGAAAGTTGGGTTGAAACAGGGATGTGTCATGTCTCCATGGTTGTTCAATCTGTACATGGATGGGGTAATAAAAGAGGTACAAGGTAGGGTAGTGGATGTTGGAGTGGCCCTGGTGAGAGAGGATAGTGTTTGGAAACTCCCTGTACTGTTGTTTGCAGATGATACTGTGTTGTTGAGTGAAGACGAAGGGGAGCTTCAAGGCTTGGTGGATGAGTTTGGGAGAGTGTGTAAGAAACGGAATCTAAAGGTGAATGTAGGGAAGAGTAAAGTGATGGTCTTTGAGAGAGGTGAAGTCAGTGAATGTACAGCGAGGTTGGATGGTGAGGAATTGGAAAATGTGAGTACGTTTAAGTACTTGGGTAGTGTGATGAGTAAGGATGGAGGTTTGGAGGGTGAAGTGCTTGAAAGGGTACAGCAGGGAAGAAAGGTTGCTGGTTCTTTGAAAGCAATGATAAGAAACAGGGAAGTGAGCATGGAAGTGAAAAAGTTACTACATGACAGTATTGTAATACCAACTCTAACGTACGGAAGTGAAGCTTGGACGTTGTTGGAAGGACACAAGTCAAGAGTGAGAGCAGTGGAAATGAGTTATTTAAGAGGAGCCTGTGGAGTCACATGGAGAGACAGGCTGACGAATGAGGATATAAAGGAGCGTTGTGGTGTTGATGTGGATGTGATAGGAAGCGTTATGAGGAACACACTGAGGTGGTTTGGCCATGTGGAGAGGATGGAGGGTGAAAGACTGACGAAGAGAGTGTATGTGAGTGTGGTGGATGAGGGAAGAGGGAGGGGGAGGCCGAGGATGAGATGGAGGGATGGGGTGGAGAGGTATATGAGAGAGGGGGGTCTGAGTTGGGAGCAGGGCAGTGAAATGGCGGGGGACAGGGCGACTTGGAGGAAATTTGTTTGTGGCCACCCCAAACGGGATTGAGGCGTCTGGCAATAGATAGATAGATAGATTTTTCGTCTCGTCTCCAAGCTTATTAGTTCCAGGAAGCACAGAAAACACGGTGAGAATCTTGTTACCTTCTCTTGCCGTCGTTCATCTATTGACTGGGAATTATTTTCTTTTTGGAGTAAAGACAAGAGTTACGGGAAGTTATGCTTTCTCCTTTCTTTGTACTTTAAAAAATAATAATGGTATAATAATAATAATAATAATAATAATAATAATAATAATAATAATAATATAATAATAATAATAATAATAATAATAATAATAATAATAATAATAATAATAATAATAATAACAGCACCACCACCACCACCACCACCACCACCACCAACAACAACAACAACAACAACATCGTAACAATAACCCATCCATCCATCCATCATCCAATCCTATGCCGCCCCATGAGGAGCGTAGGAGCCCCGGGTTAGGCAAGTTAGTCCTGACATTTAAGATGAGAGTGACCACCCTCATTTACCCCTGAGTGGCATTACGTGAGCAATAAACCCCAACCATCCTTTGGATATAAACCTTCACTTGCTCAATCTGACTGGAGAGCCGTAATTACCCACTAAACCACCAGGTGCCAAAATTTGGTTATATGGTTACCACCCAGCACAGTAAACGGTTTCCTGGCGTACAGGAAACCATTTGGCTTGCCACTCAGTATAGAGTTACCCACAGGCAGAAGGAAGAAGAAAAAAAGAAGGAAAGATAGAAGAGGCACTGTAAAGACACCCGTAGGCAGTAGGATGAGGAAAGAATGAAGGAAAAAAAAAAAGACAGAAGAGGAAGGATGGATTAGAGGAAAGGGCAGACAGAAAGCAGCACTACATCAAGTAAGTGGATGGTGAGCGTCCCCTAGTAATCATCATCATCATCCTGACCTCCCTTCCCACCCAACGGCAGGGTGAGGAGTTGCAATGTCCAGACAGCACAAACTTGCCCAGTGCTAATAGGCCACACTTCCACTCACTCATCATGCAAGCCCCCGGAATCCTGGCTCTACCGGATACGCCAAAAACATTCACCACATTCTGCAGCTTCACACAAACGTATCCAAGTGAGTCAATCCGGACGCTGCCATGCTCACAAAGGGTGTCAAAATCCCTGATCACGCACTTCTCCTCACAACATTCATCCAGCCAGCTCGATCTCTTGTCAGTTCCCTAGCCTTGCCGACTTCCAAACCTCTCTTCCTCAAACTCTCATCCACCATATCTCTCCATTTTCTCCTTGGCCTACCTTGCCTCCTCCCTCCATCAAGCTCGCTCAGGTATACCTTTTTCACCACTCTTTTGTTATCCATTCTTTCTACATGACCATACCATCTCAGGACACTCTCTTCGATTCTGGTGTCCACCGACTTCCTCACTCCAAACCTTTCACGAATCACACTTTTTCGTATCCTATCAATCCTCTGTATTCCACATACATTCCTCAGCAGTCCCATCTCCACTGCTCTTACTCTTGACTTTTCATTTTCATGCCACACCATAGTCTCACATCCACATGTTAAAGTTGGCACTAACACTCCCTCATGTAAGCCTCGTGCAGCTGCAACACTCAAGCGTCTGCTTCTTATAAAAATCATCATCATCATCATCCAATCCTACATTGCCCCATGAGGACCGTAGGAGCCCGGGGCTAGGCAGTTGGTCCCGACATTTAAGATGAGAGTGACCAGCCTCACTCATCCCTGAGTGGCATTACATGAGCAATCAACCCCAACCATCCCTTGGATATAAACCTTCACCGGCTCAATCCGACTGGAGCGCAATAATTACCCACTAAACCACCAGACGCCAAAATTTGGTTATATGGTTACCACCCAGCGTAGTAAATGGTTTCCTGATGCACAGGAAACCATTTGGCTTGTCACTCAGTGTAGAGTCACCCACAGGCTGAAGGAAGTGGAAAGAATGAAGGAAAGAAAGACAGAAGAGGGAGTGTACAGTCACCCGTAGGCAGAAGGACAAGGAAAGAATGAAGGAAAGAAAGACAGAAGAGAATGGAAGGAAAGAAGGATGGAGAGGAAAGGGCAGACACCCGAGAGCAGCACTACATCGAGTGAGTGGATAATAATAACAATAATAACAATAATAATAATACCTCACAACAGAGATTTATCATGAGCATACATCCAGAAACATACCAACTACTGCCAGAATCCTGATTCCCTTGTGTTTAGCCAACATTATAGCTTATCGCCTCATTCGCTACAACACCTCTGCTAAGGGCGGGGCTAAGGTCAGTGTTCTCGTCGGGTAAGGAAGCCCCCTATGGCTGGTCAGTATCATTTCGTACGTTATTTAAGCAGACTATGGTCATATTGGATGGATTAATGTTACACAGATATGATCAATAAGGTCTAGTAAGCAAAATAAGCCGCTTAGGAAAAGATCTTAGGGAGCTGTTACATACAGATATGATCAGTAAGGTGTAATAAGAAATATAAGTCGCTGAAGAAAAGGTGTTAGGGAGCTTCCTTAACCGACGAGAATAAGACCTATGACAATCTCGATCAACCCTTTCAGCTCAACGACGAATTTTTCCTCTTAGTTCTTGCTGGTGCCCGAAGCTAATTTCACCTACTCCCCTCCCCCTGCCCCAAAAGTCCCTCCCCCCTCCCCTTCCCTCCCAAATCCCTCACTTCCCTCTCCCTCCCCTTAAAGTCCCTCACTTACCTCCCCCTCCCCCAAAAGTCTCTCAGTTCCCTCTCCAAAAGTCCCGCAGTTCCCTCCCCTTCCCCCAAAAGTCTCTCACTTCCCTCCCCCTCCCCCAAAAGTCCCTCACTTCCCTCCCCCTCCCCCAAAAGTCCCTCACTTCCCTCCCCCTCCCCCAAAAGTCCCTCACTTCTCTCCCCCTCCTCCAAAAGTCCCTCACTTCCCTCCCCCTTCCCCAAAAGTCCCTCACTTCCCTCCCCCTCCCCCAAAAGTCCCTCACTTCCCTCCCCCTCCCCCAAATGTCCCTCACTTCCCTCCCCCTCCCCCAGAAGTCCCTCACTTCCCTCCCCCTCCCCCAAAAGTCCCTCACTTCCCTCCCCCTCCCCCAAAAGTCCCTCACTTCCCTCCCCCTCCCATAAAAGTCCCTCACTTCCCTCCCCCTCCCATAAAAGTCCCTCACTTCCCTCCCCCTCCCCCAAAACGGAGATGGTGGATTGCAACAACAGGGGCAGCTCTGGCCTGCCATATAGTGAGTTTACGTCCAGATGAACCTGAAGGAACATCAACAACAACACAAACAACAATACTAACAACACTAACAACAACAAACAGCAACAACAACAACAACAACAACAAGCTTGAGAATATGGGGTGTCTACCTGTTTCCCTGCATTTTTTCTCTCTCTCTCTAGGCGAGTTTGCTCAGCTATGGAGAGATCTTTCGTAGCGAAGGGGTTAAAAAGTCTCCAGTAATCTCTCCACAACCAGATATCTCTCCCTAGGCTTAATAAATCTAGACAGGAGTATGTAGGATTAGATAAGAGTAACATGAATAGACAGGAGTAGATAGGAATGCATGGGAAGCCAGATAGCAGGAGATATATTGGCTGAAAGAGGTAATCGTTAAAAGAAAATACTGATTCTTCTAAGACCTAGGGTAAGCATGTGTACGAGGAAAGGAAAAGCAGATCAAAGCAATAATAAATTACTACAGATGTGTTTATAAGGTCAGACTGTGGAGTAAGATATATCTGATGACCCGGAAAAGTGTGCCAAATTACAGGTGGTTAATCCTAGTAGAAATTTTCATTAATACTCTATCAACATGGGTACAATTATTCTGAGCCTTTACAGAGCGGTAGTTAATTATGATCTTGAGTTAGAGAGGCCACTTCCATCCATATCACTCAAAATTAGCCAGACAATAACCTCCTGAAGTTCGACAGTTTTCTTACGACACACTTTAATGATTTCTGTTGATGGCACTTCAGCTACACCAGTGAATTCCTAGGACATACTTAAATAATTTCTGTTGGTGTCATTTTAGCTACACGCACTTCAATAACTTCTGTTGGTGTCATTTTAGCTACACGCACTTCAATAACTTCTGTTGGTGTCATTTTAGCTACCCGCATTTAAATAATTTCTGTCGGTGTCATTTTAGCTACCCGCATTTAAATAATTTCTGTTGGTGTCATTTTAGCTACACGCATTTAAATAATTTCTGTTGGTGTCATTTTAGCTACACGCATTTAAATAATTTCTATTGGTGTCATTTTAGCTACACGCATTTAAATACAGTAATTTCTGTTGGTGTCATTTTAGCTACACGCATTTCAATAATTTCTGTTGGTGTCATTTTAGCTACACGCACTTCAATAATTTCTGCTGGTGTCATTTTAGCTACACGCACTTCAATAATTTCTGCTGGTGTCATTTTAGCTACACGCACTTAAATAATTGATGTTGGTGTTATTTCAGCTACACCACTGAATTTCTAGGATGTACTTAAATCATTTCTGTTGGTGTCATTTCAGCTACACCAGTGAAGGGTCCACTCTGCTGTTACGAACCAAGCCCGGCCACAACCTTACCGCCTCTCACTTTTCCCTGATTAAGCCTCCGACCTCCCTCATAACCCCTTCCCCACACACTCCGTCCCCTCACACATCCCCGTCCACCTCTCCTACTCTCCCCTTCACCTCCACTGCCACTACACCTCTCCGCACCTCCCAGCATCCTGATTCATCCACCCTGGCCATTCTGCAGTGTTCGTCTGTTTCTCCTACCGCAACACTCGTCCACATTCTGAAGGGTGAGTACCGAGAAAAGGCTGTCAAAGCACAGGCAAATAAATATCACGACAATCCCTCAGTGACCTGCTAGATTGTTCCCAACAGTAATGCAGCAACCCTGATTTTTAATGACTTGCTATAATTTCTAGATTGGATTTAGAGAGTCGTGATATATCTCTGCCCGACATCGTTTGTGTGGGTGTTGTAAGAAATAATGAAGCAATAAGAATGTTAGAATATTCTCCGAGGCTAGCTTGAGCGAGAATGACAGTAAGTGCCATCTGGGAATGAACAGCAGTTCCACTTGGACGACGAACATGAACGCACAATCGGGTACAGAATTTCGTCTAATACTTCAGCTCCTCTGTTTCTCACTCAGGTTCCTTTGCTGATGAATCATTCCCAGAATGTGTTTGGGATATATATATTTTACCCACAGATAATGCTAATATAATGCGTCACGAAGGAATGTAATAGACGAAACTTAGTTTTGTGGTAGGCGTAGTGCAATACTGGGCCAAAGTTCACCCCTGACTGTTCAGAAAATACAATGTGGTGTTTCACAGGAGAGAATGAGCATGAGAGTGTAAGCAGTTCGGACATTCAAAGATTACAATAGCGGATGGGGGGATCCTGTGAGTTCAGACCCCCTTGTTTCCATGTGGCAATTTCGACACACACACACACACACACACACACACACACACACACATTTAACCCATTGGCTCCCAGAGTTCCTGGGCGAGGGATTGTGCTAGGAGAGTACTATGCGTACCGCTCTCAGCCTATCGGCTCATAGTCGCGATGCTCATAGGTCCCTACCTGGGGGTTCCCTACTTTATTAACTTTCGAAAATTCCCAGTTGCGTCCTATACTGAGGACACTGGGCTCAAATGGGATATATATATATATATATATATATATATATATATATATATATATATATATATATATATATATATATATATATATATATATATATATTGTTACGGAACAGAGAAAGATAATGTACACTTTAAGTGAGAATACTAAAATCACTACTGTCCCGTAAAGTTCCAGGTTCAAAACAAAGAGTTAGGTAAAATTACAAGTTAAAGTTTAATGCTCAAACTAACAACAAAACATTCAGGACTCATAAGGATAATGTAATGGCAAATAAACAGGTTAAATATATGGTTAACTGCAATAGCCTCTGTTAACACGAAATTAGCAAGAGTAAATTTATCTAAGTCAGCCCTGATAAAATGAAAATACCAGATAATACTCTGTGAATGCAAGATATATTATTACAGATACGAAATATTATGAACAATGGCTGACATGAAACTTTACATTAATCACAAAAACCTTACTAGGCCTAAGAATCAACACCTTATGCTACACAGTACAAGAAAAAATGCAGTAACACTTATACTCAAATTACACAGCTGCTAGATGGCTGGAGACTTCCTGAGCACTCACAATAATAACAACTGTACAGTGGAGGACAGAGATGTGAGCAAAAGGAGGAGTAGATCTAAGTGGCAATAATGCAGAGACTGAGCTCATTATATAGGGGCCGGCAGAGCTTGATACAACTTGTAAGAAGGACGCGCAAATGAAGCCATGGGGACAAAGAGTTGACAATCCTGCTCTGAACAACAGAAAGAACGACTTACTCTACTATAAGGGAGGAGGGGGGGAGTGAGGTAGAACACACTCGTGATCAAACATGCAGCATACTGTACGTTAGAATTACACAAAGGACGATGAAATCATAGGCTATGTAACACCTCCCCACAAAGAAAAAGAAATTTACAAAGGAAATTTCTTATTACTCTAAAACAATCTGTCTAAAGTCTAGATAAGCAATCTGCAATAACATTTTCTTTCCCCTTGACATGTTGTATGTCTAATGAATACTCTTGAAGAAGTAGACTCCATCTTGTCAATCTCTGATTTTTATCTTTAAACTTACTAAGGAATTTCAGTGGGTTATGATCGGTATAAATGACTATGGGGTCAAAACCAGAACACAAATAAAATGAAAAATGCTGTAAACCCAAACTCAAGGCCAAAAGCTCTTTCTCAATAGTTGAGTAGTTCTTTTGAGGTGAAGTGAACTTCTTACTGCAATAAGATACAGGGTGTTCAATACCCTGATCATCCTCTTGCAGCAAAACAGCCCCAGCTCCTATATCACTTGCATCAACAGCCATCTTAAAAGGCTTAGCAAAATTTGGAGTAGCGAGCACTGGCTGACTTAATAGGATAGCTTTAAGTATGCTGAAAGAGGATTCACAGTTATCGGTCCAGACAAATTTAACTCCCTTTTTCAGTAGGTCTGTAAGTGGTGATACAAGAATTGAAAAGTTAAGAACAAATCTCCTGTAATAACCTACCATTCCCAAAAATCTTTGTAGCTCTTTCCTACTTTTAGGTCTGGGAAGATCACTTATAACCTGAACCTTAGCTCCTGGTGGTGCAACATGTCCATCACCAATTACGTACCCAAGGTACTGAACTTTAGCTTGACCAAACTCACATTTTGATAAATTAGCTACAAGATTAGCCTGAACCAAACGCTCAAGAAATTTACTGACATGGCATAGGTGATCTTTCCAGTTGTCACTGAAGATTAATACATCATCAATATAAACAACACACCCTGCCAAACCCTCTGTTACAACATCCATGAGCTTCTGAAATGTGGCTGGTGCATTCTTCATACCATATGGCATTACAGAACATGCAAAAGTCTTTCCTAGTGTTACAAAACATGAGATCTCCCTAGCACGTTCAGTCATAGGTACTTGCCAGTATCCCTTTAACAAATCAAACTTACTTATGTACCTAGCCTTTCCGATCTTGTCTACGCAATCTTCCACGCGAGGGAGAGGGTAAGTGTCTGTTTTGGTGATCTGATTAACACGTCTGTAGTCAATGCAAAGCTGCTGTGACCCCCCTGGCTTAGAGACTAGAGTGACAGGAGAACTCCACTCGGTCTGACAGGGCTCAATCATCTTGTGGTCCAATAGGTAGCCAAGCTCCTTCTCGATGAGAGGAACTTTCACTGGGTTCACACGGTAAGGAGGCAGTTTAATTGGCTTTGCGTCTCCAACATCGACATCATGCATCAACACAGTGGTTCTTCCTGGAGTGGCACGGAACACTTGCGGGTACTCCTGCAGTAATGCCGAAAACTCCTGCCTTTCATCGGGAGCTAGATGAGAAAGCTTAGTCTGGAGATCATTCATGATATCAGGATTCTTCCCCAAACTATCACTCAGGCTCATGCTGCATGGGAGAACTTCACTTGCAGACTCGGGTGGAACAGCTACAGTGCAGACTGGGTTATTTTCGTCCCGCCTGTGATATAACTTCATCATGCTGATGTGACAAAGTTGCTTGTTCTTTCTACGATCTGGTGTGGTGATGACATAGTTGACATCACTGAGTTTCTTCTCCACGAAATAAGGACCACTAAACTTGGCTTGAAGCGGTTGTCCATGCACTGGTAGCAGAATCAAAACCTGATCTCCTGGCTGAAAGTGGCGTAACCTGGACTTCTTATCATACCAAGTCTTCATCTTCTCCTGAGCAGCTCCTAAATTCTCTCTCGCCAGCTGTAAAGCAGTGGACAGCCGTTCTTTGAACTTCATCACATACTCCAGCAGGTTGACGTCATCTTCCTCCGACAGCCAGCATTCCTTGAGTAGCTTAAGGGGTCCTCTTACTTCATGACCAAACAGTAGTTCAAAGGGTGAGAAGCCCAGTGATTCATTTGGAGATTCTCTTGCGGCAAACACAACGAATGGAAGACCTTTATCCCAGTCTTTCTGATGTTCCAAACAGTATTTCTTGAGCATCGATTTGAGTGTTTGATGATATCTCTCCAACGCTCCTTGGGTCTGGGGATGGTAAGCTGAAGACGTGATCTGTGTGATGCCCAACTCTTTCAGAGACTGCTTGAAAACATTTGACATGAAATTACTTCCCCGGTCTGACTGTACCTCCTTGGGCAGACCAAACTTTGTGAAGAACCCTAGCATTTCCTTAACCACGTTCTTTGCTGAGATATTTCTAAGTGGAATGGCTTCAGGATAACGAGTAGCCATATCAATCAGGGTCAGCACATAAGAAAATCCTGAAGAAGTCTTAGGAAGAGGGCCCACAATATCCACCAACACACGGGGGAAAGGCGCCTCAAAAGGAGGAATGGGAACTAGAGGTGCAACCTTTTCGGTCTGATTACACTTCCCCACAACTTGACAGGTGTGACAAGACTTACAATACCAGGAAACATCTCTGAAGATACCTGGCCAGTAGAAGTGTTTCAAATTGCGTGCCAGTCTTCCTCACTCCAAGGTGTCCTGCCAAACTGGAATCATGAGCCACTCTAATGATATCCTGCCTACAAACACGAGGGATGACAACTTGATGTACAACCTCCCATTCACAGTCGGCTGATGCTGTTGGGGGTCTCCACTTCCTCATAAGTACTCCTGACTTTATATAACAACAAGTAGAAGCACCAGCTGACTCTTCCTCACTGCAAGTAGAGTTAGCTAGACCTTTCAACTCAGGGTCAGCAACCTGCAACTCAACCAACTCTTGACGAGACAAATTATCAACACTACGGGGTACTGCCTCATCTGGTGAGTGGTCCAAATTAGCAAGAAAAGTGTCAGCTAGGATAACATCATCATCATCATTATCCTCTAAGTCACCAGTAACTTTAGACTTAGCCCTAGTGACAGCACATGCAGGGAACACATCAGGGACATCACAATCCTGGGCCGCAGCCACTGGCTCACTAGACAACTGAGGAGCTGGACACACTTGACTTCCACCAATATCATTTCCAAGTAAGAAAGTTACACCTGACATTGGGAGTGTCTCAACCAACCCAACCATAACAGAACCATTAACAAAACCAGACTCTAAATTCACTCTGCACAGAGGGACAGAGAAGTAATTATTCCCTACACCTTGTAGGATTACAGTTTCATCAGAGGAATTAACATTAGAACCTAGAACACTGGTCAGCATAAGGGATTGGCAAGCACCTGTATCACGATATATTTTAACTGATTTCCTGTCATTACTGTCCAGAGGACTGACAAAACCATCAGACAGGAAATTAGCACATGAACTCTTGAGAGTGTCACCCACGTTACTGCTCAAAAGAGGAGCTCCATCATGAGAATTTAATTCACCCCTCAAAGCAGGTTCAGTTAACTCAGTTAAGGAATTCTGTGAACTCTCAAGGGTGGACACTAGTCCAATTGACTGAATATTTAAAGACTCCTTTTTGTTCACATCACGCTGTCTCCTGAAACATTTCTCCGTAGTATGACCAAGCTTACTACAATAAGTACATTTACTTTTCTGAAATCTAGAGGTGAAGCTGGTATTTACATCCTGAGAAACATCATCTTTATTCTCTTTCCCGTTACCTGTACTCTGAGTAGAGGCAACGTACTTACTCTCAGCTTTCCCTTTTTCTTTAGAATATCTCTTGTGAGTGAGAACATATTCATCAGCTAAAACTGCAGCATCAGACAAATTATCTATTCTTTTCTCATCAAGATATAGGCTTACATCTTTATAAATACACCTTTTGAAGTCCTCCAGCAAAATCATCTGCTTAAATTTGTCAAAATCGGAATCCACATTCTTAGAATTTAACCACTGCTCTAACAGATCTTCTTTGATTTTTGCATACTCAACATGGGATTGCTTATCTTGCTTATAAGTTGTCCTAAATTTTACTCTATAGGCTTCAGGAACAAGCTCATAGGCCTTAAGAATCAAGCTCTTAACTACATCATAATTGTCAGATTGATCCTGAGGCAAAGATGCATAAGTTACTTGAGCTTTACCGGTGAGAACAGTTTGAAGGAGTACTGGCCAATACTCCTTGGGCCAATTAAAACCTGTAGCTACCCTCTCAAACAACTGAAAATACTTTGTTAAATCAGATTCATTAAAAGGAGGGACAAGTTTAACATTTTTAGCCACATCAAAATCATCAGAGCTAGATGATCCAGTTCCACCTTGTTTCATGCGATACTCATGGTCTGCCTGAATCCTAGCAATTTCAACTTGTGCCTCAGCCTCCTTAGCTTTTGCCTGAAATTCAGCCTCCTTAGCACGAGCCTCCTGCAGGGCTAGCTGTAACTTAGCTAATTCAATCTGCGTTTGCTCATTTCGAGGAGTTACATTAAACAAGCTTTCATTAATCATGTCAACAATTTGATCTTTAGAATGAAGAGAGCGAACAGCAATTCCCAACTGTTGAGCAACAAGCTTAAGTTCATTCTTTGTTCTGTTTTCTACATCACACACTGATTGCACATTTGACAAAAAATCTTTGGCTTCATCAAGTGTAGTAATAGTAGACATCATGAATAAATCACACTCACAAAATATCAAGCAATATCCTTGTCATGGTTTTTTTTTTTAAATAATAACACGGGGTTTTTAAAATAAATGCTTAAATGTTATTTGATTGATATTAAAGAGCAGGGACAATGATTGTCTTGCTAAATCAAGCAACGATTCTCTAAGAACGAGAATTTATAAACTTTCTCGACAGTACACAGCAGAGACTAATCACTCAATTGCTGTTCATTAGTACTGTAGCCTCTGGAGAAAGTTACTTCACCCCTGACAATAAATAACTAATACTAACATCAGGTTCTTGCTGATGCTTAACTCTTAGAAGGCACAACGGATTTTAAGTTTAATACAAGACTGGTCTAAGTACCAGTTATGAAAGCAAACGTTTATGCAAGCTAGGAGCTATATGGAAAATAAGCTTAATTATGGAGAAATGAAACAAGAGTTTACATTACATTAAGCTCAAGAAAAAGAACTGTTAAATTTATTGATTACAAAATAAATTTAACGTTACATTTTAAATCAAATTAATGAGATCGCACTCACTCACTCACTCACACAAAAGCTAAATACTTACGCCTAGGAAAAACACCTTAATTAAACTCCTAAGACTACGAAAATACAAAAAGGAAATACTGGTCGATGAATGCTGTGTATCACCCAGGGGGTGGGAGCTTGGATTAACTGTACTCAGTGGAGCTTGGGTGCTAGCTGACCTCTCACACTTCTGGAGCACAGGACCTCTCTCCGTCACAACAAACACTCGACTGCATAAGTCGTGGGAAAAAAGGGGGAGCAGTAGGCCGCATTTTTCTAACGGTTGAGTGAGCGAAACGCGCCCAAAACAAATCGCTCAGCGGAAGCGCCAATGTCTCACGCAAAGACGATAACGTATGACAATGAAAAATTGATTTGACAAAGCTTCCGTCCGAATGAGCGGTGAACTGAACGATAAACAGTGAGTTTTCCACTAATAGTTCGTGGCTTCTCACAAAAGGGAAATGTCGCGAATTTGATTCGTGACATTACGCCCCTACAAAATTAAATTTTTTCCTTATGGGAAAAAATTTGTGGATATATATATATATATGTACACATCCTAACTCAGTCACACAAGATTCACACTGTGGTGTGTGTGCTATCCTGCTACAGGAGAAATCGCAGTCGCCAGTGAGCGAAAAAACCTCGTATTTACGTTAATAGAAGCAAGCTTGAGGGAAAAACTCCGTGGCAACGGTGAAAATCCTGTACTCAGGTCAAACTGAGCGAAAAGTCGCTACATTTACACTGACAACTAATTGTTGTGTAGCGTGGTGTATGTAATACACGGTGTAAGTGTGACAGTTGTAGTGTAACTGTACCTATGTGTAAAATGACATAGTAAATAATAACATGGCGACGACGAAGGCAGAGGAGAAGAGGCGGCAGCGTGCGGCAGACGATCAGCTGGCCCGCACAGCAACTGCTACACCCATTGCTGTACCTGCAAAACCAATTGAGGTGGAGCATCAAAAGTGTCAATGAGACAAAATTTTATTATGTTACAATTACTCTCTCTGCCTAGCAGTCAGTGCTACGACGTACATTCGAGGTCGCCATTAATTATAACACACGATTATGGTCGGCAAGTTGAGAATCCCTGTGCGAACTCGGGACTTCCATAGCCTCGAACTGCACACGGGTCCTCAACCTGTGCCTTAACCTACAGTACTTATATTAATATCGGAAAGCTGAGAATCCTTGTGCAAACTCGGGTCTTCCATAGCCTCGAGTCGCCTCTGCGGCGTTCTCTCTCGAACTTCCTCCTTAACCTACAGTACTTATATTAGTATCGGGGAGCTGAGAATCTTTGTGCAAACTCGGGTCTTCCATAGCCTCAAGTCGCCTCTGTGGAGTTCTCACTTCCCCCTTAACCTACAGTACTTATATTAGTATCGGGGAGCTGAGAATCCTTGTGCAAACTCGGGTCTTCCATAGCCTCGAGTCGCCTCTGCGGAGTTCTCTCTCTTCCCCCTTAACCTACAGTATATACTTATATTAGTATCGGGGAGCTGAGAATCTTTGTGCAAACTCGGGTCTTCCATAGCCTCAAGTCGCCTCTGCGGAGTTCTCACTTCCCCCTTAACCTACAGTACTTATATTAGTATCGGGGAGCTGAGAATCCTTGTGCAAACTCGGGTCTTCCATAGCCTCGAGTCGCCTCTGCGGAGTTCTCTCTCGAACTTCCCCCTTAACCTACAGTACTTATATTAGTATCGGGGAGCTGAGAATCCTTGTGCAAACTCGGGTCTTCCATAGCCTCAAGTCGCCTCTGTGGAGTTCTCACTTCCCCCTTAACCTACAGTACTTATATTAGTATCGGGGAGCTGAGAATCCTTGTGCAAACTCGGGTCTTCCATAGCCTCGAGTCGCCTCTGCGGAGTTCTCTCTCTTCCCCCTTAACCTACAGTATATACTTATATTAGTATCGGGGAGCTGAGAATCTTTGTGCAAACTCGGGTCTTCCATAGCCTCAAGTCGCCTCTGCGGAGTTCTCACTTCCCCCTTAACCTACAGTACTTATATTAGTATCGGGGAGCTGAGAATCCTTGTGCAAACTCGGGTCTTCCATAGCCTCGAGTCGCCTCTGCGGAGTTCTCTCTCGAACTTCCCCCTTAACCTACAGTACTTATATTAGTATCGGGGAGCTGAGAATCCTTGTGCAAACTCGGGTCTTCCATAGCCTCGAGTCGCCTCTGCGGAGTTCTCTCTCGAACTTCCCCCTTAACCTACAGTACTTATATTAGTATCGGGGAGCTGAGAATCCTTGTGCAAACTCGGGTCTTCCATAGCCTCGAGTCGCCTCTGCGGAGTTCTCACTTCCCCCTTAACCTACCGTACCTATATTAATATTGGGGAGCTGAGAATCCTTGTGCAAACTCGGGTCTTCCATAGCCTCATGTGACCTCCTGAGGTTGAACAATGACCCCATTGTAACACTGCTAGGCGGTACTTGGCGGGAACGACAAACTGCAGTCGAACCTCGCCTTCGGGTGTTCGTGACTCACGGTAGAGCCGTCCTTGTTTGCGAAGGAACTTGGCTTGACCACCCAGTGAATACTTAATCACTCGACCCTTTTGTTTGTTCCGCACAGCAGCAAGTGTCGGGTCAGAATGTTGTTCTTGTACAACAAGTTGACTACACATCAGATCTTGCGGCGATTCAATGATCACTGGGGTGACACAGTCTGGAGCCTCAACCATGGCTCGTGTTACCGCAGCAGCCGAAGTCTGAGTAGCGTCATCATCGGAGCAACTATCCTTGACTCCATTAATATTTCCAATGATGAGGTCAAATAAAGGTTCGGGCATGACAGCTGCAAGTGTCGTACCAGTATAAAATGGAGATGCCACCTGGATACATGCCTCAGGGAACAATCTCACTGATCCATCAATAAGGTTTGCATGGATCTGTCGACCTGTGTACTGCTCAGGACGAACTAAACTCTGCTTAACAGAGCAACCTGAGGAACCATTGTCTCTCAGGACCTTCACAGGAATGCCTCCCACAAACCCTGGCTGGACAAGGAAGGTACTGTCACCTGTGGGGGGACCTGTGGAGGAAGCAGCTAGCCACTCATGAGGCTGCTGAATTGATGCGGCAAACATTGTGCCTTGTGAATTATATTGGGAAGATGGAACATTGGCCATCTGTGGAGGGGGGTTCACTGTCACTGTGGGACTAGTGAACTGTGGGGGAGTACCCGTACTGGTAGGGACGTGACCACCGTGCTGCTACTGAGGAATGAAGGCTGCGTTCGCTTCCTGCCTCTTTTGAGCTGGTGGTGAAAAAGTTTGTCCCAACAGTCGGTTGCGTGGCTGATTCTGCTGTTGGTTAGGGTACTTGTTGTACCTCTTCCACTCAGGTTTCTGAGTGTTTTGCCCCTGGTCCTTCCACTGCGGTTTTGGACCTTGGCCATTATTCTGAGAATGGCCTTGTTGCTGGGGTTCAGTCTGAGACGGCTTCCCAGACTTATCAGGTTTTCTGCTCCAGGTGTTTTGCTTACGAGTTTGATACCCGTATGCAGTAAAGAATGCGTCAGCCTTTTCTGCCATTTGGCTGGCATCTTTCACCTGGCAGATCTTAAGCTGTGCTATGAGCTCAGCAGGCCACGACCTCTCTAGCTGTGTACGCAGCATAAAGTCAATTATCCCCTCACGCGTGGAAGGAGTTTCATCTTTCTCCATCCACTCATTTAAGTAAGCTGTGAGACGATCAAGGAACTGAACAGCTGTCTCCTTGTCTTGGAGACGAGCTTGCATGACCTGAACTTTGGCATCGTCTACTGTGAGACCATACGCCTTAATGAGTGCAGCTTTCATCATCTCATATGTGAGATTGTCTCCACGAATTCTGTGGAGAATATCGAGGGCAGGGCCCTCAAATAGGCTAAGAAACTGAAGCCGCTTAGCTGCCTCATCCAGTTGATACATGTCTGCCATGTCCTCAAAACGAGCTATGTATGGCTCGATTCGCTCGCTTTCCTTGTATGAAGGAAGCTTGATGCGTGGGGTCGCCAGGACATGTGCAGGGAGAACGTTCGTGGAGCTTTGACCAACTGCACCAGATGTATCTGAAGCCAAGGAATCTCGCTTGAGCTTCATCATTTCATATTCGTGTTTTTCACGTGCTTCTCGCTCGGCACGTTCGTGTTCTCGTTCTCTCTCGTGTTGTTCACGCTCGTATTCGCGCTGTTCTCGCTCTTGTACTAGCTCGTGTTCGCGCTGTTCTCGCTCTTGTACTAGCTCGTGTTCGCGCTGTTCTCGCTCTTGTACTAGCTCGTGTTCGCTCTGTTCTCGCTCACGTTCATGTTGTTCGCGCTCGTATTCGCGCTGTTCTCGCTCACGTTCATGTTGTTCGGGCTCGTATTCGCGCTCTTTCTCACGCTGCTCCTGATTATGCCGTGAGATTATATACTCTTTAATTTCGGTTGGGTCCGTAAGACCCATTTCTTTGGCTTCCTGTAAAAATACAGCGGTAGCCATGGCGCTAATTTATTAAGCAAACCGAAACTGAGTACTGACTGCTTCGCAAACGAATACTAATAAACACAAGTAAAGAATACAGACACAAGCTAGTGGTGACCAGTCTTATCTAGTTAACTGGCAAAAATAAAGTAAAAATGCAAATGACTGGGAAGACTCAATAATTAACACAATGGGTACGGCGGGTACCCAGGAGCGAATAAAATCGTCTGGCGTTACCAAGAATAAACTAGAGTTAAGTACTCCATTGAATTAATAAAGCAAAAATTCACTTGCTAATTTAACGGTAAACACCAGTAAACTTGTGCCTATAAACTTTAATGATAAATTCCTAAATATGAACGAGTGAGTACTATCTCGTGAATAGCTTTAGAGCTAGGAGCTAATATCCTGAAATGAGGTCGCCAATTGTCACGGGGTTTTTAAAATAAAAGCAGTTATTAAAAATAATGATAATGTTATTTGATTGATATTAAAGAGCAGGGACAATGATTGTCTTGCTAAATCAAGCAACGATTCTCTAAGAAAGAGAATTTATAAACTTTCTCGACAGTACACAGCAGAGACTAATCACTCAATTGCTGTTCATTAGTACTGTAGCCTCTGGAGAAAGTTACTTCACCCCTGACAATAAATAACTAATACTAACATCAGGTTCTTGCTGATGCTTAACTCCTAGAAGGCACAACGGATTTTAAGTTTAATACAAGACTGGTCTAAGTACCAGTTATGAAAGCAAACGTTTATGCAAGCTAGGAGCTATATGGAAAATAAGCTTAATTATGGAGAAATGAAACAAGAGTTTACATTACATTAAGCTCAAGAAAAAGAACTGTTAAATTTATTGATTACAAAATAAATTTAACGTTACATTTTAAATCAAATTAATGAGATCGCACTCACTCACTCACGCAAAAGCTAAATACTTACGCCTAGGAAAAACACCTTAATTAAACTCTTAAGACTACGAAAATACAAAAAGGAAATACTGGTCGATGAATGCTGTGTATCACCCAGGGGGTGGGAGCTTGGATTAACTGTACTCAGTGGAGCTTGGGTGCTAGCTGGCCTCTCACACTTCTGGAGCACAGGACCTCTCTCCGTCACAACAAACACTCGACTGCATAAGTCGTGGGAAAAAAGGGGGAGCAGTAGGCCGCATTTTTCTAACGGTCGAGTGAGTGAAACGCGCCCAAAACAAATCGCTCAGCGGAAGCGCCAATGTCTCACGCAAAGACGATAACGTATGACACTGAAAAATTGATTTGACAAAGCTTCCGTCCGAATGAGCGGTTAACTGAACGATAAACAGTGAGTTTTCCACTAATAGTTCGTGGCTTCTCACAAAAGGGAAATGTCGCGAATTTGATTCGTGACAATCCTTATGATAATATACTGAATATCCTGATAAGAGGTCGCCAAATTTATGTTACGGAACAGAGAAAGATAATGTACACTTTAAGTGAGAATACTAAAATCACTACTGTTCCGTAAGGTTCCAGGTTCAAAACAGAAGAGTTAGGTAAAATTACAAGTTAAAGTTTAATGCTCAAACTAACAACAAAACATTCAGGACTCATAAGGATAATGTAATGGCAAAAAACAGGTTAAATATATGGTTAACTGCAATAGCCTCTATTAACACGAAATTAGCATGAGTAAATTTATCTAAGTCAGCCCTGATAAAATGAAAATACCAGATAATACTCAGTGAATGCAAGATATATTATTACAGATACGAAATATTATGAACAATGGCTGACATGAAACTTTACATTAATCACAAAAACCTTACTAGGCCTAAGAATCAACACCTTATGCTACACAGTACAAGAAAAAATGCAGTAACACTTATACTCAAATTACACAGCTGCTAGATGGCTGGAGACTTCCTGAGCACTCACAATAATAACAACTGTACAGCGGAGGACAGAGATGTGAGCAAAAGGAGGAGTAGATCTAAGTGGCAATAATGCAGAGACTGAGCTCATTATATAGGGGCCGGCAGAGCTTGATACAACTTGTAAGAAGGACGCGCAAATGAAGCCATGGGGACAAAGAGTTGACAATCCTGCTCTGAACAACAGAAAGAACGACTTACTCTACTATAAGGGAGGAGGGGGGGAGTGAGGTAGAACACGCTCGTGATCAAACATGCAGCATACTCTGTACGTTAGAATTACACAAAGGACGATGAAATCATAGGCTATGTAACAATATATATATATATATATATATATATATATATATATATATATGTGTATATATTTATATATGCAAAATAACCACAGGGGAATGAAAGTAGCGCCAGTGAGTACTTTCGTGTATTACATCTTCAGATATCACTCTGAAGATGCTCATTGTGATGTGCGTTCCCAGGATCTAGCAAAGTCATTTTTACTACTCTAAAATGATACTGACAGCATACAGGTGCATATGCAGGTGTACCCAGAACAAATCGTTTAGGAAGAGGTATTACGATGTCTCCAATAATGCCTCTCAGAAGACGGACCGCAGACTCTTGCGTGTGTAGGGTGGAGAAGGGTAGGGCAGTACGGGATGGAGGGGGAGGAAAAGACTGGCAAACTTTTGAACGCCGCTGTAATGGCTATGGCGAAGGAGGGTAGGAAAGATGGGAAGGGGTCGCAGTGTGATATATGAATCCTTCTATATAAATCCCTCTAACATCGCTATACTCGGGATAGGTAAGGTACAGAAGGACAGTAACCAGTCGGATTCTAAAATAAATCGCTGGGGGATTGGTGTTGGGGAGCCTCCTTAACCGATGAGAATAGGGACTTAAGTGACCTCTAGATGATTTTGCCAAGCCTGAAGAAACTGGTCGTCTTGAAGGAGTAGGAATTTGTCTCCATTAACCCCTCCGCGACGGGATCTCTCTCCTTCTATCTATTTCAGACACTTTAATCCCGTAAGGGGTGGCCAGAAACAAATCGTCTCCACGTCGACCTGTACCCCGCCATTTCACTGTCCTTTCCCTAGCCCACATCCCCCCCCCTCCATCCCTCCATCTCATCCTTGGCCTACCCCCCCTCCCTCTCTCCTTAAGGTGAATAAAATCGTTTGGAGGCGGTAAAAATAAAAGTTAAGATTACGTCATTGGACTGAAGTGATTAAGGTCTTAGGGTAATATTATAAGTGGCTTTGGAGACTTGGCAATACATCTTCCTTAGCGAGTTATTCTGCATATGACACATTACTATCCTGTTATATTTTACTGACGCAAACTTGTCCATATTTAAGGACATTAATAAACGGAAGAGAATGTCAAGGTGTTATACTGGGAAACAATCACTTAGGAAGAGGTGTTACGAAGCCTCCTGTGGCCCTGAGTGTGGACAGACCCTACTTCTTCTTCTCCCTCGTCTTCTACGCCTTCAGGTATCGTTTCTCTCTCCTCTTCCTCCATGTACATCTTGAAGACTAATTAACTTTGAGAGCACCTTGGCTTCCTCTCTCAAATTACCCACGAGTCTAAAGCAGCCTGAACTAACCGGAAAGAGATTTATTTCTTTGGAGCTTAACATAACATTCTCAGGCCCTCATTCTCGTCGGTTAAGGAAGCTCCCTGGCATAATTTCCTCACCGATTTATTCTTGGATCTGGCTGGTTAATATCCTTTACTATGCTTATGCGGAGAATGGCTATATTAGACTGACTTAAGAAACACAGAGGAGTATAGTAACTGTGATAAAGAAGACAAATCGCTTAGGAAAGGTGTTAGGGAGCTGTCATATCCGGGAATACGGGCTCATAATAGGACATTTGGCACCAGTAAAAACACTCCTGAGATCTCTCTCTCTCTCTCTCACTCCCAGCAAAAAATAATGATATGGCGTCAGGTGGGATGGAATATAATTGCTTCCCCGACCATGCAAAGGCCAATGGCGCTTGTATGCAGACTCCCAGGCTCCTACGACTCACTCTCAGCTGAATAAAATAGTCAGGCTTTAAATGTATTATAAATAGTGGAGTTGTCCCCACGATGTATTCAGATTTCCAGGCTCCAATAAATCACTCTCAGCTTAATAAAATCGTCTGGCTTTAGATTCGATATTATACTAGACTTTTCTCGGCCATGGGAGGGTTGATGGTGTCGGTGGTAAGATGCCCATACTTCTTTTGACTCTGAAGAAAATCATCTGGAATTAAATATAATAAAGTTCTATAGACGAGACAACTCTTTTATTAATTTCAACCTACACCTGATAGCTTTATTCACTTGAGCAAGACATAAGAGCATGACCGTGTTATTTCTGCAGTGATGAACATATAAAGGGCGCCTATTGCTTCATTTCTCTGCCCTCAGTCTCTGGGTCTGGATAGATTACGTAATATTGGGCATATTTTTTGGCTGACAGGTTCACGGCAAATCATCGCGAAATTTGCCTCAGTTTCACCGGGGCAACATTTAGAATTGTGTGTAGTTGTTGGGGGTGTAGAGTGACTGTGTAGGTTTGAGTCAGTACACACACACACACACACACACACACACACACACACACACACACACACACACACACACGCACGCACGCACGCGCGCGTTGCAGTTGTTGAGGTGTAATGAGTATGTGCAGATGTAGCAATCAGGAGAAAAAATATACACAAGTTCTTATACACACATACACATGCACACACATATGTACTCGTATGCATATAGGCATACACAGCGGTTTTATATCCTTCAGTTCACACACAGACATTCACGCGCAAATACATACACGTGGAAGCACATATATACATAGACACACACTAACATTTTATACCTCTCTGTACAAATAGTTCTGTAAACACACACACCCACCCACACACACACACACACACACACACACACACACACACACACACCCACCCACCCACACACACACACACACACACACACACACACACAGTAAAAACAAGGGAAACAGT
>NC_136962.1:7785219-7817719 GCF_032717465.1 Coenobita brevimanus | reverse complement strand
GCAATTTTCATTTTACATTCAAAGCCTAATCGTGTTTACATGGGTCAGCTTCTTCCTTTCCGCTGTTATGTAAGGTGTCGTATTTATGAAAGTAACCTCATTTTATTCTCCTTCTGTTTACAAATCGACTTAAGTTAGAGGCATACGGGAAAAATTATCATCCTAATGCCATGTACATGTTGTCAAATCATATGCTAGATTCTCTCTAGATAGATAGATAGATAGATAGATAGATAGACAGACAGACAGACAGACAGATGCAGACTCCCTCTTCTATTGCCCTGTGCATATTCTCTCCATACTGAAGTGGCCGACTCACCTCTCCCTTATGTTATTTTATACACATCACGTCCCCCCCTACCCAGCCCTCTCCCCTCCTGCCTCATCAATCAGGTAATCCAGGCCTGGGGAGGGTGGATTTACCTGTCCTTACCTGAGCCGTGCAGGGAACAAGCAGGAGGATGGATTACCTTTCTCCTCACTCACACACCGCTCGCCCTCCATTCCAATTCCCATCCCTCGATATGCATGGTAGGATTATTTCTGAGGTCTGAGAGGTCTGTGTGCTCTGTGTAATGACTCTCTCTCTCTCTCTCTCTCTTTATCTATCTATCTGTTTGTCTGTCTGTCTGTCTGCTTACACCTCAATCTAATTTTTTCTTGTATTGTCCAAGTTCTTAATTTTTATTCATGGTTAAAATTTTACCTCTCACATAACCATGACAACTCTAGTACTCTATTCCAGTTAACGGCAGACGATTTTATTCAGCTGAGAGTGGGCTATAGGAGCCTGGGAGAGATAGATTTGTCGTACACCATTATGATCCTTGCTTGCTTACTCCTGTCACTACAAAAACAACCATTCAACGAGAGGGCTTCATGTCAAGAGTAATTAGGTGCCGTTAATTACTGCCTCATCATGACACTGGATTTCACTTCGTCCAGTTTTCATTTGCCGACACAGGGATGTGGATCCAGAACAAGGTTTTCTAAACATTCAGGAGGATCATGAGCACGGAAAATCAAAACATGTTCCAATATTTCTTTACTAAGATTATGTAAAATCAAGATGAGTGAATGAAGGAAAAAAATCAAGCAATGGCTTAAATTCACTTACGAAACAGATGCATCTTGTGATCAACGAAGTAAAATTAACGTAACCGTGAAGAGGGACACGTTTTGATTACTCTTACTGATCGTCCAAGAAAAGCATATTTCTCGTGGCAATTCATAAACCATTGGGAGGAAGTGTCTTTGGGTCATAGAATTAGGACTGACTTTCTTCCTATAATACATAAGTATCATAAATGTGTAGAGGAATATGCAATCATTCCTGTTGTGTAATCTTCTTGTAATAGCATATATTTCCGATAACACATAATTCGTGGGGAACGGCTGTGTATTACGATAAGTGAGTTAGGAATGGCTTCTTTGATGCATTATCGTCATAACTGTATAAAAGAAGAAGTAATCATTAACCTCCAGACCTCGTTAGGGTACCCAAAGGCAAGTAAATTCGCCTGGTGTTAACCAAGGTGAAATAAATAATTTGTACACTCAATCAAAAAATTATCTTTACACAGGTGATCGATGACTTCACAGTGAGCGCTATTTCTCATCTTTTTTTCTTCTTTATGTGAATATTTCTGAATGAACTGTCTATATGTTGCGTAATGTTCTTTCTTCATGTCGTTTGGTTATATTACTACTCATATATAAATATGAGTCGCTCTCCGAGAATATTTTCATACGTTTCGTCCACTGTTTCACAATGTCAAGATGGACGGTTGTAAAGACAGCTTTTTGATCAAGCAGACATTGAAGTTTGACTGTTAAATCGAGATGGTTTAATATCCCTGAGACCTCGGTAGGAGTATCAGAGTTAGTTACCCGGAGGAAAATAGAGAAATCAGTTCATAATCTTTCCAGGGGACCATACTCTTACATCTTTAGGAAGGACCTCAGCTAAAAGGTCTGTTACTTGAGTACTGGGTTGGAAACAAAATTCGCCTCATATTTCACCTCTTGTGCTCCTCATTTTCCTCTGCTGGCTAATATACCTAAGCTGAGAGAGGCTTACTATGCTTCTCTGTCCATATGAAAGTGCTGTACATGCCATAAACGAGCACACACCGTGGACTGATAGTCAAACTTTTCTCCCCGCCTGGCCACTGTCACCTCCATTACCATAAAGATCAAACATAATGAGCCTCACTTCGGGTGAGTTTGGTGGAGAGGAGATACATTTCCCTGACGGATCCTGACGTGTGGAGTTTAAGGCATAATGGTCTAGTTATAACCTCATTAACCAGCGATGGCCAAAATTTCCAATAATTCCTGAGGGGTAGCCATTACGAAAGTGGTCCTTGTTTTCAGTATTCCTAGGGGTCACTTTACACACCATGGCCGTATTCTCACAGGATAAGGACGCTCCCTTACATCTCTTCCCCGGCGATTTACTTTTGGATATGGCTATTTAATATCTTTTTTTACGTTAAATATGCAGAGAATGACACTATTAGAATGATTTACTTATCACAGGTTAGGACCGTAAGGTGTAATAACCATAATAAATCGCTTAGGAAAAGATGTTAGGGAGCTTTTTTAACTGACAAGGATTCGGACCCATGAACACCCTGTATTACCAGCGAGGCAACAGGCTGAACACTGCTGAACATGCACACTTAAGTTGAACATTTTTGCACGGGTCTTATCGCACTCTTGCCTTCTACTGGGAAGCTGTGTTCACCAGTTCAAGACAGGGTTCAGTTATTGGGATGAGGGTTAACAATATGATAAAAATTAGTTCAGTGACGTAGTAGCCTCGGGTCAGACGGGGGCGTGAGGAAATGCACCGCGTTTCGAAACCCAAGAGATGGCCAAAAGTTCTATCTGCACGTTGCCCAGGCTGTGGTGTGGGCTTCTGTGGCACAAGTGATCTGAACCAAGGTAGTTTAGCCTCGGGTATTCCTCCTGGCACCCTTAGAGGTAATAAAAGATTGGTTGTCCATCTGTCTATCCATCTATCTATTGCCAGACTCCACAAATAAATCGCCTCCATGTCGCCCGGTCCTCCGCCATTTCACAGCCCTGCTCTCAGCTCACACCCTCCTCTTTTATATACCTCTCCACTCCATCCCTCCATCTCATTCTTGGACTCCCCCTCCCTCTCCTTCCCGTCCACCTCACTCACATGCAGTCTCCTCGTTAGGTGGAGGGCGACATTGGTTGTCTATCTATCTATCTATTGCCAGACACCATAATCCCTTAAGGGGTGGCCATTTGACTTCGAGTTATTTGTTTTAAGGGGAGGGGCACTAACCCTCCACCAACCCACTTGACACGTAGGGAGCACGTATGGTTTGGTTGTTTGGTTACCACCCAGCGTTGTAAATGGTTTCTTGGCTTACAGGAAACCATTTGGCTTGTCACTCAATGTAAAGCCACCTGTAACGGAAAGAAAAGCATTAAGTAGTGACAGGAAAGATGGGAGAAATAGGAAGAGAGTAGGGCAGGCACAGAAAAAGAATGATAAAGGCTAAGGAAGAAGTAGGCAGCATTACATCAAGTGAGCGGATGATGGTCGCCACCACCTACCACTAATTATTGATGTTATTATTATTACCTCCGCCAAGGAGGTTATGTTTTCACCCCTGTCCGTTTGTTTGTTTGTTGGTTGGTTGGTTTGTGAGCAAGATTACACGAAAACTACTGGACGGATTTCCACGAAACTTGGGTAGAAGAATGGGCCTTGGCGCAGAATACACTCCATTAAATTTTGGTGCGGATCCGGATAAAGGTGCGGATGCAGGAAATTTTCTTCTCTTTCTTCAACATTGCGAGATATGGCGCTTTTCGACATTTTCGTAAAATTTTCAGTGAATATTGCATGGATCTTAATAAAAAAAAAAAATCAGGCATATTTAGGATATTGGTATCTATGAATGTGTAGTTTGGCGCCGATCCATATAAAATTCCGGCATGTTGAGTCTTGGCGGAGGTATGCGTACTACTGAGTGCCATTCTAATTATTATTATTATTATTATTATTATTATTATTATTATTATTATTATAGAATCATCATTATTATTATTATTATTATTATTATTATTATTATTATTATTATTATTATTATAGAATCATCATCATTATTATTATTATTATTATTATTATTATCATTATTATTATTATTATCATTATTATTATTATTATCATTATTATTATTATCATCATTATTATTATTATCATCATTATTATTATTATTTTACAAGATGATCTGACAAAATACCTTCCTCACAATAATTCTTACTTGCACTAGTGTTAACTGAATTACCTAACACTACTATCATCCAAGTATTTCCTCCAGAACGTACAGTACTTTAGAACGTACAATAACTTCTCCAGAAAGTACAGTAACTCCTCCAGAACGTAAAGTTATTCCTCTAGAACGTACAGGACTCTAGAACGTACAGTACTCCAGAACGTACAGTACTTTAGAACGTACAGTAATTCCTCCAGTACGTACAGTACTCTAGAACGTGAAGTACTTTAGAACGTACAGTAATTCCTCCAGAACGTACAGGACTCTAGAACGTAAAGTACTCTAGAAAGTACACTAATTCCTCCAGAACGTACAGTAATTCCTCCAGAACGTACAGTAGTTCCTCCAGAACGTACAGTAGTTCCTCCAGAACGTACAGTAATTCCTCCAGAACGTACAGTAATTCCTCCAGAACGTACAGTAATTCCTCCAGAACGTACAGAACTCTAGAACATACTCTAGAACGTACAGTAATTCCTTCAGAACGTACAGTACTCTAGAACGTACAGTACTCTAGAACGTACAGTACTCTAGAAAGTACAGTAATTCCTCCAGAACGTACAATGTTCCTAAGCAGAATTAATCCGTCTGATAATAGCAAGAACAACATTAACCTTACGTCCACGGGCTGAAGGGGTTAAGGACGGGATATGATGCACTTTGAACCTTTTTCAGACCCCCCCCCCGCCCTCCTTCAGCCTCCTTGGCTCGTATTCTCGTACGTTAATTAATCTCCCTAGCACCTCTTCATTAGCGATTTATTTTTGGATACAACTAGTTAATATAAATTTTTGTTATGTTTAATGAGTATGGTGGTATAAGGATATTTCGATGACACAGAGGAGGATAGTAAGAGGTAATAGGTAAAATAAATCGCTTAGGAAGAGGTGTTTCGGAGCCTTCTCAATCACCTAGAATACGAGTCCTTCAGTCGTGTCACCGTCAGAGGATGTGACATAGATTAGGAGCGATTTCTTGAGCGAAAGGGGATTAATCTAGCCTTCAGTGGCCCCGTAATTGCGTGAGTTCTTTTAATGGCAAAGGAGAGGAGAGTAATGAGTAATAAGCAAAATAAATCGCTTAGTATGAGGTGCTAGGGAGCTTTCTTGACCTTTTAGAAGCCTCATCCAACATATTCAGTCCGAGAAAGTCTTCATATTTTTTTATGGGGTTTTGATTTGTGGAGAGATATGACAGGGCGACATGGAGGCGATTTGTTTGTGGCTATCCCTTGCGGGATTGAGGCGTCTGGCAATAGATAGACAGATAGATAGATACCTTTACCCACCAGGTTATATAAACATCCCTCACTTCCCTCCCTATCCCATGAAAGGAGATGAGTTTGGGGTTGCAGCTAATACTACTATTAATACTACTACTGCTACTACTACTACTACTAATGATAATAATAATAACAACAACAACACCTACTACTACTATTACTACTACTACTACTACTACTACTACGACTAACAACAACAACATTAACAACTACATTAATAATAATAATAATGATAATAATAATAATAATAATAATAATAATAACAATAATAACAATAATAATAATAATAATGAAATACAAGAACAATAACAACAACAACAACTTCTACTACTACTATTACTACTGTCATGACTACCATTACTTATACTACTACTACAAGGTCCAAGAGAGACATTTTGAACTGAGAGACTAGCTCTTAATTTCATTAGCACCTTCTGTCTGGGTTTAATAGCCATACACCAGTTGAATGCGCCATCCGATGTAAAGGGCTAAAGGCAGTATGTTTTCACTTGGCGGAACTAGGCCACTCTCACACCTAGCATAGCTAGTCGTGGTGATAAGGAAGTAGAGGAGCCTAAGTTATGAGTTAGGAATGGGTCCCCTTTCTTATTAGATAAATTATACTATATCTGGCCATCAATTAAGCTGAAAGAGGTTAAGGATCTCGTTGAACACACTATCAGAGGTTTTGGTTAGAATGAGTTTCCTTGGTTACTAGTCAAATCAACCCTGCAGTCGAATTACACCCAGCCATCACCTGAGCTGGAAAGGATTAGGGATCTAGGTAGAAAAAAATAAAAACATGGTACAAGGCCCTTCAATACGCGTCAAGAGGTCGTGTAAACACCTGGTGAATATTTACAGATTATGCGGGAATATTTACAGATGGAGGGGCTCTGGTGTACCGTGATGATTGCCCTGCTTATCCCTGCATCTCCTACCCCAGCGTCTGGTTAACACGCCTGTCTAATGCCCCCAAGCCACCAGAAGCAGGAGAGAGAGAGAGAGAGAGAGAGAGAGAGAGAGAGAGAGAGAGAGAGAGAGAGAGAGAGAGAGAGGTGGGGGGGGGGTCTGGTTTTCGGGAAGGTACAATCGCGTACATGGGTCAGGATACACATGTAATGGTGTTATCCATGCAGCGTCCAGTGTTGGTTGGATATGGAACTACTTCATTTGCCACCTGGTTCAATATCATCAGTGTATTAGGCAGTAAGTTAAAAAAGTCCATATTACAAAAACAGTGAGCACTACAGTAGAGAACACAACCAAGTGTCCTTACTCATCAACGTGACTGTACACATTAAGCCACAGATTCACTTTACTGGCTTTGTCTCTCTCATGATGCTTTTGGGCAGGGTCGCTCTACCACAGCCTGCTCGCACTTAGACTTACATAAGGACCTGAACTGTAAAGCGACGGTTGTGTGCCATTGTTTGAGGGAAATTTTGGATGCTTTCCTTGTCGGTCACACTAATGCTACAAACGTAACACGACAGGCTTAGCAATTTTCAGATCTCTACAGACTTACGCAGGCAACTAATATTTAAAGTATGCCATAAATATCTCAAGGTTCTCAGCTCTTTTTTTTTTTTTTTAATAACAGAACAGAGGAAGGAAAACAAATGAATGAATTTTTTTTTTGATAATCGATTTTCATTTTTTACTGTTCTGGGGATAAAGGCAGCTTGATATATGTAAAACAAGTGTTATAAATTTATGTATGCTGTGAGTCAAATGCCCGCTACCTTGGATATAAGACATAGAATACAAAAACAACGAATCTCTCATTGCTATTAAAATTCTTTGCAATTCTTATACGGCTGGTTACGTAATTAACTGGCCTATTCATGAAGCGAGAATATCTGGCACTGAACTAGATAAAGCCTTCAGTATTTCCAGCGTCGAGAGCAGTCAGGTATGAAGAGTGACAGCATTTTCACCGAAACATATTTCTACATCCCCCAGTATTTTAGCAATCTGTTAATATATTTCCTGCTACAGAATTATCAATACGTGTCTACTATTCTTTTTTTAACAGAACAGAGGAAGGAAAAACAAATGAATAAGAAAAAGTAATCCATTCACCAGATTACTGGCGTCCACCATTCATAAAATATCTGTCTGTAACAATTGGACTTGAACAGTTGTAGGTTGAAGTTTGGGAGGGGTAAACAACACCGGGGAAGCGAGTTCCACAGAGATGCAGTTCGGGGAATAAAGGAATTCTGATAGGCAGAAGTTCTGCAGCATCTGGCAGCGCTCATGACATTGCGGTCATGAGCGCTACCAGATGCTCATGTAGCACGACGGAAGACGGAGAGGTGGCACCATGGACGCAACTTCGTCTGAGCATTTTCCATAAGAATATCTGTAAAATAATGCAAGGGAGGCAACGTTCCTTCTTACTTGTAGGGGATCTAGTCTGTTTATAATAACAGGGTTATTAATAATTCCAACAGCTTTGTTCTGAATTTTGTCTAGTTGTTTTAATGCAACCTCTCCACATCCATTCCACAAGGGTGAGCAATATTCAAGCTGAGAGCACACATGACTCTTATAAATTATAGCTAACTGCTCGTCAGTGAAGAAGTGACGGACTCTGTACAATAATCCAAGTTTCTATGAGGCAGTTTTAGCAAGTGATCTGACATGAGAGGTTCAGCTGAGGGCATTGTTAAGTGAGACGCCAAGAATTTCACTACTTTTGGAAATGGGAATATTAATAGCACCGAAGGAAATATACGAACCTGACAATATCCGTCTATTAGTAAATTGTATATATTTGGTTTTACTAGCATTAAATGAGACAAGGTTGTCTTGTCCCCATTCACTGATCGTTGAGAAGTCTTGATTTATGGAGATGGCTGTACTGAGTTGAGAGTTAGAAATATTAGACTTTGTAAATGGGTGCTTGAGTGTGAATGAACTGTGAAGTGCTGAGTCATCTGCATATGAATGGATGGGATTGTGGGTGACAGATAAGAGATCATTAATATGAACCAGGAACACAGTTGGCGCCAGAACTGATCCCTGTGGCATGGAAGCATTAATTGGGTGGAATTGGAATATACATCATCTACTTTTACTCTTACTTTTCTGTCACTGAGATAAGTGGAAAGCAGAGGAACAAAAGACGTTAGTTCATAGCAAGGGAGTTTAGGCGGCAGGGAACGACAGAGAAACACACTTGCACTGGACGCCAGGTTCATGCAACACTTGTCAGCAATCAATGCACTTTCCTTATTACAACAGCCACGTAGCTGACACCTTCTGACATTCTTCTACTGTATATCGGTATGCTGCGGCATACAAGGATCTCTCTCACTTTCTCTCTCTCTCTCTCTCTCTCTCTCTCTCTCTCTCTCTCTCCCTCTGGACTTGATCTCTTGATGGAAAATAAAATGGATGGCTAGAGATGAAAGGGATGGGGCATGTCCCCGCTTGCGAATTATTCAGAGTATAATATGATAAAGGTAGGAAGGCAGGGCCCGTATTAATAAAGCCTCCTAAGCATAAGTCGCGTATAAAATTGTAGGTATATTTGTCTTAATTTATACAGCTACTAATAAAGAAATCAAAATACAAAGATTACAGAAAAACACAGAACCATGAAGATGTGTTTAAGAGGCGAGTGTTATGTGGGCTTGTTTACAGTAGTATCTGGTTGGGAATACTCAGAGAGAGAGAGAGAGAGAGAGAGAGAGAGAGAGAGAGAGAGAGAGAGAGAGACAGACAGACAGACAGACAGACAGAGAGGGTCCTAGGTTAATTAAGCAAGACAAAGAAGGAAAAAGTGATGATAGGGAGAGGCGAGGGGGAGTCAGGAAAGGAAGATGGGCAAGATGGAATGGAAAGGAATATTGGAGAGAGAGAGAGAGAGAGAGAGAGAGAGAGAGAGAGATGAGGGACAAGGGTCAACGTCTATGCCTTAGGAGGAAGAGTTGTCAGGATTAGCAAGCTGTGAAGGGATTACTGATTTAAAAAAAAAAAAAAGAAAGAAAAAAAAAAGGATCTGAGAAGTCGACAAATGAAAAAGATGAAAGGATCTTCGACACCTTCTCACTCTCTTCCCTCTCCACCTCCCCATTTAACATCCCCACCCTGCCCCTTCCCTTCCAAAACCACAACGCATTAAGAACTTCCCAATCTGTCCTCTCGTAGTGCCACCTGCATTTGTCTCAAGACGTAATTATGCACCTCAGAAGTGACTTTCCAAACTGAAGAGGTGACACAGATTTATTTAACTTCTCCACCACAAAAATCCCTCTTAAAATCAAATAAAATCGTCCGTCGAAGGCTCATTTAGAGTTAAAAAAAAACACCATTTTATCAGTCTTTTAAATTCAGCCTCGACACTCCCCTCCCCCCCTAAAAAAATGTCAAGGAAAATGTCAGGTGTTATTTCTCAACTTAAGCAGGCACTTTTGACTCACACCTGTACTGCCTTAAGTGGTCTTGGAATTTCCGTAACACCTGTTCCTTACCCATTTATTCTGCACATAACACCTCAATATTCACTTTGTCATTAATACAAACTATGTCGATATGAAAACGATTATATGAGGGAAGAGAAGATAATGACAAGGTGTAATATGCAAAATAAATCGCAATAGAAAAGGTGTTGCAGAATTAAAAAAAAGAAAAAAGAAAAAGAAAAATAGAATACAACCCCCTGATTCACACCCCACTTCAATTATGTCTCTCAGTTTTAAGCCTGAATATTAACGCTGATTAATGGCGTCTTTACTTTTCCCAAACTAACGCCAGACAATGATATTCACCTAAGAGAGGGTTATGGGGGCCTGAGAGTGTTGATACTGTTACTTATGGTCGTCAGAGGCTCGTATGCTCGCCGGTTCAAGAAGCTCCCTAACACCTCTTCCTTAGCGATTTATTCTTGGATATGGCTGGCTAATATCGTTTTGTATGGTACTTTATTTATGCAGAGTATGGTGACACTGGAAGAAATTACATTACTCAGAAGAGGTCAGTAAGATCTGATAAACAAACATAAATCACATAGGAAAAGGTGTTAGGGAGCTTCCTCAATCAACGAGAATACGGGCCATAGCATCACGAATATTCACACTAAATATTCAACCCTGCACAAGATTGATCTTGAGAAGGGCCATAATGCTATTTTGACACTGTAAATCCATATACATTCATGGGCATACGTCACACTCTTATGCTAATTTACATTCGTCCTGCACTAAAAAATATACATACTCGTCATGCAAATTCATTTTCCATTTAGCTGTGACATCGTAACGAAGCTGAGTGTCGAAAAGGGTTTTTGGGAGAGACTAATCTACATACCCGACATGAGAGCAACATGGGTAGTGCCGAGATGCTGGGGATAACATGACTGGCAGCGGGTCGTAGTGCTGTCTGTTGCTGTTGCTGTTTGGTGAGTGTGAGTGCTGTTGTCGTGGTCTGTGCTGTTGCTGTCTAATGAGTCTGAGTGCTGTTGTCGTGGTCTGTGCTGTTGCTGTCTAATGAGTCTGAGTGCTGTTGTCGTGGTCTGTGCTGTTGCTGTCTAATGAGTCTGAGTGCTGTTGTTTTGGTCTGTGCTGTTGCTGTCTAGTGATTCTGAGTGCTGCTGTTTTGGTCTGTGCTGTTGCTGTCTTGTGGTACGCTGTTTCTTGCTGTCTAAACAGTATTGGGGGTAGAAGAGTTAGAGACTGACTAGAAGTGTATATGTGAGTGAGGAGGAGTGGGAGAGGAGGAGAGGGAGACCAAGGATGAGGTGGAGGGATGAAGTCGGAAGATATGAGAGATAGATGTGGAAGCTGGAGGAAGGGCATCCAAATGGCAGAGGGCAGAGCGACGTGGAGGCGATTTGTTTGTGACCACCTCTTACCGGATTAAGGCGTCTGGCAAAATACAGAGAGAGAGAGAGAGAGAGAGAGAGAGAGAGAGAGAGAGAGAGAGAGAGAGAGTGAGGGGGGGGGTAGAAAAAAACAAGATCGGAAAGAGAGGAGTGAACAGGACGGGCTGGAATGCTGATGGGCAGCTGGGCAAGGCAGGGAAAGATCCTTTACCTCCTTTCAGCTCAGCTGGCGGTCAGATGCAGTCAAAAAGAGACTCAGTTTTACCTCGTGGCTGAGAATCCAAAATCCATGCAACCACGACTTGCTATTCAATTTTTTGGAGTTACCCATTCCCCTCTCGTGAAAAGAAAATGTTTGCCACTACACTCAAAGAAAATGGGTGTTGTAGGTTGGATGGCGTGGGCGTGGTGAAGATCAGAGTCATCTGCAGGTAAGAAAACATGAAGACAGGAAGCACACCGGCTTGTATATACTTGGCATTCATGACGCAAGTGAAGAGAAGGAAGGAAGGGAGGAAGAATGAATGAATGAATGAAGGAAAGAAGGAAGGTTGAGGCTGGGAGCCATACAGTGGTTAGAACCACAAAATGGAAGGAAGGGAGGAAGGATGGAAGGAAGGAAACCCGAAAGGGAGGAAGGAAAGTGAAAAGAAGGAAGGAAAGAAAAGAGAAAGGAGGGAAGGAAGGGAAGAAGTAAAGGAAAATGAAGGAACTAGGCAGGAAAGAAGGAAGGAAAGAAACAAGAAGCGAAGGAAAGAACAAAAATTTGGAAGGAAAGGGAAAAAAGAAAGAAGGAAGGGAGGAAGAAAGGAAGGTAGGATGGAAGGACACAAAAAAGGAAGGAAGGAAACGAAAAAACGAGGGAAGGAAGGAAAGTAAAAAATGAAAGAAGGAGGGAAGGAAGGAAGGTAGTGAAAGGCACCATCAGGCCTGCCAACAAGGAAGCCAAGGAAGTGTTACCAGTTTGTCGGTGGAGAATACAGGGTGTCTCCATGGGGCTTGTCCCTCCACCACACTTCTGTATTAAGGCAGCGGCTCAACTTTCCTCAAGACTTCCCCACCGACATCAAAGCCAAAAGTCGGGTCAGGTTTGGTCGGGGGATTGGTGGGCAAAATATGTTATGGTCGGGTTTCGTAGGGAGGTTGGTCGGCAAAATATGTTATGGTCGGGTTTGGTCGGGGGATTGGTCGGCAGTTATGTTATGGTCACGTAATTCTGGCGTCAATATTATAGGCTACATAAATCTGTTTTTCTTTTAAATACGGTTATGGTTTGCATCACTAAAATACAAGAGAATACTGAAGGGTTATTGGCAGAATAAATCGTGAAGGAAGGGGTGTTACGACATTTACTGAGCAACCTGGAATGCGACGCTTTCATTCATGTTCTCGTCTCTCTCTCTCTCTCTCTTCTGACTTTGTTTTTCCATGTCTCAAGAACAATACACGTCTCCTCCCACATCTCAGACCTTCCTTTTTATTAAACCCTTTCATGTTTGGGGCAGCTCTAGCATTCTCTTCCAGCTAATCTCAGACGGTTTCATTCAGCTGATTGAGTCACAGGAGCCGAGTCAGGTTAATTCTGTCCGTATTTCGCCTCTCAAGGTCGATACGGTACGCCAAACGAGTGATTTCCAGCAAAAAGTGAGTAATGGGAGCTTGAGTGCCGTTATGAGTAGCTTTATTATTATTATTATTATTATTATTATTTCTTTATTACCATACTTTTTTTTACCCCTCTATCTTTTGCTGTTGTCATCTTTTCATATTTTCTTCCTCGTAACCTTCCGCATTTATAACCGACCCAACGTTCACGGGGCATAACTTCCCTCTTCGCTATAGTCGCCTTTACGAATTTTGTGCTGTATATCTTCTTCCCTTCTGTAAACGATCTTTCCTATGTTCAGTATATACTGTACATCCTCTTCGTCGCTTATGTTCTCTTTATAAATTTCAGTCATTGGGCTGCAACTCAGGCTCGTTTCTTCCTCCTTTTGTTACGCTTCAAACTTAAATTCATTATTCCTTTCCCCTCGCTTTTGTCGCTTTTTTTTTTTTTTTTTCATATTTTTCATGGTTAAGGATCACTGGAAGACTTTTTTCTTTTTCTTTTGGTCATTCCGTAAATTTTTTGCATAAGCCATTTCGTATGTCATATACTTTTTTCTTCTCGCATTTCATAAGCCATCTTTTTTATCAGCCATTTCGCATGCCATCAATTTTTATCACTTGCATTACGTAACTTCACGGGATACGAACCCCGACTCTCCCGCCTCCAAGACCCGCCACTGCACTGTGTGAGAGCTTGGCCATATGCTTTCAGTGACAGCCCAAGACATTAGATATTTATGTTTTCTCTTTGATATGTATGAAAAACCTGGAATGGGGAAATTCTGGAAGATGGAAGGATGTGAGTAAGTGGAAGGATAAGAGACGTGAGGGTTGACAGGAAAGTGGTATCGTCTGGTTATCACATGCGTGGCTTGTTTTGTATATGAGAGAGAGACAGAGAGAGAGACAGAGTGCGCTCGCATTCTCATACTTTACTTCTAAAAGTTTTTAAAATAAATCCACCCAATCCTTTATTTTATACATTACTAGTGCTTGTCCGCAAAAATTTGCGGGACTATACTGTTCGCGTTAGCCTGATTCTCTTGTGCCCCGCCCCCTTCTGATGCCCCGCCCACTTCCAGCTCTACTTGTTGCTGATTGGCTGAGATAATTATTCTTCTTGCTGATAGAATAATGAGCCTTGCCACGAAACAGTATCGTATTATTTACTTTTACTTTGAATTCATTTCTGTTTGACAAAGGAAGCACTAAAATTTGGTAACTGAATCAAAATCAGTTTGAAAAGAACCACCCCGCCTCCTCCCGCGACTGCAGCTGAATTTTGGCGCCAAGGAAGTTCGGAGCTTGGCAATAACACATCGCAGCTGTGCCGCTGTTGCTACTGAACATATTAAGTCATCTGTTAAGTCTGGTAAGTTACCACAGTATCATAACCATATTGTAATTTTCCTTATTTATTGCCTTCATTAATTTCATTAAAATTAGAGGGATCGAATACAGAGGTAGGATAACTAAATGTCACTGGCTTCGCCTACTCGATACAGTATAATTATTATACAGTATAATTATTTATACCAACACTGTCGTATAAGAATTTTGATTCTATACAGGTGAAGTTATTAAGATCTTATAGAGGGAAAAGGGTTGTGCTGTGTGTGTGTGTGTGTGTGGGTGGGTGGGTGGGTGTGTGCTCTAGCGCGTGCCAGTCCTCCTCCTCTTCCTCCTTCTTTCAAATTCATCTCCTGTTCCTCTGTTACTTTTGTACTATATTTCTTATCGTCTTTCCTTTTCCATCTTATATATCAGGAAAAAGTCAGAACAGTTCTTTGTAGAATGTGTACCTTTTTATTTTCATAGAAGGAACTTTCGTTACTTCACAAACCTTTCAGGCCGATGACGTTCCTTGGTACTTTTTCCAACCTCCTTCACTACAAAACATATTTCCCAGTTAAATGGAAAAGATATCATTGCAGTTAAAGGGTTAAGTAAAAGTTTTGTTGCTTCCATTAGCGAGAGCGCCTGAGATGTTTACCTGACGCTGGCTCGGCAAGACTAGGCTAGCTCAGAAGTTCAGAACTCCTACTTGGGCCGACGAGTGAGTGGGCGGGGCCAAGGGGGCGGGGCACAAGAGAATCAGGCAAACGCTAACAGTGTAATAGCCTTTCCATCACAAAATATTTCCAAATATCATTATCTTTGTTTCCATACCGTTATTGGAGCCACAATGACCAAGTCTGCCCAAAAATTTGAAAAATATTCTTTGCATGTGTGACAATTTCCTACATTTTCGTGCCGTCTCGTGGTGCGCGATCGCCAAATTATTTGTATTTTTCTGACATTCCCTGGACTTACTCCGACCCAGTGTAAAAAGAAATAGGTCGATATACCATTCTTGTGAAAGAAACACACACACACACACACACACACACACACACAGCTTGACCTTATTATTTCAGTACTCGCGTGAACAACTATGTATTGTAGGTTCCGGTACGAGTCAGAGTTGCCAAGCTTGCCTGCTGTTTGTGAGCGTAGCTGTTTCGTAAGTTATACATTGGTTTTTGTGCTCTTTTTCTCTATAATGTTATAGTTATGTGATTGCTTGTTAAATTATGTAGTTTAAATTTGTATGGTAAATAATTTACAGTGTTATGTAATGTAAGAAAACTCTTGCATGTTTTGGTTGTCTCCGAGTTGGTAACTGTGCTATCTCTCTGGAATACACCAGAACTGTGATGTAGATCATTCTCGAACAATGCAAGCCTATATAAGGATGGGGAAGAGACTATTTCAGGTTTAGTCAGTTTTCCGTTCAGTTTGAGTGTAGAGCAGTGTCACTGAAAACAGTGAAGTGTTGTTGGCAAAACAGTGAAGTGTTGTCAGGCATTATGTGTAACTGCTGTTAGTAAAGTGTTTATAGCTCCAGTGCTTGTGAGAATAGTGAAGTTGGAAGGCATTCAATAAAATAATGACAGTGAACTTTTTAAGAAGCCAGTGTTTATTTACGACACCTGAGCTGATCCTGTGTACTGTACAGTACACCTAAAGGCTGACCATAGGAAGAACAACTCACTGGGCAATGTCCTTCCTTTACTTTACCACTGCTGTTGGAGCCGGTGACAGTGTGGGGTGGAGACGTAACAGTATGTTTCACTCATTTTCTATCATTCTCTGCATACATTGTTAAACTTCAGACGCGCGACACTGACTGGAGTGTTGCTCATTAATGGTATCTACTATCTATTGATCTATCCCAACACCTCCATCTTGAGAAACATCTGCATCTTCATCCTTTACCTAATTTACCACCACTTCCCTGTCTGCCTGTCAGCCTCTCTCTCTCTCTCTCCTGCGAGTGTGTGTGTGTGAGTATTTGGGAACTCTCATATCTTTCTTTCCTCCATTCTGTTCACTTCTCTCCCCCTCCATCTCTTCACAAAACCCTGTGATATTTCTAGTCTATCTCTCCAGTCTCTCCATCTCTCTAGTCTTTCCACCTATCCAGTTTCTCCAACTCTCTAGTCTCTCCACCTCTTCAGTCCCGCCATCTATCTAGTCTTTCCACCTCATTAAACTCTTTTCTCAAGTCTCTTTATCTCTTCACTTTCTCCATCTCTCCAATCTCTCAACCTATCCATCTCTCCAGTCTCTGTCCATCTTCCTAGTCTCGCCTCTCCAGTATATTATCTCCACTCTCTCCATCTCTCCCTTCTCTCCTCCAATCTCTCCAGCAAGGGGGAGGTGTCAGGGTGGCTAGCGAATCAAAGAATATTCATTAACCCGGTTGTCTCCCTGCGTGACGGCTGTGTGGCTGAGCACGCTGCAGGCTATGTTTGGTGTTTTACTGTGTTTAGAGGAAGGAGGAAGGGGGGAGGATTGTGTTTGCTGTGGTGGTGGGGAAGGTGGAGAAATAAGGAAGACTGTAACCAATGTGGTGGTGGAGGGGAAGGAAGATTGTTGTTGAGATGAAGGAGGATAGTGTCTGCTGTGGTGGTGGGGAAGGGAGATTGTGACTGTTGTGGTGGTGGGCAAGGAGGAGTGAGTTTGTTGTGGTGGTGGTGGTGGGGAAGGAGGATTGTGTGTACTAGTATTGTGGCGGCAGAAAGGAAGATTGTCTGTTGTGGTGGTGGTGGTGGTGGGGAAGGAGGACGGTGTCTACTGTTGTACTGGTGGGGAAGCAGGGGAGATTATACCTATCGTGATAGTGATTGTGGTGTGATTGTAGGGGACGATACGTGGTGGAGATTGCTTCTGATGTGTGCTCAGAGACCTGGTGGGGAGGTGGTTGAAGGATGGTAGTGGTGTTGTGTTCTTGTTTTGAAGTGGGAGTCCGATTGTTTTGGTGTTGCTGTGTTGCCCTGGAAGTGACTGTCGTGATGGTAGTGGGGGCAGGAATCACGTCTCTCATGTTTTGAGGAGTTTGTGTGCCAGCTTGTATAGGTATGGTGGTTGTTGTGTTGAACGGGGCATTGTTTTGATGACATTGTGGGTGGTGGGGAGTGTGGGTTATGGCTGTGGTGGTGGTGGTGGTGGTGGTTGTGGGGATCTTGGTATGGTGCTAGATGGGGAGATATTGTTACACTTGCTGTGGTAGTTGGTTGGTAGTGGTGGTTCGGGGGGAACTATGGTTGCTGTGGTGAAGCTTAAGGGATTGTCTTGGTGTTATAGTGGTGATTGTGGCTGATGATAACGATTGTCTTAGCTGATGAGGTAGTTGTTATGCCGGCCACTGTTACTCGTTTGGTGGTTGTGGTGGTGAGATTGTTTTTGTTGTGGTGTGGTTGGTTGGTGTGCCGCTGGATGTATAGTTGTCGTGGAGGTTGTGGTGGTGGTGGGGGTTGTTTTTGTTGAAATATTATGTTGATTAGGCAGTTAATGCCGACAGAACTGTTCCGGTGACTAATTATATGTTATAGCAGTTGTGGTTCCTCAGCCATGGTCATGCCTGGCCTAGCAGACCCGTCGACTGCTGGTATGCAGTTGCCTCTACTAGGTCATCCAACACGTTCCCTACACTGTTGATGTCTGCGTCGTTGTGTGTTCTGTGGTACTCCAAAATGTGTGTTATGTGTGGGCATACTGTAAAAGCAGGGCATGTGTCATCTCTGATTCCACCCAATCTGAATTTAAGCTAGTAACTGAGGAGTGCTGGGTTATGTCCTGATCTAAGCCTACCTAGGTGAACTCGATCAGGTCTCTGATGGGTGGATCTCGGGAGGGGGCTTGAAGTATAGTGTTCTGATCGAGGTGTTGTATTACCCTGCACGTGAAAGCCTATGTAGGTTTTTTTGTATTGCTATTGCTTGAATATATGGAGGTGAAATGTTGTTAAGAGAGTCTGGCAATGTGTACTGTATTTGCGTAGTTGTGTTGTGTGGCTTTGTCACATATGACAGGGGTGTCGTGTGTTAGCACAGACTACCGCGTGAAACTATCCCTCTCTCATATCAAAATATTCTTTAACAGTGAAGACCTTGATATCTCAGCATAAGTGAGTTATGGATGTGGTTTTGGTGCTGCCAGTGATGACGTATGGCGTTCTAGTGGGTGTTAGACAGGATGGGGACCAAAATCAGGGAGGCACAGGATATCAATGACCTAATATACTGTTTGTTGAGTAGGGAAACAGCTTCTTTTTGTTACCCAAAGTTTGTCCCTGCCCCAAGTTTGTTGAATCTGTGGATGCACTGCCTCTTGATGTCTTGCATGTGGTTTTCGAAGGTGGATCCAGTGCTATATGTCCCCGAAGATTTTGGTGGAGGGTGTGTGGCACGGGTACGGTACTTTGTTACAGTGCAATGTTAGTGGTGTACCTGTATTCATGGCTGTTGCTGGTGATAAGTGTGGTGGTGGATTTGACGCAAGAGATTATCAGCCTGTCATCCTCGACCCGTGCCTGAAGTGTGTTGAGGTAGTTTTGTTGCAGTGTGCAATCTGTGTCTGCTGTGTGCTGTCTCGTTTCTTTGTTATGATAATGTCACATGCACATGATGCAGTGTTCGTGAACGGCTGGGATGCAGGAATGTTATGCATGCATACCGTATGCTGAAAAAGGGTGAGAGAAAGAACAGGGCCCTATGAAGCTCGGTTAGTGAGGGTTTATGTTCGTGGTGACTTGCAGTGGGGAGTAACATGAGCTTGCTAACGTAAAAGTAGTAGACAAGCCACTGTTTGGTGTTGTTATCTATGCCTGTGTTGTTGATTTTGATGATTGGTTTGCGTCGGGGGATAGCATCAAAGGCTGTACTTATGTCTATTGTTGTAAGAAGTGTATATTGTGTGGGTGGCATGGAGTTGATGCCGTCAGATGCGTGTTGTGTGGGGCTGGTTAATAAGGTGTTTGTGGAGTGGAGTGCTCTAACGGCGGGTCGTGAGGTAGCCTTTCCTGAATTACAACATTCTGCTCTAATGTAATACCTAAAGCACAGTACAATGAAAGGTCACTAAAACTAAACAAAGACTTATAAAGTGTCGTTGCAGGAACTAATATAATGTAAACAGAATCAAATTTTCCCCATGTATGATAGTAAAAACCAACTAATATTTAGGCAGTGTCTCGTCGTCGGGGAGAGGCAAATGAATGCTCTGATGACGCGTAGAGTGGAATCATTTACACCATCTTCAAGTACAGAATACAAACATGTAGAAAAATATTGCTAAGAGGGAAAGAAATATGTCTGACATATAGGAGGACTGCTGGGCTTTCGGGAACGAACGGTCAAGCTGGAAACATGTCATTAAAAAAAAAGAAAAACTAATACGCAGTGATACATAATAGCGATGATGGGAAAGTTGTTGGGCAGAAGAAAAGGTTTAGCTTCGGCCTTACCAGAAGTCTCACACGAGGAACCTACAGTACAGCTGCCATCCTTCCCACCAGCACCTTGCCCACCCTGACCCCACCTACCCCAACCCACCCGCCAGCTACCAGCAATCAGATTAAGTGAACCACCACGTCCTCCACCTTCACCCACCCTTCACCCTGCCCCCCACACCCACCCCAGGAAGCGTGTTCCGAATGCTGTGACCCTCTGCACATACGGCTGATGTTACACATTTTCCTTCACTGCATTTTCAATCGTGCAATTATTTCCAACCTGAGAGCAGTGAGCCCTGGCAAAGTGTATTGCTTGCTTAAGGTTAGGTCGAAAAATGAACATTTTATCACCATACTCCTATCTATCCTCAGCCATTTTATATATTTATGTACGAGTATATGCAAATTGACCAAAAGAGAAATGAAAATAGCGACAGTATGTACAGTCACTCATAAAAGAAAAGACCCCCCCTGCCTTAGAGGCAATATAACTCGGGGTATTCAGTGTTGGTAACAGTGTATTTGACGTCAGCCATATGGGGGGATGAGGAGGGGTGTTTGAGAGGAGGGCGGAGTTAATCTGCACGAAACACTGCTTCAATCCACATTTCGAGTCAAACATACTTTATATCTGACTTGTTATGTTGTCCTTCACACAAAATTAACTTTATGCTACAAGAACAAAGAACTTTCAGGTGATAACACAATCCCATACCCGAAACATTTATGCATTAAAGCCGCACATGATGCAAATGAAACCCCCGGCCTCAAGGGTTAAATGAATGGGCTCGACACACTTAGAATGAACTTTGAATGAACTTCCCCCAAACGCAGCTTCACACCCCCACACCTGACGTCATTTACAGTGTTACCAGGACCGATATCATATTGGTTGAAAGGTGTCTTGGCCGGGGGGGTCGTTTCTTTTATGAGTGACTGTACTTTTATATACTACAGTACATCTGCACGTCTGAAAATGTAATATATGCAAGTACTTCTGTCTCTGTTTTCATTTTTGCTGTGGTCCATCTACATACATTTCTTCTCAGTGAAGTTTCTGCATATCTGCCTATTTACCCCTCTCTCTCTCTCTCTCTCTCTCTCTCTCTCTCTCTCTCTCTCTCTCTCTCTCTCTCTCTCTCTCTCTCTCTCTCTCTCTCTCTCTCTCTATATATATATATATATATATATATATATATATATATATATATGTATATATATATATATTTATATATATATACAATTTCTATAGAAGGAATTTGCACATTGCAGGAAACTCTGATATGGTCTTAATTAAATATCATCATACCTGCCCCCCAAGTACCAGGTATGATATAAATGCAAAAATGAAATGAACACGCACATTTTCTATACTGTGTCTTCGTACGACTGGAAAAAATTCTTGTCAAATAAGAATTTACTACTGACACTGGACTTTTCTACAGCGATATTAATTAGAAATTCCTCACGCAGAAAAAAGTTGAACGCCACATTTTTTGGCTGCCTTATGCTGCCAGCCTCTCCATTATAACATATTCATAAACTAGTTAGGCAGCGTAGTTGTTGCTCACATCACCATCAATGGGAGTTAATGAGACGTCTTGTGCTGGTAATACATGCAGATCATTCCCTCACACAATGTGTCTCATTAAAGGTGTTTTGGCAGTGGTGTGCGGCCGTCCATCGCCCCAGCCACCCTCCAACAATGCCATGGCGTGTAAATGGTGTCATTATGTGCCCTCAAAAAGACCTTTGTTCGACAGCCAAATAAAATGCCATGTCACGGTTCCCTGCCTCCACCACCACCACCGTCACGACCACCACCGTCCATCTGTGCTGCTGTATGTTTGCTTGTGTGTGTGTGTGTGTGTGTGTGTGTGTGTGTGTGTGTGTGTGTGTGTGAAGTGAAAGAAACTCACAAAACATCTCTTATTACACCCTTAGAAGGTTAGGGACCCGAGGCTAGGGTAACATAATCCAGTACATTTAAAGATGGACACCATCATACTTCCCAAGGTACCGTTACGTAATTAAAATACCTCCAGTAACATCTTGAGCATCGAAACTAAGCAAGGCCGTCATCCCGCGTAGAGCGTCCTGACCTTCAGACCACCAGGCACCTTGTATTTAGGAACACAGTCTAAAAGCCATATTTAGTCTATTCCGGGTGATGTCTTGTTTTTCTTATTGTTATTTTCATACGTGTATATTCAACTTATACCTTTGAAAATTGAGAGTCTTGGCATACTCGAAGCCTTTGTCTGTATTTCCTATTGTCTATGATCTTCAGTCCTTCAAACGCAGTGTGTCCAGGCATCTTGAAATGAATGGATCTTGAATTTGGCTCTCTGTTATCTTGTTTTTGTTTATTTCTTGGAGGGAACAACTTGCGGGCTCCTGGCCTTTGGTTCCTTCATCTTCGCGCCCCCCCCCCAAAAAAAAAAAAAAAAAAAAAAATCACTGCCAGGATGCTCAACTGACCTGAAGAGAATTGTGTCGAAGAAGCAGGAGTAACATTTTAAAACGAGTCACCACGCATGTGTACCTGTCGTAGTGAGTGTTTATGGACGTGCGTGCATGTGGATGTGCGTGAATTTACAGATCAAGGAACTTTGTAAATAAAGCTATCCCCTTCAGGCCTAGAACGAATACTTCATCTTATTTTTACCTCCAGACGTCGATTTTTTACGTAAAGAAAATTCCAGCAATTGAAACTTGAAAGAAGGCTGTGTCTGTCCCTTCCAATCTCAGTCTTACCTTTAGCAGAAGAAATTGGTCTGCTATACTCTTTTCACTTTAACTTGGTCCAAATTTTTTACCCTTGGTAGCTTATTTCACGCAGCATTAATGAGAGACAGTACTATGACTCTAGGCTATATCCTTTCCACAGCACTTCTTCGTGACCAGCACTTTAATGTTAATCTATTGTTACCAGGCTTTCAAGATGGAGATGTGATAATGGGTGGTGTGGTGATGATTGGTAGTGTGATGACTAGTTACGTGGTGAGTGGTGATGTGGTGATGGGTGGTGATATGGTGATGAGTGGTGATGTGGTGATGAGTGATAGTGTAATGACTAGTGATGTGGTGATGAGTGGTGATGTGGTGATGAGTGGTGATGTGGTGATGGGTGGTGATGAGTGGTGATGTGGTGATGAGTGGTGATGTGGTGATGGGTGGTAATGAGTGGTGATGTGGTGAGGAGTGGTGATGTGGTGATGGGTGGTGATGTGGTGATGAGTGATAGTGTGATGACTAGTGATGTGGTGAGGAGTGGTGATGTGGTGATGGGTGGTGATGTGGTGATGAGTGATAGTGTGATGACTAGTGATGTGGTGATGAGTGGTGATGTGCTGACGAGTGGTGAGATGATGAGGTGTTGTGTAAAGATATGGTGTGGTGTGAGTGGTGACGTGGTGAAGTGATGATGTGGTGATGAGTAGTAATGAGTGGTAAAGTGTGGTGATGTGGTGATAATATGGTGGTGAAGTGATTAATGGTGATATGGTGATTAGTGATATGTTGATGATGGTGATAACTGGTGATGAATGGTGATACGGTGATGAGTGGTGATGTGAGGATGGGTGGTGATATGATGAGTGGTGTGGTGATAAGTGGTCATGAGTGTTGATGGTGATGACTGGTGGTGGTGGCGGTGGTGAGGTAATTTTAGGCCAAGTTAAAGTAAAAAACAGTACCTGGGTGAAGTGCCGACGCGGGGGAGGCCAGAGTGTCATTCCGAGATCACCCACGTAACTGCAGAAGCACCTCTTCCTTAGCATTTTTTTTTTGGGGGGGGGATATGGCCGGTTAATATCCTTCTACGCGTTAATTATGCAGAGAATGGTGATATTAGAATGATTTATGTAACACAAGAAGAACAGTAACGTGTAATAAACAAAATAAGTCGCTTAAGAAAGGGTGTTAGGGAGCTTCCTTCACCTTCAAGAATACGAGACAAGGAGGGTGGCCGCCGTCTTAACACCGTATTATCTGCGACTTAGTTTCCTTCACCTATTCTATACTCCGCTAGCACTTGACGATTTTACTAAGTTTTGAAGGAACTGCTTTAACTGGAGTAGATGCTGCCTTGATTAACACCTTGATTACTTGAGGTAGGTAGGGACGTAGGCAGAGAAGTAGCCGGGATGTTGGTAGGCAGGTAGGTAGGCAGAAAAGTAGCTGGGATGTAGGCAGGCAGGAAGGTAGTGGACTTGGCAGGAAGATAGGCAGATAGGTGCTGTAGGTAGGTAGGCAGACAGGCAGGTAGGGAGGAAGGTCGGAAAGCAGGTACGTAGTAGATAAGGGGCGGTAATCTGGTGCGGTGAGGAAGCTTATTAACACCTTTTCCTCACCGATTTATTTCTGATTCTGCTCCGTTACTATACCCTTGTGTGTTATTCATGCAATCTATGTCAATATTAAACAGACATAAGAGGTAAAGAAGAACATATTAATGCATACTTTTGGGAATAAATCGTTAAGGAAGAGGGAGACGAGGATACGGGCCAAGGAGGTAGCAGGGAGGTAAGGTATGCTGTTGGGTAGGAATGTAAGTAGGTAGGGAAGTAGGTTAGTAGGAATGTAATTATATAGGACAGTAGGTAGGTAGGTAGGTAGGTAAGTAGGGAAAATACAAGAAGATATGTAACTTCATCATTTATATGGTAGAGGAATAACTAACACCTTATTACCTCCCAGGGAAAAGGGTCACAGTCTACTAAGCGGCTGAAAATCCTTAGATCAGCGCAGAATCAGAAGAATACTCTGCACACAAGTATCATGCCCCTAACACCTCTTCCTCAGTGATTTATTTGAAAATCTGGCTGGTTCATATACTTTTGCACGTTATGTATGCAAAGTGAGGTGATATCAGATGAATTTAAATGACGTGAAAGAGGACAATAAGGTGTAATATGAAAAATAAATCGCTAAGGAAAAGGTGTAAGGGAGTTTCCATAATCACTGAGAATATGGATCCATATGACAGTCTGCGGGACCCCAGAGTGGCGTATTATTATTATTATGATTATTATTATTATTATGATTATTATTATTATTATTAATATTATTATGATTATGATGATGATGATTATTTTCTGTTGCGACCGAGCACGTCGCCGGACGGTAAACGGTCTGAGTGATTTCTCGCTCTCTCTCTCTCTCTCTCTCTCTTCAGAACCAGAGAGGAGGTGGCGACAACTCTCACGACCTCAAATGACACAAATTAAAGCCAAATGAGGCGACCTGGGGCTGGGCGGCGGGGCTGGGTTTGCTGACGAAACTTCTTGTGGCTTGAAAGGCGACTAGTAATGACCCCTGGTGGTGGAGACGTTTGATGTGGTGGAGATGTGGTGGTGGAGACTGCTGCTGCGAGGGAGGGAGATGATGGAGGCTGGTGCTGTGAGTGGTGGTGGTGGTGGAGATTTTTGAGATGGTGGTAGTTGTGGAGGTGGTGGTGGTGGTGGTGGTGGTGGTGTGGTGGGGACTGTACTTGAAAGTGTTGTTGGTGGTGGTGGTGATGTAATTGAGACTTGCTGAAAGTGATGATGGTGATGTTGTGGTGGAGAATCTTGTAATGATTGGATAATTGTTCCAGTGGTGTGTGGTGGTGACTGTTGCTGTGGTGGGTGATTGTTGACGTGCCTGAGGTGGTGGTGATGTGGTGGACTATTATTGTTCTGAGTACTGAGGGAAAAAAATGAAATGGAGTGGCACAAGTAGTTCTTGATGCGGTGTGTTATCTGCGTTAGAGGTCCCTTTTTGTGTGCTATCTTTTTACAAAGGGTTCTAATGGGGGAATATTCTTTTCACTGCCACAAAATAAAAACAGTAAATTAGTTCTGGTAGTTAAAGGCATTCCTATCTGTAAATCGATAGGTCATACCAAGTGGATTATAACGTAGGTCTGATGCTCATTTGCCTTTAAATGTATTTCCTGAAGTAGTGTCCTTGACATAGTACGGACACCCAAGCCTCTCTGCCTGTAAATATACTCTTTCCCTTACACATCACTCAGTCCTGTTCTCTATTACTTCTTATCGTCAACTGGTTCCTTAGCTATAATATTTTACTCTAATTTGCTTGTAACTCTGTTGCCTAAAATTGCGTCCTTGGTATATGGACCCCCAATCTTCTCTCCCTCAACACACCCTCCTCCAACAACATATCACTCTCAGTTGTATTCTCTGTAGCCTCGTATCTACAACTGGATCTTCAGCTACTACATTATATCCAACCAACTCACTCTCCTACAACCTCCATGCGATTATTTACTCATAATTTCATTCATCTGGCCAAACCATCGCAAATTACGTCTGTTTGTGAGTCCTAAACTCTCACCTCCACTCACTACTCATCTCACAAACATCCATCACTCGAGTTTTAGACAGCAATTGCCTGTATAAGAGAACTGCCACTAAACCTCAGTGTTCCATGAAAAATTGTCGGATGTAAAAGTTGCATTTATGTTTATGACATCATGTTCGTGTCCAATGACCTCTGTAAACAACTTCCTTGGCGCTGAATCATCGCTGGAATGGTCAAGTGCCCCCAGTCTGCCTGCTGTTATCCGTTTACAATGCTATTACGAAGCAACGAGTATAAACATAATCACACTTGGTCTTCCTTGAGGGCTTTTGGGGCGGACCCAGCATTCATCTAAAGGAGGGATCTCTGGTAGTATTTATATGGACTGACAATAATCATGAATAGACTTTAGAGAACTGGAAAGACAAGGAAGCTGGAGCGTCAGAATCCTGGAACAAAAATACCTGTCCACTTGCACGCATATTTTTCCATTCTTGTTTCATAGAAGCCTCCATCACTCCTAGAAAGTTACAGCCTCTCTTTATTCTCCCTTGTTCAGCCCAAACCTAATTATACTGGATGTCCTTCATCCCCCCATCTTTCCCTCCCCCCCTACTTACCTTTCTTTGTCCCCCCTCACTCTTTCCCCCTTTGCTCTCTACGCTCTGCCCTCCCACCTCCTCATCCCGTTCTCTTCCCTTTCCTGCCTTATACCTTTCACCTTCCTTGGTAACCCCTTCACTCTCTTTCCTACATCCTCTATCCTCGCTGTATCTCCCTCACCTTCTCCCCTCACCTGCCCCTCTTCCCCCCCCCGTAATAATAATCCCTTCTATCAGTCCCCTACCTTCCAGCCCCTTCCTTCCTCATCCCTTCCCCCTTCCTTGCATCCCCATCTCTTCCCTACCATCCGCTTCCATGCCTTATCCTACCTTATTCCCAATCCCATTCTCTCTCTTACCTTCCCATCCATTCCCTTCTCTTCCAACTCTTCCTCACACTGATCCATTTAATGCCCCTACTTCCATTCCTTTATCCTCCCATCCCCTCCTCTCCCCTTCCCATCGCTTCCTCCTTCTTCCCCAACCCCCAAACCTTCACTCCTCTCCCTCCCCTCCTCTCCACAATAACCTTCCCTTCAAGCATCCATCACTTTAACCTTACTCTTTCTTTACTTTCCTCCTATCTTTTCCCATCCATCTCCTCCTCCTCCCTTTCCTTCCCCCCCCCTCTTCCCGACACTCCCTCTTCTCCTCCCCTTTCTCTTCCAATTCCACGCACACCCCTTCCTCTCCCCCTCCACCCTCCCATCCATAATAACCTCTCCTCTCAGGGTTCACGTAATAATCTCCCTCTGATCCTCCAGTAAACTCCAAGATGCAACCCTCGGACCTCCTTGCCTCCCATTCTCCACTACGTCCGTAAAAAATAAAAAGAAGTAAATAAATAAAGGTTAGACAAAGGCAAATACAACAAAGAGTTGAGTTAGCTTAGGTTAGGTTAGGTTAGGTTAGCTTAGGTTAGGTTAGGTTAGGTTAGGTTAGGTCTGTTCAAATTTACGTCAGTAAAGCCTTAGTCACACGTACGTATAAAAATGCCACGTACAGGCACGTATGCCCACGTATTTCGTACGTAGTTCATTCATGGCCTTAAAATACGCACGTGTGACTGGGATTATCCTCATGAACTATTCTTGCAAGATTAACTACAGGTCCAATCCTTTTACATAAAATACATACCCTTGTCTGCTACCTAAACTGGAGACCCATGCCTTCATATAAAATACAGAGCGACCCCTGCAGGATACAACACAGACCCCAGAGCCTGCTGAATATAAAGTGTTAGCCTGCCCTCCCCACACTAATGGTAAATGCACCGGGTCTCCTGCCAAGCGACACAGTGTTCGGGGTCTCGAAGCCTGGACCAATAACACGGGTTGGAAATTATTTATTCCTGCAGGCACACGCTCTGAAACTTGGATGCCAGAGATCGAGCTGAGAGGGGGGAAAGAGGAGCAGTCAGACTTTCTAAAGCCCGTTTACTCCCACCTGGCAAGTTCCCTAACCTCTTTTCAGCTCAGCTGATGGCCAAGCGTAGTCAGACTGGAGGGTACATTTGACTAATAAGCAAGGAGACTCAGTACTACCTAATAACTAAGGACGGTATTCTCGTCGGTTGAGGAAGCTCCCTAAACCTCTTCCCTGGCAATTTATTTTTGGATAAAGGTGGTTAATATCATTTTGTACGTCATTTATGCAGAGTAAGGCGATATAGGTTGGATTTATTTAACACGGAAGAGGTCAGTAAGGTGTCATAAACAGAATAAACCGTGTAGGAAAAGGTGTTAGGGAGCTTCCTTGCCCGATGAGAATAACGGCCTTGGACATCGAATTTCATTGAGTTGACCCAGTTCCGTCACATGATAACAATAATAATACTGAGGTGGAGGTACTGGTAAAGGATCCCAGCCAGTCTTTAATCTACACTAGTTCCATTAACCCCTTCGATACACCGGCGTCTACATATGTTCTCGCTACTACAAGAGATTTTACTCAGGTTACGTGTTTCCTATAGTGTTTTTACTTTAACATGGCCTAAAATTGCCATCTCTCCATCATGAATGCTGAGTTGTTAAGACGCTGGCACTAGAGTACGATGCCTGACACGAAGAAAAGCTATGGGAAGGATATAGTGCCATACCATTGTTTCTGCCACAGAGCTACGTGAAATAAGCTACAATAGGACGAAAATTTGAGCCAAGTTAGAGTGAAAAGGACATAGCAGCCAGGGACGTACCTGGAGATTTGGGGGCCCGGGGGGTTAGGTTCTTTGTGGGACCCCCTCCAGGAGGGGGCCCCGCAAAGAACCTAGCCCCCCTAATTCTCAAAGCTTATCTAATATCTCAGCCGGGATTGTCGGGATTATAAATATATATATTTTTAAATATTATTAAAAAAGCTTATAAACTTTTAAGGCTTTGGGGGGCCCCCCCCTCAATTGGGGGCCCGGGGGGCAGTCTCAAACAGCCCCCCCCACCCCCCTCAGGTACGTCACTGATATGACTAATGAAGTCTTTATCTAGCCTCTGGTATTCACAAAACCTCTCGTAACTTATAAATTCGCCTAAAAATAGGAAGAAAAAATTTAAGTCACCATATTGAAAGTTGGCCAAAAGATGTATTATATTGGTTGTCATGGTGTATAGGACTATTATTAAGAAAGTTTGTGAATATGGTGCCTGGGATGCTAAGGAAAGGAAGGGATGGAGTCAATATCTGGTTGGTCGAGAGAGAGAGAGAGAGAGAGAGAGAGAGAGAGAGAGAGAGAGAGAGAGAGAGAGAGAGAGAGACTGAAAAGTAAGCAGGAAATAACAGATGCAAACAGCAATATAGGAACTGAATTAGTCTACCTTCCCCCTTCTCCATTCTCTGTTCCGAGACATACAAAATTAATAGATAAAATTAAATACATAGATAGGTGTGGAGAGCGAAAGACTAACAAGGAGAGTGTATGCGAGTGAGGTGGAGGGGGGGAGACGGAGGGGCGGGCCGAGGATGAGTTGGAGGGATGGGGTGGAGAAGTATATGAGAGAGGGGTGTGTGAGTTGGGGAGAAGGCAGTGAAGTAGTATTGGACAGGGCGACATGGAGGCGATTTGTTTGTGGCCACCCCTTACGAGATTGAGGCGTGTGGCAATAGATAGATAGATAGATAGACAGGTGTGGCCCTACTAATAACATAAATATATATAGTAACAGAAATAAGGGAAATGAAATTCGAAATGTCAAGAAAATAATGGACCAATTTTGAACTGTGGCCGACACGGGCATTCCTAAAATCGACACTGATATTTTTTTTACGATTTTGAAAGTTATCCCGACAATGGGAAAGCTAATGGTGTCAGTATTAGGAAAGGAGGTCTGGAAAATGATGATGATGATGATGACGATGATGATGAAGAGGAGGAGGAGGGGGAAATGATGATGATGATGATGATGATGATAAAGGAGGAGAAGGAGGGGGAAATGATGATGATGATGATGATAAAGGAGGAGAAGGAGGGGGAAATGATGATGATGATGATGATGATGATGATAAGGAGAACGAGGAGGAGATGATGATGATGATGATGGTGATGATGATGATGATGATGATGATGGTGATGATGATGATGATGATGATGATTAGTATTAACACTCAGGTTCCTTTGCTTTTTATTGACGTCGGGTAAGGAAGCTCCCTAACACCTCTTCCTTAGCGATTTATTTTTGGATGTGAGTAGTTAACATCAGTTTGTACGTTATTTATGCAGTGTATGGCGATATTGGAAGGATTTATATAACACAGAAGAGACAGTCAGGTGTAATAAACTAAATAAATCGCTTGGTAAAAGTTGTTAGGGAGCTTCCTCATCCGGCGAGAGGGTTAATGGAGCTTTTTTTTTTTTTTCATCTTCGTTACTAAGCTTCTCTCTTAAATTGGCTAAACATTATTGACGGGTTTAAGAAGGAAAATAGAAGCAAGTCATCGCACTGAAGGGGTTAAGCAATATTCCGTGAGCTCTCTCTCTCTCTCTCACTCTCTCAATCACATTTCCCCTTCCCTTCCACACTTATTACGCGGCATATGAAAGACTGACTAAGAGGGTGTATGTAGGTGAGGTGGAGGGAGGGAGAGGGAGGGGTAGACCGAGGATGAGGTGGAGGGATGGAGTTGAGAGGTATATGAGGGAGGGGGGGGGTGAGTTGGGGGGAGGGTAGTCAAATGGTGGGTGACAGAGTGACTTAGAGGCGTTTTGTCTGTGGCCACCCTTTGCGGGATTAGGGCGTCGGGCTATAGATAGATAGAGATAGATATTTTCCTAAGGTCTCTCTTTCCCCCACTCTTTCCGCTTACTTACTTTTTTCTCTCTCTCTCTCACACACACACACACACACACACACACACACACTTAATCATCTAAGACTGCTGAAAGAACGGCAAGATTTACGGAGCAGGAGAAAATCGTGAAAATTTAAATATTTCGATAGACTCTGAGGTTATCTTGGGTGAAATTTTTAAGGATGTATGGAATTTAAAGAATCAAATACTGAATAATAGGAATGTGTACAGGGTATCAGATCCTGCTTGCCACACCACACCACTGCTACACTTCATACCTTCACATCTCACCACACCATACCTAACTGCACCACACCATACCATACCAAGCCACAGTACACCATACCAAGCCACATCATACCACTCTCCGACACCACCCAACCTCACCACACTATACCATTCTCTAAACCGCCCCACCCTAGCACACCAAACCTCACTACACCACACCCATACCACTGCACTTCACCACACCAAATCTCACTATACCACACCACACCATGCCATACCACATCCTACCACACTACACCACACCTCATCACGCCATACCACACTAAGCCTAACCACCACTACATCAACCACAGATGACACGTACCCGGCTTGTACAAAAATGCCTACAAAACACAACCCACATCTTGGTACAGGGAATCAATGGAACAGTCCTATAGGGGCAGTTGCGTACCTGTGGTCGACGGGTCTGCTGGGCAAGGCATAACGGGAGTTGAGTTCCAACAACAACAACAACAACAACACACCCCACTACACCATACCACAATAAATCCCACGCTATCACACCCCACCACAGCTAACTATAACAGACCAATCCATAGCATCTGTACACCACACCTCACAACACACTTTACCACACCACACTACACCGCTCCACTCATAACTATACTTAACATATTAAGCGCACTCAGAGAGCGCATACCTCCGCTAAAGCCTAACCCAAACAGCTCAGATCACCAACAACTCTTCCTTGGCCCACGACCCACATATCCATAAAATTTCATTAAAATCTATGAATAACTTTTTCAGATATCATGTGGGCAAACAGACAAACAGAGGTGACTACATAGCTTCCTCCAACTTCGCTGGCAGAGTAAACCATACCACACCTTACCACACCACACCAACCATGGCATACCAATTTACTGTGCTTTACTGGGCCATGTCACAGCAACCCATATCCACACCACACCAGACCCAACCACACAACTACGTGCACACTACACCACAATGAACAACAACAACTACAACAAACCCTAACCCTCCCTCTTACATCCAACCACACCACACCACATCACATTAAACCTTGGCACTGCTACATCCACCCCACCACACATCACATCACACTACACTACACCACACCACACCCCACTTCACCACGCCGTACCACACCACACTACACCATACCAAACTACATCACACCTCACCACGCCATATTCCACAAAACCAAACCACCACAAGATCTACCACACCACGCCA
>NC_136962.1:7770219-7782719 GCF_032717465.1 Coenobita brevimanus | reverse complement strand
GCTTGGGATTTCATTTGCTCGGGACTTGTCTTGGAAAGATCATATTACATCTCTTGTAAAATCCGCTTCCAAGAGATTGGGTGTGCTAAGCCGACTCCGTTCCTTGTTTACCCCTGCACAATTGTTGACTTTATACAGGGGTTTTATCCGCCCCTGTGTGGAGTACAACTCTCATGTGTGGGGAGGCTCCCCACATACAGCTCTTCTCAATAGGGTGGAGTCAAAGGCTTTTCGTCTCGTTAACTCTCCCCCTCTTACTGACTCCTTTCAACCTCTGTCTCTTCGCCGCAATGTTGCATCTTTATCTCTTTTCTATCGCTACTTCAGTGGTCACTGTTCCTCTGAACTGTCTGCTTGCATTCCTCCACTTCTACGACGGGCGCGTAGCACCCGTCTAGCAGCAAACTCTCACCCCTTTTCTGTCCAACTCTCTAATGCAAGAGTTAACCGTTACTCCCAGTCCTTCATTTATGCAACAGGTCAACTCTGGAACTGTCTCCCTCTGCCTGTATTTCCTGCTTCCTATGATCTCAAGTCTTTCAAACGCAGTGTGTCCAGGCATCTCGAAATGAATGGATCTTGAATTTGGCTCTCTCTTGTATTTTGTTTTTCTCTTGGAAGGAACAGTGTTTGCGGGCTCATGGCCTTTGGTTCCTTCTTTCTCACACACAAAAAAAAAACACGCACACACACAGAGTCCTTTTTCATACCTTCAACATCCTAACCTAATCAAAGTGTTAGCATTTTTTTTTATTTTTAATTGTACACGATGTTCATTAGTTACGATGTAAAAAAATCATAATATTTTTATCATTTATCATTTTTCATTGTGCTAATTCCAAACTAGAGGGGCACTCAGTGGGGCGCATCTCTCCGACAAGGGCAACGTAATTTCCAAACCACTTTTCATAATGGGTTTGGTTTTCTCATCACTAATAAGGGTTTCACAAAAAGTGTTTTACGGATCCAGAATCTGTAATACGATCCGAATTGGTCCCTAAAGTTAATCGATTGTTCCCTGGGACATGGGCTATCTACACACCACATTTGGTCTAAATCTCTCTTTTAGTTTTCGGGTAGCTAATCCTGCTAACAAACAATCAGATAATCAGGAATGAAAACATACTCTCTTTGTCGCAGAACGAGCGATGATTAATGCTACTGGTGAAAAAATGAGGATAGGTTTTTCGTTCCCCCTTCCCTCTTACACAAAAATGCACATCTTTCTCAACCTGTCAAATGCAGTAATTATTGTTAGAATTTCATCCATCCTTCCATCATCCAATCCTACGCTGCCCCATGAGGAGCGTAGGAGCCCGGGGCTAGGCAGTTGGTCCTGACATTTAAGATGAGAGTGACCAACCTCACTCATCCCTGAGTGGCATTACGTGAGCAATAAACCCCAACCACCCCTTGGATATAAACCTTCACCAGCTCAATCCGATTGGAGCACAATAATTACCCACTAAACCACCAGGCGCCAAAATTTGGTTATATGGTTACCACCCAGCGTAATAAATGGTTTACGCACAATAAAGCTTCATAAAATATTATTGGTCTTTCCCGCTTGGTAGATATATATTTGTCGTACGTCTTGAGTGGTGATAATGTTGTGGGTGTGTGGGTGTGTGGGTGGGAAGGTGTGTGTTTGTGTGTGTGTGATTGTAGCGGTGTATTCAAACATAAAACCGTTCAAGTATATGCATTGCTGAAAATTTATCACCATAATAGTTAACTTCATCATCATCATCACCATCATCATCATCATCATCATCACCACCATCATCACCACCACCACCATCATCATCATCATCATCATCATCATCACCACCATCATCACCACCACCATCATCAACATCATCATCATCATTTTCCCATGCCCATCATTTCGAAAGTCAGCCATACAGAAGCCATTAGTAAGTCTGTGTTGATGTTTATACATGAATAAGCATTTTGCAATTAAATAAAGGCATATAGCATAATTCCAGTGGCCTATGGAGTGTTGGAATTCTAACCACACACACACACACACACACACACACACACACACACACACACACACACACACACACACACACACACACACACACACGTCATGCATAAATACATGTACATACATACATAAATACAGACATACAAACATGCATACTGTATATATACACACACATCCAGACATACATACATACATTCATACACACACACATACAGAAATATATACGCACATACATAAATATACACACTTCATACATAAACGTATACACATACATACATACTGTATATACATACGCACAGAAAAATGCATAGTGTACACACATTCTCTCTCTCTCTCTCTCTCTCTCTCTCTCTCTCTCTCTCTCTCTCTCTCTCTCTCGCGTTGTTCAATTATAAACCACAGTACATCATCCAATCAAGACTTTCCTGAAGCCAATGAATCATAATGAGAGGACTGAGAACCTCCACAGTGTGAATCTAGACAGGGAATTCCACGAGTATGGAATTTTGCCCGAAAAACAAAACAATAATATTAATTCTGGTAACACACGACGCTATGCACACACACACACACACACACACACACACACACACACACACACACACACACACACACACACACACACACACACACACGCGTCCTCTGAAAGTGAAATTACAGATAAATTCTCTGGTAATGTATGTCTGAACGCCTGGCAAATTAATTCGAAAATATTTATGCCTACGCCTCTAGCTTGTTATGCACACGTCATGTTTCTCTTTTAACCCTTCTATAAATGTCCAAGGCCAATATTTACAAGCGTTGCCAAGCATGAGATCTGCAGCAAGCCAGGAACCAAGCCCAACTGATGACGTCACCAGCCACCGGAACCCAACAGCCCATCAGAGTGCAGCATCCTAATTAAGCCTCACCTCTAATTCGCCACCCAGGTATATAAAGATCCTCACCGAGCACTGCTAACCATTCCAGTAAGATCTTCCCTAAGCTGAAGAAGGCTCTGGAGATACGAAACTCCGGAATCCGAAGGCAAACAACTACATCCCAGCTGACACCACAACAACCAAGGACATGGCCGCCTACGGAGAAATCATCGCTAGGCTTCAGGGAGACGCAATACCCCCTCCCTCTATTACCCCCTCCTCTCCTCCTCCTGCACCCCTTCCTTTCCTCTCCCTTTCTCCATTTTCTCCTCCACCCGTCTCTTCCTTCTCCCCCCCTTCCACACAATTTATTTATTCCTCCCCGCCTACATTCTCCCTCTTACTTCTCAGCTGCCTACCTAAAAAGCGCCAGGCAAGGCTGCCACACCACCCCTAAACATCCACACTGGGCACTGTGTAGTTTCCACGTTGTGTCCACAGACGCCTCATTAACACAACGTACCCGTTTATAATGTCATGCCGTAACTATTAGTTTATTTGATTACTTTCTCTTTCAGGTTACTCAAACGGGTAGCTTATAGTCCAAGTATTATAGAATGTGACTTTTCCTTTCCAGTATTTCCTGTGAAATTTCCATGTCAGTTTTTCCATGCTGCATGGTGGTTTTTCTCACTTTTTCCTGGAGGGTTTGGGGGTGGGGGGAGCCTTCTTGCTTTTCTATCCTTATCTTTCAGCATGTAGAGTTAGATCTTGTAGTCAGTCTTCTCTGTAACAAGCAGCCTCGAAAAGAACCATAAGGTCTGTTGCTGTTTGCTTTCTTTATATAATCCTATGTAATCCCTCCCTTCCTTTCCCCCTTTCCCTCTCTTCCTCACCACTCACCTCCCCTACCCATCCCTTCCCTCACCTCCTCTGGCCTTCCTTCCTCTTCCTCTCTTTAACACAACTTAATCACCCCGTCTCCCCTCCCCTTTCCCACATTCTTCTCTTCTTTTACCTCCCCCTCCTTCTCCTTCCCCCTCCCTCTTCTTCCCCTTCCCCTTTTTCCCTCTTTCCTCCCTTTTCCAGACCCCCTACCCTTTTTTTATTTCCCTCCTCGCTCTTCCTCCTCCCTCCTCCTTTCCCTCCTACGCATCTCCTCCCATCCCCATTCACCTCTCACCCATCCCTCCTAAGCGTCTCCTCCCCTCCCCATTCATCCCTTCCCCTCCCCCACCGCCAAAAATCCATGGTGTTACGGGATTCCAACTGGGGGGTCACCAGGTAATTGCCCTCCCCATGCCCCAATTAACTTTATATAATGAGGCTGGACAAGGTGCACTGGGGTTTGATGCGGACGTGGCTGTATCGTCATCATCATCATCACCATAATCGTCATCATCATCGTCAATGCCACAATCATCATCGTCATCGTCAATGCTATCACTACTGTATGCGTTGTTTTCAGAGTATTCACTGCCCTGCACCCTTTTCATAGCACTTTCATCATGGTCCAGTGTTCCTTTTTTGTCACAGTTCGGTGACAGAATAAGAATAATGCAGTCCTACATCCGTTCCATAGCACTTCCTCGTGACTAGCATCATAGTCTAATGTTAATCTGTCGTAGTTGCTCAAATTGTAGCAAGAGATTAACACTGGAATATGATGCTAGTCATGAAGAAGTGCTATGGAAAGGATGTAGAGCTACAGAACTGTCTTTTTCTGCCACTGAGCTTCGTGCCATAAGCTGCAGAAGGACGAAAATCTGAGCCAAGTAAAAGTGAAAGACGTATGGCTGTGGTCAACCTGCATCCCACGCTGCCGAGTGTAATGAGCAACAACGTAGAAACATCAGACTCTTTTATCATCATCATAATGCGTTTGAAATTACCGTCAAGAGGAGGAGGCCTGACCACATTTTCTTGCTCTTGGTTTTAATATGGTTCAGAGAAAATGGTATAAAGAGAATTGTACCCACTAGAATCCAGCAGGGCAGACAACAGCGCCTCCTGTCTCTGGTACGTGCTGTGTAGATCATCTGTAAATAATAATAATAATGGTAATGATAACAATGATAATAATAATAATAATGATAATAATAATAATAATAATAATAGCAAAAGTAGTATAGTAGTAGTAAAAGTAGCCGTAGTTGTTTTTGTAGCTGTACCAATAGTAATGATTATAATAATAAAAATAGTACCGTAGTAGTAGTAGTAGTAGTAGAAGTAGTAGTAGTAGCAGCAGCAACAACAACAGCAGTAGTAATAATAGTACTAGTAGTAGTAGTAGTAGTAGCAGTAGTAGTAGTTGTTGTTTTTGTAGCAGTTATATAATAATAATAATAATAATAGTAATAATAATAATAGTAATAATAATAATAATAATAATAATAATAATAGTTAGTAGTAGTAGTACTAGTATAACGACAACAATAGTAAGTGAAAATATAAATAATTCATCCTGTCGACGTTGTATAAAATTCACTCTCACATCAAGCGATTTAATTCAGCTCTGGCGAGGCTTTTCGTACCGGAGTGGGTGCACACCGCTTTATCAACCCTTTCACTGCCACGGCACTCTTCTATCCTGAATAAAACCGTCTGGCAGCGGCGAGAGCGACCCTTATAAAGACAAGACCGCATCGATGCTCCTAAGAACAGTCGCAAGAAACCCTAAGAAATATAGAGCTTTGGGAGAAGGGCAGTGAAAAGGCGGGGGACAGGGCGACATGGAGGCGATTTGTTTGTGGCCACCTCTTAAGAGATTATGGCGTCTGTCGATAGATAGATAGATTATTATTATTATTATTACTACTACTACTACTACTACTACTATATTCTTCAAAAGCAACAACAACTACCACTACTACCACTACTACTACTACTACTACTACTTTCACTATTAATAATATATATACGAGTAGAGTGACTGAAAGCTTAATTGGCAAACCTTCTGCTACTCACACTGCCCGACACACTGGTCCGTGTTCTAGTCGCGTAAGGAAGCTCCCTAACACCTTTTCTTGAGTGATTTATTTTGCTTATTACACCTTACTGTCCTCCCCAGTGTTACATAAATCGACCTAATATTTCACCTTACTGCCCTCCTCTCTGTTACATAAATCCATCTAATATCGCCATACTCTGCATAAGTAACGTATAAACGGCTATTAACCAGACGTATCCGAATATAAATCGCTAAGGAAGAGGTGCTAGGGAGACTCCCTACCCGACGAGAATACTGTTCAATTTCTTCGCTTTATCTCCAGTTCTGTGTCACTGCTCCGACTGTAATCTCTCTCTCTCTCTCTCTCTCTCTCTCTCTCTCTCTCTCTCTCTGTGAGCCATGAAGCTCCCTAACACATTTTCCTAAGTGATTTATTTTGCCTACTATTCGTCACTATCGTCTTTTTTGTCGCTTAGGTCATTCTAATAGCTACATACAAATGATATCAACCGGCCTGATCCAAAAATAAATCGCTGAGGATGAGATGCTACGGAGCCTCCTTACCGATGAGTCTCTGCCCATACATACGGCTTGTATTCTCGTCGTATAAGAAAATTCCCTAACACTTCTTCCTTACCGATTTATTTCTGGACAAGGCTAGCTAATATCCTTTTGTACGGTATGTGTGCCGAGTACGGTGATATTAGAATGATTTAAGTAACATAGAAGAGGAAGGCCATGTGTAATAAGGAATATAAATCGCTTAGGAAAAGGTGTTACGGGGCTTCCTTAACCAACAAGAGCCTTAGACATGATACGTAAAAGAGGGCTATTTATTCATTTATTTATTTATTTTCACCTCCGGGATAAGGGACTGAATAGGGAAGACTGCCAGAGATCGAGCAATGTGGAGACCCGCCATTATGTGACCAAGGAGATAGCATACTGGAGCCTTTACAAACGATACAATACTATACAAAGAGATGAATGTACAGAGTTTCTATGGTAAATCTCTTAGTGGGGCTGATTCAACTCTCTCAATCCGATCCTCTGATTTTTTCCATATCAGTACTGCTATCTCCGGCTACTTTATTTATCTTGGGATGGATTATTATTATTATTATTATTATTATTATTATTATTTTATTATTATTATTATTATTAATGAAGCATGTGTAAGGGTTAATGGGCATCTAAGTGAATGGTTCATGGTCAGTGTGGGCGTGCGACAAGGTTGTGTGATGTCCCCATGGTTGTTCATATACCTATATGGATGGCGTGATGAGAGAAGTAAAAACAAGAGTAATGGAGAGAGGGATGGCGTTGGTAATGAATGGTGATGGATGGAATATCTCAAATTTGTTGTATGCTGATGATGCAGTACTGCTTGTAAGTACCGGACAAGAAATTAGTAGGCTAGTGCAGAGTTTTGCTGATGTCTGTGAGCGTCGTGCCTTGAGAGTAAATGTAGAGAAGAGTAAAGTGATGGTTATTCAAAGAGAAGGTGACTCCCAGTGTGATGTTACAGTGAATGGAGAAAGACTAGAAATGGTGAGAGAGTTCAAATACCTGGGTACAGTGATAGAAAAGAGAGGAAAATGTGCAAAAGAAGTTCAAAGTAGAGTGGCACAAGGAAGAAGAGTAGCTGGTGCAATGAAGGCCTTGATAAAAAACAGAGGCTTCAGTTTTGCATCTGCACGAAGGTTACATAAAGGAGTGTTAGTGCCAACTTATGGATGTGAGACTATGGTGTGGGATGAAAATGAAAAGTCAAGAGTAAGAGCAGTGAAGATGGGACTGCTGAGGAGGTATGTGGCGTACAGAGGGTGGATAAGATACGAAATAATGTGATTCGTGAAAGATGTGGAATGAGGAAGTCGGTAGACACCAGAATCGAAGAGAGTGTACTGAGATGGTATGGTCATGTGGAGAGAATGGATAATAATAGAGTGGTGAAAAAGGTATATCGGAGCTAATCTGAAGGAGGGAGGAGGCGAGGTAGGCCAAGGAGAAGGTGGAGAGATATGGTGGATGAGTGTGTGAGGAAGAGAGGTTTGGAAGTCGGTGAGGCTAGGGAGCTGACAAGAGATCGAGCTGGCTGGATGAATGTTGTGAGGAGAAGTGCATGATCAGATATTTGACACCCCTTTTTAACGTGACAGCGGCCAAATTGGCTCAATCGGATACTTTTATGTGAAGCTACAGAACGTGGTGAATGTTTTTAGCGAATCCGATGGAGCCAGGTTTTTGGGGGCTTGAATGGTGAGTGAATGGAAGCGTGGCCCATAGGATTTGGGCAAATTTGGGCTGTCTGGACGTTGCTACTCCTCACCCTGCCATAGGGTGGGAAATGAGGTCCGGATGATGATGATGATAATGATGATGATGATGATGATTATTGTGAATATTATCATTATTACTGCTATTATTATTGTTATTATTATTATTATTATTATTATTATTATTATTATTTTTACGATTATTATTGTTGTTATCGCTATTATTATTAGTTATTATTATTGTGACTATTATCTCTATTACGATTATTATTATTATTGTGTTATTATGATGATGTTATCATTATCAATATTATTATTATTATTATTATTATTATTATTATTATTATTATTGTTGTTGTTGTTGTTTTTGTTATAACAATCATCATCATCATCATCATCATCCGGATCTCCTTTCCCACCCAAGGGCAGGGTTAGGAGTAGCAATGCCCAGACAACCCAAATTTGCCCAGTCCAATAGGCCATGCTTCCATTCACTCATCTTTTAAGCCCCCGGAATCCTGGCTCTATTGGACACGCCAAAAAACATTCACCACGTTCTGTAGCTTCACATAAACGTATCCGATTGAGTCAGTCCGGACGCTGCCACGATAAAAGAGGGTGCCAAGATCTCTGATCATGCACATCTCACAACATTCATCCAGCCAGCTCGATCTCTTGTCAGCTCCCTAGCCTCACCGACTTCCAAACCTCTCTTCCTCACATACTCATCCACCATATCTCTCCACCTTCTCCTTGGCCTACCTCGCCTCCTCCCTCCTCCAAATTCGCTCAGATGTACAGTCAGGGAAAGTTCCGCATTACCCACCTCCCGAAGCGCTGGTGTGAGGCGGGTGAATGTGAAGCGGCAGCCAGACCTCATGCGTCTGGTAACTGTGAGTGTGAAAGAGGGGCAGGCGGGGGACTGGGGGTAGAGGAGGGTTTAGTGATAGGTTGGGAATCACGTGTAGGTGTGCAGTGTATGACATGGACGGTGTGTTGGAGTTTATTTAGTAAGGTAGATGACAATATAATGCTAGCATTTTATGAAAAAAAAAAAAAAAACACGTAAATGTCTGTAAAGCTAGTTTTGTCATGAAAGTTATTGAAGTTTGCTGGGTTCGGACAGAGGTTTGAATGCTATCATTCCTTTTCGACTTGAACGTGAGACGTTTCCCCAAGAGATATTTATAATGATATATATTTATATTTTTTGCTGAAAACAAAACCACTATATTATCTATCTATCTATCTGTCTATCTATCTATCTATCTATATATATGTGTGTGTGTGTGTGTGTGTGTGTGTGTGTGTGTGTGTAAATCCGTATAAATATGTTTATTTCTTTATGTCGTCCTAATGTAAACATCCACCTGCACACATTTCCAGTGTTATTCAGGTAATTACAGGTAACTCGCACGGAACACGAGGGTTTCGTTCCTACCGTGCCGTGTTAGGTGCGAAATCGCGTATATTTAAACTACTCCGTATTTTGCTCCCTAGACCCCCCAAATGTGTTGTTTTGCTGTAATCTGTCACTAGAAAGCACTTTAAGTGGTTAGAAGGTTTATTTAATGTTATAACTCACAAATACAGTACTCCTGAGCAAAACTTCAACACACAAGTACTGTACGTAAACACAAGGAAACATTCCGACGCCGATCATAGGTAATAAATTAGGTTAACTGGTACCAGTGCTTTAACTTACAAGTACATACCAGAACAGTACATATTTAACTTAGAAATGCAGTACTGTGATATCGAATGATTTCAGTACATAATCTGTTAGGAATGGCTGGAAAAAAAAAATGTTATGAATACATTTTCACCTTTTTGATATATGTTTATGGTAGTTTCAAGTTATTTTTTACGTTATCGTTGTGCCCATGCTTGGAAAAGGGAGCGAAAGAGTTGAATTTTCAGTCCTAAATGAGAAAACTGCACGTCCTCCAAGGCTAGACTCTGCCACGGGAGAATAAAGTGGAGGGTCAGTCCGATTAGCAATAAGGAAGTTGTGTCACAACTTCCAGCTCCCACACCACGAGAATGGCTAAAAATAGAATCGTAATGCAGTTTCAGAACTAACAATAAGTCTAATTATTACGAATACAGATACAAAGCAGAAATAAATACGTTTACAGACAGGGAAAACGTATTTCTTCCGTCATAACATGTTCATCTTTCTCAATCATTTTACGTTCATCTTTATCATTTTACCTTGTTATTTTCGCAATATATATTGCTGTCTCGTAAACAGGGTGGTTGTTTGTGTTTTGCAAGGGAGGAAAAAGGTTGTATTTTCTGTCTGGGTCGAGATAATGGGTGTAACTATGTGTGGTTAGGCATGGCCACGAGCGAAAAAATCGTACATCCACTCATCACGATAGCCGGTGGTGAACTGACAGTTGAGTGACAGATGATACATGAGACGGTGAAATCAAGGTCATGTCCCAGATTTTCGTTCACTTCCCGAAAGTTTTCACAGTTTTCTACAAGTTGCAAACCATTACAGCAAACCTGAGCAAATAGGTAAAGATACCAAGACAAAAATGTATTTTTCTCTTATTATAAGTCTTTAACGAACAAACAAACAAAAGGCAATATTCCGACGCCGATCATGGGTAATCATATAAATCAGGTTAACTGGTTACAAGGCTTTATTTAATGCTTTAATTGCTTACAAGTACATACCAGAACAGTAAATATTTAACTTACAAATACAGTACTGTAGAAAAGCAGTACAGTAAGAGTTTAACGAACAAACAAAAAAGGCAATATTCCGACGCCGATCATGGGTAATCATATAATTCGGGTTAACTGGTTACAAGGCTTTATTTAATGATTTAACTTTATTTAAGTGCTTACAAGTACAGTACATACGAGAACAGTAAATATTTAACTTACAAATACTGAACAGCACTGTGGAAAAAACGAACAAATAAAAAAAGGCAATATTCTGACGCCTATCAGGTAAACTGGTTATAAGACTTTATTTCTTGCTTTAACGTTATTTAATAGTACTTTAAGTTGCACATAAACTTACCAGAACAGTACAGTACTGTAAATATTTAACTTACAAATACTGTGCTTCTGTACTCGGGAATGTCTCACTCACTGAATAATTTCCCGCCTAGATCGTCACGTAATCAAAACAAACCGCGCGCTGCGGTGACGTTCGAGGATTTGATCTTTCAAAGGCCTCTCCTGCGTTAATTTGTAGTTTTCATAATGGTTTTTTAATCTTACGTTGTCTTATATGTATCCCAGCCCTTACCGTGTATAATTGCGAGCGCGTTCCGTGAGATCGTGTTCCGTGCGAGTTACCTGTATTCATCTCGAACTTAGAGTCAAGGGTAGTGTGTAATGATAATAAAAAGATATTTATATGAGAGATTAACAGGTTTTTCGTTTTCCTATTGACAAACTGACAATGGGAGGTCATAATTATAAGGTCAGTCTCTATAACTATCATTCCTATCGAACATTACAAAACGAAGCCAGAGAAGCATACCTTTGACAGTAAACATGTATTGATACTGTGACATGAGCAACTCTCCAAACCCTCCCACCCCCTGCCACCCTCCCGCCCACTCACAGTTATCACACAATTGAGGTCTGACTGCTGCTTCGTGATTATTCGTCGACGACCAATGCTCCGAACAGTGGGTAATGCGGAACTTTCCCTGACTGTACCTTTTTCACCACTCTATTGTTATCAATTCTCTCCACATGACCATACCATCTCAGGATACTATCTTCGATTCTGGTGTCTACCGACTTCCTCACTCCACATCATTCACGAATCACATTATTTCGTATTCTATGCACCCTCTGTACGCCACATATACTCCTCAGCAGTCTCATCTCCTCTGCTCTCACTCCTGACTTTCCATTTTCATCCCACACCATAGTCTCACATCCATATGTTAAACTTGGCACTAACACACCTTCATGTAAGCCTCGTGCAGCCTCTGTTTCTTATCAAGACCTTCATTGCACCAGCTACTTTTCTTCCTTGTGTCACTCTACTTTCAACTTCTTTTGCACATTTTCCTCTCTTTCCTATCACTGTACCCAGGTATTTGAACTCTCTCACCAATTCCAGTCTCTCTCCATTCGCTGTAACATCACACTGGGAGTCACCTTCTCTCTCAGTAACCATCACTTTATTCTTTTCTACATTTAATCTCAAGGCACGACGCTCACAGACATCAGCAAAACTCTGCACTAGTCTACCAAGTTATAATAATAATAATAATAATAATAATAATAATAATAATATTATTATTATTATTATTATTATTATTATTATTATTATTATTATTATCACTATTATTATTATTATTATTATTATTATTATTATTACTACTACTACTACTATTATTATTATTGTTATTGTTATTATTATTATTATTATTATT
>NC_136962.1:7720219-7767719 GCF_032717465.1 Coenobita brevimanus | reverse complement strand
TTAGTTTCATCTTAAATGTCAGGACCAACTTGCCTAGCCCCTGGTTCCTACGCTCCTAATGGAGCAATACAAGATTGGATTATGGATGGAGGGATTATTATTATTATTATTATTAATATTATTATTATTATTATTAATATTATTATTATTATTATTATTATTATTATTATTATTATTAATATTATTATTATTATTATTACTATTATTATTATAATTATAACTGAATTATTATTATTGCTGTTTTTTGTTTCTTCATCTTATTACTGTTATGATTTCACTTATCTGATTAGAGGAAATATTTATTCTGTTATTCCTGCTTCCCCACTACACCATTTTTCCTTGGCTTAGGGAAGACATCTAGCAAAGAATTAACTGAAGGCCATGCCCAATATCCTCCGTTCGAAAAGTGTGTTCTAGAGTTAATAAAATCGTTTGGGGATAGCGAGAACAAAAATAAAATGCATCAAAGGATTGGAGGAATTTATTCACACACGGGATTTATTCACGTAAAGCCAGTGGATGATGATTAGTGAATTTCAATAAAGGATTTCCCGTTCATTTTTCCCAGCGGATTTTCTGTCCTGCATGGTAGTCCTTCTTACTTTTTCCTACCTGCTTCTGGCGGAGGGATGGTTGGATAGGGGAACCTCACCACTCTGCTATCCTTGTCTTAAATATATCATAGTTTCATATTTTCGTTGGTTAAGGAAGCTCTCTAACACCTCTCCCTTAGTGATTTATTTTCGGATACGGGTGGTTGATATTTTATATGCTATTTACGCAGCGTATGGCGAGAGTCGTTTCGTTTCGTTTTTTTTTTTTAAAGGCTCCAACATGCTTGCATGTGTCGGCCTTGGTCACCTAATGGCGGCTCTCCATGCTGCACGATCCATTGCAGCCTCCCTGTTCAGTCCCTTAACCCTAAGGTTAATGACCTCGTCCCATGTCTTTCTCGGTCTACCCCTCATAACCCCACCCCCAATATTAACACTTCTCACCTTCCTCACCCAATTATCATCCCCCATCCTCTCCACATGTCCAAACCACCTCAATCTACCTCTCCTCATCACAACACCAATACACTCCAGTCCCATCCTACCTCTCAACTCTTCCATTGTAAACCCAGCCCCTCCAGGCCTTGGACGCAGGGACGCACTGCACATTCACCTAATCATTGTCATTCCTGTACGTCTGAGCCGGCGAATGTCTTCCTCCTTCACTGCCCAGGTCTCACTGCCATACAGCATTACACTCTTAGCACGTAGGGAGAGCCCTCTCAATGTCAGGAGAGGCAAGAGCTCCCTGAACTTCTTCCAACCACTTCTCACCCTAGCCACAGAGCCAGCTCCAGCCCCACCTCCAGCACACAACATGTCTCCCAAATAACAAAACTCTTCCACACACTCAAGAGATTCACCAGCAAGTTCAATCCTTTCACGTCTGACGATCTCCACCTGCTCACCCCGGCACGCCGTACACATGAAATCAGCATTATCTTGCAGTCTACCTCTGATACCACTACATCTCTTATGCACCCATTTATCACACACACCGCACAAGATGGAATTACTTCCCACGCCCTTGTGGCAAACTGCACATGGCCACTCTCCCTCGTCTTTGACAGTACCGCCACCAACCCTAGATATCATCACTTTTGTTTTATCTGCATTTACCCTTAAACCCTTTTGCCCCATACCATCTCTCCACTTCCTAAACCTTTCCTCCGCCTCCCTTTCATTCTCTGCAATCAACACCAAATCATCAGCATACAACAACTCCCACGGGAGTCCGTTTCTAAAGTCACGTGAAAGGGCTTCAAGTACCATGATAAACAACATGGGACTCAAGACTGACCCCTGATGCACACCAACATTCACGGAAAACTCATCACTCAAATCTCCATTCACTCTCACCTGGGTGTGAGCACCCACATACATGGCCATAACCACCCTAACCAGCCACTCCTCCAAGCCAAGCTTTCTCATTGCCCACTTCACCACCTCTCTAGGGACTCTGTCAAAGGCCTTTTCCAAATCAACAAAAACAAAATAAAGATCCCTTCTCCTACCAAGGATTTATGGAACACTAGTACAGTAAGGTGTAATAGGCAAAATAAATCTCTTGGAAAAAGGTCTTGGGGAGCTTCTTAACCGTGGAGAATACCAGCCACAGTCATAACTAACTCCGTAAGATCACGTCACGAAATTACCATACAAAATTGATGCTTAAACCTGAAATCGCGAGGTAGAATGCAGATACGAAATTTCTGATGATTTTTCGCAGTGTTTGGCGATGATGGAACTTTCCTACGTGGCTGCTGACTGCATTCTGTAGTATGGGATGCAGGCTAACCATACATAATAACTACAGGTGTTCCATAAATGACCGTCAGTAGGGGGTTTGCACTCCACTTTGCGATTTAAGGTTTATGCATACGAACTCGAGGCCTATCTTACTGTATTGCAAAAAAAAAAAAAAAATCGAAAATATCAACGATTCTTTTGCTGTACCTTAAAACAAACGCAGTATTTTCACAGTGTATTCACGGTACTGTTTAGTGGCAAGAGAGTGTTCAGTGAAATACCTTAGAATTGGCCGTGAGAGACGAAAGTGAATTATCTGTGACCAAATGGAATTGCCATCGATTAGAGAGAGGGTCGGGCGGGGAAAGCAGGAGGAGGAAAAATGGTGGGATCTAAGAGGCTTCACGATATTTGGTGTGGGAGAGGGAACAGCTGTTTTGTTGGGCCGTGTGCCGGGGAGTTCTGTGCTGGTGAGGAAAGAAAGAATGAAAGCAATAAAGAATGACGAGTAAAAGGAAGAAACAAGAACAAGAAGGAGGAGGAGGAGGAGGAGGAGGAAGAAAATGATGACAGGAAAATAATTAGACTATGTAGAGCATAAGTGTGAGAGGAGTACAACCACATGGAAGAACGATGATCATACCTTAAGGAATAATACTTGTACTATTAAGAGGAATATTCGTACGGTACATAAAAGAAGAAAAGATGTGCGTGGTGCAATGGGGAATAGAAACGTAAACATATGATACCCTTACGTAAGTACTTACATACACACATACATATGGAATATACATAGGCATATGTGTGTGTGTGTGTGTGTGTGTGTGTGTGTGTGTGTGTGTGCACCGATACATACTGTATAGCTATACGCTGGTTAATACATACAGCCATTGTATAGACGTGCAACTAGAAAAAAATTCTAATTATAATCGCACAGCAAAAACAAGCCACCCTGACAGTGACAAAGGTGATGGCAGTTTTCACAGACACATACCAGCGCTCATCACGGCTACACAAACTCATAATTGGTTGCAAGAATATGATGAAGTGTCGCCCTGGGATCACATAGAAATAAAAGATATGATGGAATTCAGATACCGACGACGAAGAAAAGTTATTTAGTAATGATAATGATGTGAGAGTATGTGACTATCATGGAGTGTTTTTTGGAAATTAGAAAATGTTCATAAAACTAGGAAGGGCTTTGGTAACGAGAGAGAGAAGGTAAGTATTATGTGGACATTTGCATAATTGTCTCATCGAGCTGTGGATGTAAATAAGATGCAAAGTCTCTCTCTCTCTCTCTCTCTCACTCACTCACTCTCTCTCTCTCTCTTCCGGAGGCATATGACCCTGGCAATTGCGCCACCAGTTATGTATTGGTGACCCAGTTAATCAGTCTCTCTCTCTCTCTCTCTCTCTCTTCCGGAGCCATATGGCCCTGGCAGTTGCGCCGCCAGTTATGTATTAGTGAACCAGTTAATCAGTCTCTCTCTCTCTCTCTCTTCCGGAGGCATATGTCCCTGGCAGCTGCGCCGCCAGTTATGTTTTAGTCAACCAATCTCTCTCTCTCTCTCTCTCTCTCTCTCTCTCTCTCTCTTTGAGACTCCAGTGCCACACAAAGAAAATAATTCCTCTCCACATCCTCCACACAAAAGTAAAACAAACACCTTATATTTATTTATTTTTTCCTAATGCAGGTAAATCAACAAAACTGAAGGACATCTTAAAAATTTTCACGTCTAGTCAAAGTCCTTGGACATTTACGCTTCATGTATATACCAGTATCCGTCTTCCAAGACTATCTTTTTGATAATTTCGACCCGTTCCTCATGCCTGCCTGCAAAGAAAACGGTAAGCAATGAAAGAAAAGCATTCGGAAGCCGAATGGTAATCGCCCGCCAGAATATGCTGTTGACCATGTCCAAGATTTAGGTCGTATCTTGATACCCTGAAGTTTACATGCTGATAGCTCGAGCCGTTCATGAGATATAATGGGAAGATACACACACACACACACACACACACACACACACACACACACACACACACAGAGGCAGGTAAAAACATTATCGCTCTCCCTTCTAAAAGCGGGCGACAATAATGTAGTAAAGCACACTAACACTCTCAGGCCTTCATTACTCGCTTCAGTAATATTAAATCCTCTGGTGTTACCTGAAGAGGTATATCAGAGTATTCCTGACCATGAGGGGTATTTATCGTATCAACTTGCTTTTTTTTAATTCGTAGCTAATTTTTTTTTCAGTAATCCGTGGTAGGAATGTCTGCATGGTTTGGGGTAATATTTATAGATGGGATTTTAGTCTGTCTATTGTGACTTTAGTGTTTTGTTTCTGTGTTTGCGGGACCAGTGTGTTTGTATTATAAGGCAACGCTGTGTGTGTGTGTGTGTGTGTGTGTGTGTGTGTGTGTGTGTGTGTGTGTGTTTTGGCAGAAGTGTCTTTTTTTTCCTAGCGTGTTCTGTTTACAGTTTATGTATAGCAAGTCATTTGTTTGCCCAGCCATGATACGGCGGGATAGATTGGCGCGCGAAAACAAGATTAATACTTCCCTAAAATAATAATAATAATAATAATAATAATAATAATAATAATAACAAAGAAAAATGCAATAATGGTTGAAAATCTGTGGGAAATCCAGACCCCGAGGGAGCTCATTAAGACGAACTGAAAACGAGAGCAGGCAGCACTGTTTCCTGCCTGCCTCATCATTCAGTGCGTAATGTTTCGTTCACAGAGAGAGAGAGAGAGAGAGAGAGAGAGAGAGAGAGAGAGAGCACTAATTTTAGATACATATGAAAAGAAGTCGATTTTTCAGTGGGTGGCAAAGCAGCAGTAACGAGGTAAGAATCTCTTGCCTTGCGAATCTCTCTCTCTCTGGCCTCTCACCACATCCGTGTTTCTCTCACTGGTGTACAGTTGGCAGCAAATGTTATGCCACAATTCCTGCCTCTCTCACTACCTTACAGTCGCTCGCAAAAGTCTTCTCATTTCCAGTTTCTCTCACTCACAGTCGCCAACAAAAGTCTAGTTACATCTGTTTCTCTCACACGCCTACTGTCGGGAACCAAAGTCCTGTTGCATCTGTCTCTTCACCTCGCCTATAGCTGGTAACAAAATCTTATCAGATCTCCAGCTTCTCTCAGTCTCGTACTTGGCTAACTTACCGTGTGTCTGCCTCCGTTTGCACGGTCCTTATTACACGTTACAAGAATTATAGAATATTCAGTGTATGTCGATATATTTCCCCTTACCACTGTGCTTTCCCTCTTTCTTTAATCATGCCTGAATCACAGCAAGTTGACTATAATTTATACTCGTTACGGGGAAAAAGAACCAAGTATAGGAGTATGTGTGTTTATTTATAGGTGGATGAGGGCGCCTATCATCCACTCACTCAATGTAGGCCTAATCCAGGGTGATTCTACATTGACTGACATGCCAAATAGTTTCCTGTAAGCCAGGAAATCATTTAATACTCTGGGTGGTAACCACATAACCAACCCATAACCTTCGTGTTCCCTACGTCTCAACAAGTGGGCTTGCGGAGGGTTAGTGCCCCTTCCCGTAAAAAACCTACCGGTAACTAAAAAGCCAAACAACAGGCTTCGGCCCCGGACGACCTACAGGGGACGACCAAGTACCTGACAAAGGACACGATAAGAATGGTAACATGGTGGTTTGGCCATGTGGAGAAGATGGAGAGTGAGAAACTAACTAGGAGAGTGCATATCAGTGAGGTGGAGAGGGGGAAAGGGAGGGGGAGACCGAGACAGAGGCAGAGGGATGTAGAAAGGTATATGAGAGAGGGAGGTGTAAGCTGGGGGAAGGACAGCAAAATGGCGGGGACAGGGCAACATGATGGCGGTTTGTTTGTGGCCACCCCTTACGGGATTATGGTGTCTGGCTATAGACAGACTGATTTACAGACAGGTGGCGTGCCTTCCTGTTTTCAATATCTATGTGCTCACTTTAGGTTTATTAATGTGTAGATTTATCTGTGATCGTTGTCCTGTTTTTATGCTTGTGGTCCCTACTCATCCTTATTATGTACAATGTGGAAAACTATATTTGATGGTGTTGGTGATTATTATTATTATTATTATTATTATTATTATTATTATTATTATCGTATTATTATATTGTTTGTAGTAGTAGTAGTAGTAGTAGTAGTCAGGGCTGGGCACTGCAAAGGAAAATTCACTTCTGCAAACGCAAATCTGCAAACTCAAACCATTACCTTCCACAATTGCAAATCCACAAACTTCTTGAAATTTGTGGTTCCACAAGTGCAAACGCAAAGGCAAACCATTTGTAATTCAGTACCACGGCATCAGTTTCATTTTATTCTGGATACCATGAGAGGATTTTAATAAGTTTAGGACGATATTTTTCATAATCAAGGGGTTAAAAGTCATCACTAGTTACTCATCCACTACAATTATATCTTTATTTATTCTAACTAACAATAGTTGACTTTATGAAGTTTGGAATCTGTCTGTAGTACTGAATGGGATAAAATTATGTTTATACTTCGAGTAAAATATATTTAGTAACCCCCAAATTAGTGAGAGTTACGTTCCAAACCCTCTCGCTAATTCTTGACGCCTTCCTGAAAATAACATTTACCGGTAATTGCGTGGCCTATGAACCACTGATACTGTGATGCATTACCCATAAATAAACGTTGCTTGCTAAATATGTGTCCCCGTTGTTTTTAGGTGTTCACCTGTACCAACTCTTGTTTAATTAGTCAGTCTAATGGTGGAAGGGACTGTCCTAAGTGCTTAATTTAACCTAACCTAACCTAGTTTAACTGTACCTAATAATTTAACCAAACCTAACCTAACCTACAGTTGGGAAATTGGGAAAAGAACTCCACCTCTGAGTAGGGAGAGTACATTTCTTCCACTGCGCCGAAAACAAACAATCGTAAAGATGGCGTAACGGCTTAACCCCTCAATGGCCGTGGGTTCAGAAATTTGTGTGCAATCCTGGCTGGCCTTGGAATGGTATTCTAAGAGTTCTAAAATCAATTTACACTATTCTCCCTACAGATGTGAAGAGAATCGTCTGGGGCACCTATCAATGTGTTTTTTTAACTTCCTAAACCCATCCTGTGATTTGCTATGATTTGCGGAAGAATTCATAAATTACGGTGCATGTGCCATGCGGGCAAAAACATTTGAGATTAGGTGACCGCCTGACTGCTTGGGATGGTAGAGTAGGGTCGTGTAAACATAACAGTGACCTTCGTTCACAGTTTCTTATGGTTCACGCTAACTCGACGTCACTGACACCGGTACTATAAAGTGTTGTTCAACGCCGTTTTTTTTTTTTTTTAAGGGTTAATGAAATACATTACTGTTTGCATCAGTAATCTCTCTTTCACATATACACACAAAAAATGAACAAGAAAGTGAGCGCTAAATGTACGTATAACTTTCAGCAGAAAGACCTTACCAATTCAGTTCATATTCCTCCTGTTTATTTTCTGTATTTTTCCAACTTTATTTATTATATTAGTATATTAGACAGTTTTTACTACCACACAAAGGTAAATCATTCACTACTGTAGGTAAATGATTTAAATTGTTATACACTTCACAGCTCACACCTCACAAGCTGACACACCAGTCCACCTCTATTCCTCAGCTCTAACCTCCTCGGTACTCACTCCTTAGTCACAGTCAGACTCCAACAACTGAGACAATTCCATCTTGAGCTGGTCCCTTCATGAAAACAAAACGCTCAAAGTTCGCAGAGGTCAGGCTGGTTCGTGGAAGTACTTCCTAAAGTGCAAAACAGCAAACGCAAATCTACAACGAAATCAAATTCCGCAATTGCAGAATCTGAGGTTTGTGGAAGTGCCCAGCTCTGACAGTAGTGGAAATACAGTAGTAGTAGTAGTAGTAGCAGCAGTGGTATTATTATTATTATTATTATTATTATTATTATTATTTCAGTATTATTATTATTACCGTATTGTTACTGACAAATATTTCTAATTTGGGGGGGAAAAAGGCAAACTGAAGAAAAATATGCTACATGACTATGCAAAAGTGACTTTTTTTTTTTGGCAAAGTTATTAAACACAGTTAAAATTCACGGAACATCTATCTATCTATCTATATACCTAGGCTGCTTCCCCCAAGGAAAGGGAGGTAGCCGAGACAGGACGACTCACTCTCCATTTACTCATCCATTCAAACACATTTATTCGCATCTTAGCCCCAAAGGGGAGAGCGGACAGATCCTCACTGCATCACAACGCACAAGGGTCAACTGCGCAATGCAATCAGTGACATCCACAGCAGGGCCCGACAGCAGAACTGGTTTACCCCTGCCACATCATAACAGACCCATCCCCTTACCCGCACCTGACCTGACTAGCTGATCAGATCACAGTAATGTATTTCAGACCAAAAGCGGAACATATTTATACTAAAACCATGGCTGTGAACCATTTTTCTGATCTGGGGCAAATGTATAAAAAAATAAATAAAAACAACTCAAGTATCAGGCCAAAAGCACTGTTATGTCAGCAAAGATTAACTTTATGACCATCAATCTATCTGTCTATTGCCAGACGCCTCAACCCCATAAGGGGTGGCCACAAACAAATCGCCTCCATGTCGCCCTCTCCAATGCCACTTCACTGCCTTGCTCCCAGCTCACATCCCCCTCTCTCATATACCTCTCCACTCCATCCCTCCATCTCATCTTCGACCTCCCCCTCCCTCTTCCCCCCTCCACTTCACTCACAAACACTCTCCTCGTTAGTCTCTCGTTCTCCATCCTCTCCACATGGCCAAACCACCTCAATGTATTTCTCCTCAAATGTTTATGCCAATGAATAATATACTTTATAAAGAATACAACTGTTGTTTCATTACACCTACCGTAAAATAATGCAGAGTAGGGCGTCAGTGGAAGCGTGAAGTGCAGCAGTGATTAATACTCGTGTCGGACTTTGGGGGTTCAAAACCGATATTAAATTCACTATTTAACATGCACTCATACTTGTCCCTGGACACCTTCTCTTCTGCTTTCTCTTTACTGGCAAGGAAGTCTAGGCAGAGGATGTACAAGGCACGAATGTTTAGTCCTGTTGACAAATACCGACGCCGAGGGCAACCTTTTCCCACTCATCATAGTGCCTCTGACGCTTCCTTGTAACCTTATGTCCTTCTCCCTCACTCTCACTACCACAAGATGACATGTTGATGTAGTTTTTGGTGCATAAACTGGTTAAAATAAACGGGGTTTTGAGGTTCTGTCCATAGATCACAGGGTTGGCAGGAAGACTTGTGTGAGTGTTAAAGAGTGTGTAGTAGGACGCCAGTGATTGGCCGAGCCAGTCGATTTAAACACGAGTGGATAATGAAAGCCGCCTTGCTATTGGCCTGTCCGCTCGCCCTAGTGATGGAGTCCCGTCATAATCACGCGCCTTTAAACCTTATTTTAGGGTGTTGTAAGGTCCAATTTTGTTTGTCATTTTAAAACATGTGGTCGCATAGATCTTAACACCGTGAACCGAGAAAAATTCCGTTTTCCGTCTTTTGGTGCGGTCGCCCTTGTGGCCCCGAATTATCTCATCAATTACCGTACCTATTTATGCAAATTCACGTGCTAATAACTATGGGAAATACTTCACAGTCCGGTCCAGATATCACAGTGTTTCGTAATGTTTCAGTATGTTGAGTCTGACTAGGGTAGGGAACCATTTTTTAGGGTAGTACTAAGTAAATATCCTCTGCAAAGGCACTGAGGATTAGTAGTATTTTTAACCCGTTCTACTTATAATTACAGGTGTGATTAAGGCTGACATCATTATTTCACCTGGATATTAAGGTGATCCAGTAATTAGATGCCAAAGGCGATAAGGTGATTCTTCTACCGCCTCTCTATTTCTTATACAGACTGTCTACAAAGTCATGCCCCTTTTCCTAAATAATAATAATAATAGCAATAGTAGCAATGGTAACAGCAATAGCAGCAGCAGTAGTAGTAGTAGTAGTAGTACTACTACTACTGCTACTACTGCTACTACTACTACGAATAATAATAATAATAATAATAATAATAATAATAATAATAATAATAATATTGTGTGAAGAGGGCGTAACAGTGAGATTCATTTTTTTCTTTTTCCATATGGAAAGATGCAAATTGGATCCTTTCTTTTACCTCCTTCATATGAAAAAAAAAATCTAAATATGTAAAGTGCAGCAGGACTTTAGTAATACCCTTTATATTTTCAAGTTTTTTAACTAGTCAAGGTTTTCTTGGTAAATATATTGCATAAAACTCTGTAATGAAGTTCTACCTCCATTTATCGCCAGACGCCTTAATCCCGTAAGGGGTGGCTACAAACAAATCTTGGATTTGGCTCTCTCTTGTACTGTTTTTGTTTTTTTCTTGGAAGGAACAGTTTGCGGGCTCCTGACCTTTGGTTCCTTCTTCCTAGCATAAAAAGAAAAAAAAAATCGCCTCCATGTCGCCCTGTCCCCAGCTATTTCCCTGCCCTCCCCCCGGCTCACACCCCCACCTCTCATATACCTCTCCCTGATTATATAATTTATGACTAAGAATTTGACACCGCAAGATGTTCTATATCTACCTATCTGTCTCCTGTCTATCGATCTATCTGTCTATTTATCTATCTATCTGTCTATTTATCTATAATTTTATATATATTAATCTTCCTACCTGATCCATGTAAAGGAAATCATTTCTCCCCGTCTTCTTTGACTAGAAATATGACAGTGATGATGATGATGATGATGATAATGGTGATGGTGGTGATGATGATGATGATGGTGATGATGATGATGATGATGATAATGGTGATGGTGGTGATGATGATGATGGTGATGATGGTGATGATGATGATGATGATAATGGTGATGATGATGATAATGGTGATGGTGGTGATGATGATGATGGTCTATATAAAGAAGGTTATGGGGAGTCAGTGTGCCGCATCACCGTCAGTATCACTGTACAACCAGGTCATGATAATGATTATAGTAAATGATATATTGTGACAGGTGGAAATGGTGGGTGGGAGAGAGATATAGGTTGGAACTTGAATTCTGTATTTTCTCTATCGTTTCCGACTGAAGATGGGTTCTGTGTAGCCCAAAACGAAAAAAAATAAAGAACTGAAAAAGATAAAGAACTGAAACTCTCCCAGCTAACATTTTCATAATGATTACAGAGTCTTCCGTCCGAGTCACCGGCTGGATAGTACAGGAGTCCGCACTGCCCCGTCTAATCTCTCTCCCTTTCTCTTTCCTGTTATTTAATCGATTATGAAATTATATTATTCAAACTAGGAAGAAGCTGTAGAAATGTAAGGAGCAATGGAGACTCTGCCGTACATCTCCAACTAGAAAAATAACCTGAATAAGGTCGAGTAAAGGAAACAAAAACAAAGCAGAAATTACGTCCTTTGCTTGTAGATATTAACTCCCTCACACCAAGTACTGCTTTATAATTCTTCTCTAGTCTGACCACGTGGAGAGGATGGAGAATGAGAAACTGACTGGGAGAGAGTATGGGAGTAAGGTGTAGGGTGGGGAAGGGTTAATGAAAAACCAAGGATGAGATGGAGGGATGGGGTGGAGAGGTATGGGAGGGAGGGGAGTGCGAGCTGTATTATGAGAGACTGGCTAGGAGAGTACGTGAATAAGGTGGAGGGGGAGAGGGGGGGTAGGAGACCAAGAATCAAATGGAAGGATGGGGTGGAGAGGTATGAGAGGGAGGGGAGTGCGAGTTGGAAAATGGAGACTGGCTAGGAGAGAATGTGAGTAAGGAGTAGGGGGAGAGGAGGAATGGGAAACCAAGGATAAGATGGAGGGATGAGGTGGAGAGGTACATGAGGGAGGGAAGTGTGGGTTGGAGAGAGGGCAGTCAGATGGCGGAGGACAGGGTGACATGGAGGCGATTTGTTTGTGGCCATCCCTTAAGGAATCAAGACGTGTAGCGATAGACAGAAAAAGATAGATATTACGAGACGATTTTGTTCCATTTAGGAGTCTCAGCAAACAGGACATAGTTACAGCCTAAAACAATTACTTAAGTACAGTGAAATGGTGTATATAAGAGAGAGAGAGAGAGAGAGAGAGAGAGAGAGAGAGAGAGAGGTCCTTTCCCTATAAGCACAAATGTTTGAATTCCTGGATCTCTACGCTTCCTGAATAACTCGGAAAAACATTAAAAAATCTCGCGCCATAATCCTATACATTTTGCCGCGTAAGTAGAAAATCTAACGCACTCATCTGACAGCTTAAATGAATGGCTCTCTCTCCGTGCAACAGAAAAAAAGAAAAGCATTATTTGCTTTTAATTACAAGGAAATGTTGTTCCTGCAAATTAAAGCTGTGAATATCTACGCTACAATCCTCACAAAACCTGCATATTTCTCTTTCACTCTCTTTTTATTTTAATTCTGCCACTCTGAACACGCAGCTGGGAAAAGGAAATAATGTTCACTCTTACTAATGTGAGGGAAAAAAATCAGTAGCTCTTACACGTACAGTGGCCATTATTACTTGCACTTAAAAATGGCATCATGGAACTTTTATATATTTCTTTAAAAGCATTATAGCGTAGTAACTTCAAGTGTTCTAGGTGATGTAAGACTATCCTTTCACTCTGCCAAGGTATAGTAAGATATCTCTGGGAGTGTCCGGTAGAGTGGCCGATTTCCCTTGGTCCACCAAGTTGACATCCATGTGGGATTGGGGTTGGAACTACCACCACCACCACCACCACCACTACTACTACTACTACTACTACTACTGCTGCTGCTGCTGCTACTACTACTACTACTACTACTACTACTAGAAACTGCCATTGTGTGATAAGCTGTCAATACTGTGTCAAGTATAAAATCAGACCATTAACTCGTCTCTGATAGTTAGCAAAGATAATTACTTTCCTTGCTCGTTGTAATACCGAGAGATTTAACCCGCAGCGTCCCGTCGACGTGAATTAACGTCCACACGTTTTGTCACTGCCAATCCCATTGACGTACATAAACGCAAATCAATTGCAAGGTCCCTAATTTGCACAATTTTCGATTTTCGCGAGTGATTTTTGGTACGTATACACGGGACACCTTCCCCTACAAGATGCCAGGCAAGGACGATGCCTTACCCAGCATGACCTCCCCTCCCCTGCATGCCATTGTCTCAGCAATTCACCTGTTACCAGTGACCTGGCCAGTAAAGCCATGTCATGCCACGGTACGAAATTCTGGGCCAGAGTGATTCCCCAATCGATGACAATGTGGAGGACAAACTTTACATAGCATTAGAGGAAGAAACAGTCAGAAATGATGATCAGGTAATGTCATCAAAAAAGGTCAGGTATGTTGATGTGTTTCATGAGTGAAACAATGCTTATATTGCCTATATTACCGTGTGAAAATCAACATTCTCTTGTACTACACATAAATTCGTACCAAGTAAATAAATAAATACCGTTTATGAGTGCTGTGGAATGGTTACTCTCCCATAGAACTCATTTTCTTTGGAGCCAGCCTGATAGAAAACACAGTAAGGTGAGGAGGTACTGCTACCTGTTTCGAGTATTTTAAACTTCAAGTGAGCAATTTCTCTATGATTTTTCGATGTTTCTCACCAAAAACAGAGGTTTGAGCCAAAAAAAAAAAAATCCAAAAATGGTCGGGATTGGGGGGAGTCAGTGGTGAAAAAGTGGTCGGGATGGGGCAGGTTAAGTTTGTTCTTGCTTCCCCCAGATGATTTTATTCAACCTATAAAATCCCACGCTTAGTAAAGAGATTAATTAACAGACTGAGACATTTCTCAGTGCAAATTAAAATCACCTGACGTTAGCTAGCTGATGGGTAAACTAGACGCTCCGTTCCATGAGGCTTAGTGGTTAAATCTAGATGGCTTTCAACCCCCTCATACCTCGGGATGCTTTCTATAGGAGAGTAAAATCTCTTGTCATTAACTAGATTAGTTTTTGCAGGATGGTGAACGATAATCTTTTCCCTGTCTTGCTTTCTGTTGTCAAAAGCAGTTCCTGGTTATGAGAGGACAAGTGGATGGAAGGAAAACTGCCATTGCTGTTATCTGTTTTGGAAGGAAGAACAAAAAAGAAAGAAAGAAAAAACAGTAGAAACTTTCCCTGTCTCCAGTTTCTTCTATAAAGCGAATCAAGATTATGAGAAGGAACCCTTCATACGAATCATGGTTACGCAAAGGAATCGATCGTACGAGTCATGGTTATGCAAAGGAATCGATCGTACGAGTCATGGTTATGAGATGGAATCGATCGTACGAGTCATGGTTATGAGATGGAATCAATCGTACAAGTCATGGTTACGAGATGGAATCCATCGTAAGAATCATGGCTACGAAAAGAAATTAATCGTAAATATGTTTGACTATCCCAGCCCAGTGTCCAGTAGATCACGCAAAGTAAAGGTCGTATCATATTTATCAGTTTCGAAATTTCTCTCCTGATCTAAATTTAATAACATGAAAACCACAAGAATAACATTAAGAATCGCATCCTCCTAATTACTTTAATTGTAGCAGGTAAAATTCTCTGGCACTTTGATGAGCAAACTGGGATGGGTGTAGAAATTATCTTGCTGACATTCCATGGCAGTCTTTCTTCTCTAGTGATCCCAATTCTACCCAGTTCCACATTTGCAACTTAATACTAGCTGGTATGGATTTATTCATACAAAGTCAACAGTTCACTAGAAGATCGAACTCTCCAAAGTGGTTTGATAGCAACTGTGCCAGAGCAACAGCCCAAAAGTCATTAGCATATAACTCTTACTTAACCCGCCGCGTGCCAGAGCCATTTTAAAACAGTCTGACATTATTCCGCAGCCAGTGCCGTTTTCAAATGGTTTAAAATTAAAAACTTCACTGTGGCCATATTTTTCAAGATTCGCGGGTAAAAATTGGCAGGCATGTAAGGTAACTGATCCTCTACCAGCCCCTAGGCTGTCAAGGCCATACACTTACTCGCTCCCCCCCTCACGCTCGCTCTGCCTCACTCTGCCTATGTGGTTCACCCAGTGCTGTACATAGTGAAAGCATTGTGTAAATATTTTCATGTAAGTGTAAGTTGTAAATATTTTCTTGTAAGTGTAAGGACTATATAGTGAAGTCAAGTTGTAAATACCTTCTTGTAAGTGCCAGGACTGTACATAATGAAGTCAGGTTGTACCTATCTTCAAGTAAGTGTAAGATAATGCATTCACAGTGAGAAAGACACAAATTGTGATAGATGCTGAAGTAATAAGTAATCAGAAAAGTGAACTGAACATTTTTTTTATTTATTTCTTTTTTTTATGCGAGGAAGAAGGAACCAAAGGCCATGAGCCCGCAGTAACAGTTCCCTCCAAGAGAAAAACAAAATACAATAGAGAGCCAAATTCAAGATCCGATCATTTTGAGATGCCTGGACACACTGCGTTTGAAAGACTGGAGATCATAGGCAGCAGGAAATACAGACAGAGGGAGACAGTTCCAGAGCTGACCTGGTGCATAAATGAAAGACTAGGAGTAACGGTTAACTCCTGCATTAGAGAGTTGGAGAGAAAAGGGGTGAGAGTTTGCTGCCAGACGGGTGCTACGCGCCCGTCGTAGAGGTGGAGGAATGCAAGCAGACAGTTCAGAGGAACAGTGACCATTAAAGTAGCAATAGAAAAGAGATAAAGATGCAACAGTGCGGCGAAGAGACAGAGGTTGAAGGGAGTCAATAAGAGGAGAGTTAATGAGACGAAAAGCCTTTGACTCCACCCTATTGAGAAGAGCTGTATGTGGGGAGCCTCCCCACACATGAGAGTTGTACTCCACACAGGGGCGGATAAAACCCCTGTATAGAGTCAACAACTGTGCAGGGGTATAGAAAGGGCGGAGTCGGCTTAGCACACCTAATCTCTTGGAAGCAGATTTTACAAGAGATGTAATATGATCTTTCCAAGATAAGTCCTGAGTAAATGAAGCCCCAAGCATGTTCAAGGATGATGCAGGATTAAGCTGAATATTATTAAACATTAGTGGGTATACCTGTGGAAGATTTTGTCGGGTTGATAGGTGTAAGAACTGAGTCTTAGATGCATTAAAAACAACCATATTATTTTTACCCCAGTCAGAGATACGAGCCAGGTCAGACATTAGGTGTGCCATAGCCTCATCCCTTGCCTGTTGAAGTAACTGTTGAGATGGGCGTTGCGGGAACCGAATGGAAAGGTGAAGGGTGGAGTCATCAGCGTATGAGTGGATAGGGTTAGATGTACAGCTTAGAAGATCATTGATGAATAAAAAGAAGAGAGTTGGTGATAGGACAGAGCCCTGAGGAACACCACTGTTGATAGATCTAGGAGAAGAACGATGGCCGTCTACAACAGCGGTTATAGAACGACCAGAAAGGAAGCTAGCGATGAAGGCACAGATAGAAGGATACAAACCGTAGGAGGGCAGTTTGGAAATTAAAGATTTATGCCAGACTCGATCGAAAGCCTTTGAGATGTCAAGTGCAATGGCAAAGCTTTTGCCAAAGTCCCGAAAGGAGGATGACCAGGAGTCTGAAAGGTAGGTGAGAAGATCGCCAGTGGAGCATCCCTGACGGAACCCGTACTGACGATTGGAAAGAAGGTTGTGATAGGAAAGATGCCTTAAAATTTTTCTATTGAGAATTGACTCAAAAACTTTTGAAATACAGGACGTTAAAGCAATTGGACGATAGTTGGAGGGTTGGGAGTGGTCACCCTTCTTTGGGACTGGCTGAATGAGAGCAAACTTCCAGCAAGAAGGAAAGGTACAAGTTGACAGACAAAGGTGAAAGAGTTTGCCTAGGCAGGGTGTAAGCACAGAAGCACAGTTCTTGAGAACAATAGGAGGGACCCCATCAGGCCCATATGCCTTGTTAGTACTGAGGCCAGTGATGGCAGAAAATACATCAACTGAAGAAATTTTAATGTCAGCCATGAGGAAGTCAGAGGGGGGAAGTGATGGAGGAACAGCACCGGAATCATCTAAGGCGGAATTGGGGGAAAAAGTCTGTGCGAAGAGATCTGCTTTATCAGTAGAAGAAATAGCTACAGAACCATCAGAGTAGAAAAGAGGAGGGAAGGATGATGAGGTAAAGTTGTTAGAAAAATTTTTGGCAAGGTGCCAGAAGGAGCGGGAAGAATTCGAGTTGGAGAGTTGAGAGCATTTAGTATGGATGAAATTATTTTTAGTAGAGCAGAGAACAGACTTAGCACGATTCCGGGCAGAAACGTAAAGATGATGTGATTCAGGTGTGGGTTGGCTCCAGTACATTTTGTAGGCCGTCTCCTTGTTGTGGACAGCATTAGAACAAGCGTGATTAAACCAAGGCTTTCTTGCGTTAGTCAAAGGATATGAGAAAGGAATGTATGCTTCCATGCATAAATACCTGAGTATACCTTACAAAGAAAATGGCTTTCTCTCACATACGTGGTGAGCGTGAGAGAGCGGCTATACCTGTAGATGAGTATGCAGGATTCAATAAAACTCATTTCCGAGCCTCAGTGAGCATTTTAATCACAAAATTCGTTGTTTCCACATCAAAATCTATCATTTTAGCCAAAAAAAAAGGTCGAAAATTGGCTGGCACTAGGGTGACCCATAGGGCTAAAAATAGCAGGCACGTGGCGGGTTAAAATAATAAAACATCTGAATCACTCTGTCAATTTAAAATTGCTAGAAGCCATACAAAAGCTGTAATAAATCTCACTAAATCAAACTTTCTTCAAAATCAAGCATCAAAACTACTTAACAACCCTAATGGCAATAGAATATTCTAGTCAACTCTAAATTCTTTCCATAATAACTTTAACAAGTCATCATTCATTCATTACCCCACTAAAATCTTCAGATGGCAACATTACAAATGACCCGCGTGAGAAAGCGAATATCTTTGCCAGTACATTTGTCAGAAATTCTACCACAGTGGAGGTCAGCCAGAACATCCCAGTACTAGAACTTGACTCTCCTGAAATTGTTCCACTTAAAATACAGACGAGATACGTAAAATCCATCCTAGACAATTTACCCGCCAACAAAGCTCCAGGCCCAGATGGAATTCCACCAAATATTCTGAAAAAGTGTTTGCCAGAACTTGCCTCCATTCTAGCTAAATTATTCATACTATGCATACGTACTTCTGCACTCTCTAATTCATGGAAAGAAGTCATTATCCACCCAATTCCAAAGAAAGGAAGTTCCTCTGACCCTTCTGATTACAGACCAATAGCTCTCACATCTTCGTCTGTATTTTCGTCAGGTAAGGAAGCTCCCTTGCACGTTTTCCTTAGCGAATTATTTTTCAAAATATCCACTAATATCCCCCTCTTTTTTTTTTTTTTTTCATATATCTCTTCAGCGTGGACATAGATTGCATTAAATAAACACAAATATACAGCAATGGAACAGAATCAGGAACAAATCGGTAAGAAAAGGGTGTTAGTAAGCTTTCCAGCCTCACCAGAATACCACCTTGAATGCATACTATTATATCATTAAGAGAAATACAACACTTAACCATTTGTCCTGTAAGATAACTGAAGTCATTGAAGTAAAAAGAAGAAAAGCCCCCAAAACACGAAGCCATCAGAGAGACAGCCCTGCCTCATATACCATCCTTCCTTGCTCTTGGGCTAATATTCTTGTTGGTCAAGGAAGCTCCCTAACACCTCTTCCTTAGCAATTAATTTTGTGGACATGACTGGTTAACCCGTCACGTCCCGAGGTTTTCCGCACCTCCGACATCCCCCAGTCCCGAGGTATTTTCGAAAAAATTTTTTTTGGCTAAAACCTCCACTCTTGGTGAGAAACATTGAAAATTCATTGAGAAATTGCTCACCTGAGGTTTAAAATACTCAATCCAGGTAGGAGTTCCTCCTTACCTGACTGGGTTTTCTAACATGCTGGCACCAAAGAAAACGAGTTCTATGGGAGGGTAACTATTTTATCCACTCATAAACGGTATTTATTTATTTACTTGGTACGAATTTATATGTAGTATGAGACTATATTGGTTTTCAGGCAGTAATATAGGCATTATAAGCATTGTTTCACTCACTAACTCATCACCATTCATGACCTTTTTTTCCCACATTACCTGATCATCATTTTTGACTGTTTCTTCCTCTAATGCTATGTAAACCTTGTCCTCCACATTGTCATCGATTGGGGAATCACTCTGGCCCTGAATGTCTTTATTGGCCAGGTCACTGGTAACAGGTGAATTGCCAAGACAATGGCGTGAGGGGGGGAGGGGGGAGGTTATGCGGTGTAAGGCATTGTCCCTGCTTGGCATCTTGTAGAGGAATAGAGGAAGGTGTCCCGTGTATACATACGAAAAATCACGAGCGAAAATTGAAAATTGTGCAAATTAGGGACCTTGCAATTGCACGACGTACTGGTACGTCGCCGGGACTGGCAAATGCAAATCGTTGCAATGTACCCATACGTCGACGGGACGGGGCGGGTTAATATCCTTTTGTACGTTGTTCATGCAGAGTATGGTGATACTAGGAGGATTTATATAACACAGAACAGGACTGTAAGGTGTAATGAATAAAATAAATTACTGTACTTAGGAAATGGTGGTAGGGTCATGGTTTCTCTTTCTTCTTCTACCACTGCTACACTACTTTAACTTGGCCTACAATTGCCATCTCTCCACCTTGGATCTGAGCTGTAATGAAAAACTGATGTCGGAATATGGTGCTAGTCACGAAGAAGCGTTATGTAAAGGAGAAGGAACCATAGCATTGCCTTTTCCCGACACTGAGCTACGTGACATTAGCTGAAAAAGGGAAAAAAAATATCTGGGCCAAGTTAGAGTAAAACTGGTATAGTGTTTCTCACGAGTGGTAGGTTGTGGTGACCATCATCCACTCATGTGATGTAGTCCTACCTACTTCTTCCATCACCTTTATCATTTTTTTTTTCTGTGTCTTTCCTCCTATTTCTGCCAACTTTCCTGTCGCTTTTTATTACACTTCTTTCCTCTTCAGATGGCTTTACATTGAGTGAGTATAGCCTAATGGTTTCCTGTAAGCCAGGAAACCATTTACAACGCTGGATGGTAACCATGTAACCAACCTATACGTGATCCTTACGTGTCAACAAGTGGGTTGGCGGAGGGTTAGTGCCCCTCCCTGTAAAACAAGTAACTCAAGGACAAACTGCCACCCCTTACGGAATTACGACGTCTGGCTACATATAGATAGGTAGATAGATGGTTCTCACACTGCACTTAATCCGCCGAGAATGTATCAAGTAACTGAGGTATTAAAGGTATCCTCATCCTCATATACCCACACAATATTCATCTCTCACCATGTCTTCCCCCCCCCTCTCTCCCTCTCGCTTTCTCTCTCTCTCTCTCTCTCTCTCTCTGCATATCAGTCAACCAGACTATCTCTCTGTTTATCTATTTATCTATTTATCTGTCTGTCTATCAGTCAACCTACCTACGCACCTACCTACAAATCAATCAGTCTATCAGTCAGTCAATCTATCTATCTATTTATGAATCAGTAAGTTAATCTATCAATATGCCTACCGATCTATCTATCTATCTATCAGTCAACCAACCTATCTATCAGCCTATCTATCTATCTATCTCGTCCACACAGCCGAACTACCTCAAAATATACCACTGTCCTTCCCACTACACAATGAGCCAGAATTCCTCTCCAGTCAGCTCACAGTCCATCACGGGGAAGAGCGGGTGAGCTAAGTGAATTTAATGCACTGGTGGGTAATTGGTGAGTGAGCTAAGTGAGTTTAATGTACTGGTGGGTAACTGGTGAGTGAGCTAAGTGAGTTTAATCCACTGGTGGTTATTTGGTGAGTGAGCTAAGTGAGTTTAATGCACTGGTGGGTAATTGGTGAGTGAGCTAAGTGAGTTTAATGCACTGATGGGTAATTGGTGAGTGAGCTAAGTGAGTTTAATGCACTGGTAGGTAACTGGTGAGTGAGCTAAGTGAGTTTAATGCACTGGTGGGTAATTGGTGAGTGAGCTAAGTGAGTTTAATGCAATGGTGGATATTTGGTGAGTGAGCTAAGTGAGTTTAATGCACTGGTGGGTAACTGGTGAGTGAGCTAAGTGAGTTTAATGCACTGATGGGTAATTGGTGAGTGAGCTAAGTGAGTTTAATGCACTAGTGGGTAATTGGTGAGTGAACTAAGTGAGTTTAATGCATTGGCGGGTAATTGGTGAGTGAGCTAAATGATCCAGCAGGCCTGAAAGTTAGGTTCAAAGTTGTATTCTAAGTGGCATCGGGAGCTCCTTAGCATCTCTTCTTAGGCGAATTTTTCCCCATATTACACCAGAACGAATTTTTAACATACCGTTCACATCACTTTATAATCGACATCAACAAAGTACCAAAGGGGGTGTTCAAATCTAGTGTGGAGAAAAAGTCGCAATAGGTGTTAAGAAGCTTCCAGTTCCAGTTAGTTAATCCTAATCGCTAAACTCGGCTACTTGTTTCCGGCGGGGTGGGTGGGGGAGGGGCAGGGGGGGAGCATTCATCTTCGGCGGAGTTTTCATTTACTGCCGTTTCTGGTCCCCGGCGAAACGTGGGGAAGGCAGGGGAGGAGGAAGGGGGGAGAGGTGAAGGGGAAAGGGGAGGTTGAGAGAGAGAGAGAGAGAGAGAGAGAGAGAGAGAGAGAGAGAGAGAGAGAGAAAACAATCAGGAGGCAGGGGAGGAAAAACGGGAAATGAGAGTTTGGTGGGGAAGGGACAGAACCCATCATTCACACATTTCCTTTCATTTTCGCCGTCTGTATTTTCTCTAATATATTAAATCCTATCAACTTATATTCTAACTCCTCGGCTTCAAATAATAATAATAACAACAACAACAACAACAATAATAATAATAATAATAATAAGGTCCTCTCACTGCAGAGATTAGTCTATATCTATTGTGACCTTATTACACCCGCCCTCGTGGAGAGGTTGAGGGTCCTCCTAGGGGTCAAAGGTCAGGATCACAGGGCAGGGTTAACATTAGCAATTTTTTATCCTATTAAGATCGGACTTGGTAAGAGGGTTGAGAATTAGACATGGAGGAAGTTAATATTATGAGTATAATTTGCCAAACGTCATTGTCGTAATTAATTATCAAAATTTCAACTGTACAACTCAAAGCTTTCATATGATTAGGACCAAAATACGTGGAAGGGTTGAGGGTTAGCCAGGAATTAAGATATTTGATTCTGAGAACAATAGGTCAAATATCTAGATCATGGGGCAAGGTTAATTAAACCAGCTTTAGTCTGACTTGGACCAAACTAGCTGGGGCAACTGTGTGTGTGTGTGTGTGTGTGTGTGTGTGTGTGTGTGTGTGTGTGTGTGTGTGTGTGTGAGAGAGAGAGAGAGAGAGAGAGAGAGAGAGAGAGAGAGAGAGAGAGAGAGAGAGAGAAGAATTAGGTCTCTCTCTCTCTCTCTCTCTTTCTGCTAAAGCTGTTCCCCATAGATGCTTCTCTCTCATTTTATATGCTTCAGAAAAGTGGCCTACCATCAGTGCCGGTCCTAGCTTTTCTGAGGCCCTACGCTGGATCTTTGGAGGCCCCCCCCCCAATCTTTGTTTGCATTTCTCCCCCTACCCTACATATTCATCCCCCAAGTTATATCCCTATCCTGAGCAGTGCAGAATATAAATTGGATATATCAGCCTATAAGTAAGCCAGTTTTAAATTTATATGCATAATACCACATTTCTCCATGTACTATCAAAGCATGGGAAGTATAGTGCACAACACATTTTGAAGTTTTCGTTTACACTAATTTTGATAATTAATACACTTTATTAAAATAATGAATTTATTTTCACCTGAGTAATATCCTCATAATAGAATATTAGTTTTCACCTAATGCTTCAAAGCATACAAAAACACTTTTTGTTGTGAAATACTGAGGTCAATACACTTGCCACACCATAAACACATGTATAAGTGAATTAACGAATTTTAAAGTAATATATAGTTTCGCATGAAAAGGGGAGAGAATAGGGACAGCCACGGAAGCGTTGAATGGCGTCGCTTTGTCTGGAAGAGAGGAGGCGCGGGATGAGGGAGGCCAAGGGGTGACTAGGCTACATGTGATGCAATTAGTGACTTGGGTATAGCAGTAATTTCTTAAACATATAATTTGTAACGTTGCGTTCTTACTATTGTAAATGGATGAGTATCGTTACCCACCGAAAACTTTAAATTACCCCCGACAGAGTGATTTACCCAATTGCCGATCCCTAGGCGGTGCCACTAAGGCCTATGAAAAAAAAAAACTTAACGCCATAATGGACGAAAGTGAGCATCTGACGTTCCCGTTTTCGTACCATAATAAATTTGCTGTTCACGCCAGGCGACCGTCACCTGTTTATGGTGTAAAATAGTACTGGAATGTGACAGTAGGATAAACGCAACCGGAGACCTCCCCCCCCCTTTCGTGTAACAAATTTAAATATTCATAACTACGATAACGGTTTTTCCATTTAAAAACACTGAATAATTCCAGAAGAAAATTTTCTTTAGCAGGCTAAAATATATTAGAAATACAAGGCTGTTCATAAAATTTTACAAGACTAAACGTTTCCGTAACGAATACGAGTAAACAAGAACTTCCAACTTTCCAAGGTGGCATCGTGGCGAGTAAAATTGGAGTTAAAACATTAAATTATGCTTCCTAGTTTATTTCAGACTACCCGGGTACCTTCTTAGTAGATTTTTGAAACGGCAACTGTTTGAAAGTTTGTGTTAGCCAGCTTAGTGCTGTAGTTAGCACATTTGAGGGTAAGCCAGTAAGCTTCTTCCTCTAACCCAACAATAACCTTGTTATAATTCTTGCCTATGAAAAATCATGAAATAAATGACGTGTAAGAAGTTCATATATAATATTATATTACAAGGCAGAAAATACACATATCAGAGTTGCGTCACTGTTGGTAAATGGTTAGGTTTGTATTTTTCACTAGCTTTAGTGTTTGCTTTTACAGTTAAGTTACAGAAACTGGTGATAAAACAGAAAATTTTTTCGTCAGTGCCAACAAGTATGTGCAGTCACTGAAGTTCTTTATTGAAAAATGTGCTTCGTTTTTGCACCAAAATAAATTGATAAGCTGATGTTGTTAGCCTAAAATAAGGTTACCAGAAATGAGTGAATTGGTTGGTTAGGATGATGGCTGAGATATTTACCTGTTTCAGTCAAGCACTCGGATTTGAGCACAGGTGTGTTGGCCTTAAAGCAAAATTTGCTGGTAAATGCAGTTTATTTCATGAGAAAAAAAAAAAAAAAATCCTGAGGTATCTTTCCATCCCAAGAGCTTTTCTTGTAGATAACTACAGGCCTAAGGAAATGGCCTGTACCATGAATGTATAATATAAAAAGTACTTAATTAGATAGAAATGGCAGTTACTGTAATGGAGAAGTAGATAGGTGTAGGAAAGGCACAGAATACTGGTTAGGGTGGAACGGTTATACAAAAGCATGAAAGGTGCAGTTAAGCAATGACTGAAACAGGAAGCAATGAGATAAATATTTAGTGAGGAGACAAACATCAAGCATATGACCAGTTTAGGAGAAACCTAAGAAAACAGAACAGTAAACATTCTGAAAATGTATAAAACAGAACTGGAAGAAATTACTATAGAGGTGGAATGATTTATGGAAAAAGAGGAAAGCTTATCTACAAGACTGGGACAGAAAAAGAAATGCTGTACCATATAACTTAGGAAATCATTGCATACTGCTTGAAGGGAAAGGTAATAATGAATGTGAATATCAGAGTCCATCCATCCATTGCCAGACGCCATGTATCCCAAACGGGGTGGTCAAGGGCTCAGAGTTAATTGTTTTACAGGGAGGGGCACTAATCCTCCACCAACCCCACTTGACACGTAGGGATGCCAACAGCATCTGGTGTTCCCAGGCGGTCACCCATCCAAGTACTAACCAGACCCAACATTGCTTAACTTCGCTTATCGGACGGGAAGCGGTGTACTCAACGTGGCATGGCCAGCTAGCCTAATCATTGAGCTAAACTGGATATTTTATGGCAATTGCTGAACCAGCGAAGGTGACAATAATATGGCCTAGGAGAAAAAAGAATATAGCTAGATATATAGACACTGAATAAACAACTGTTCTAGTACACACATCTGATAACCTATGTTTTCCAATATGGTCTGCTAGTCATGGCTGGATGACAGGTGTGGAAAGAAACTGCTAAAAAAATGGAGGAGGAGAAGTGTTACTGCACCCCTCTTGTCCAGGTGCTGCAATGACTGTGACCATTCAACCAGCTTTGTAAAAAGTAAATTAGTCTCCATGCTAAATATAAAGTCTCCAATAACTGTGTATTAACATCTTGCAATATAAATTTAGGAACACATGATCTAGCCTACTGCTGCATGAGTACTGTAGAGGTGCACATAGCCTGGATAAACTGCTGTATAATTCATGACTGGTGAGCTGGCCGGAAACAATATGCAAGTGTACGAGGTATGCAATAATACATTCTCTTTGCTCATATGAATTCACACCTGGATAATCTCAGTAATTATTTCATGCAGATAACTGCAAAAGGAGGATAAATCATAATTCATTCCTGCCTGGTCTATACAGTACACTGTATTTTGCTTGTAAATGCATGGTCTTTATGCATTCTGCCATCATTTGTTATCAATTCTAGCGCAAATATACTTATTTCCTACATAAAAATAACAGTTTAGAATGGGTTAGGGAAGTGTTTCGTTTATTAAACAGAAGAAACATTAAAAAATTGTGTGCTTTTAGTGCTCATGCAGCACACTCCCTCCTAATCTAGCATCTGTCGTGGCATTCAAACTCCAGAACTGGGTTTCACCAAGACTGACGGTCCAGATTTTTTATAGTAAGTATGACTGATGCTCAGGAACGTCTGACAACTGAACGTCGCCTTTGGACCACCTGAACTCTGGGTTTTTATATTATGGCCCATCTGTGACCTGTCAGGAACGTTAACAATAAAGTTTAGTCAGTTTCGTCACTTACGATATTCTAAAAACAGTAGCCCACAATCGCATGATGAGTGGCAACATAACATAAATTACTGACCTTTGCTGTTAGCATGAGCTTCCTCTTGTAGTCTTTTCTTTGTTCGTTTTTGTGAACCTGAGAGATGTTTACGTTTTGACGTCATGTTGCTGACTGAGGGCAGCAGTCGGCAGCAGCGACTCAGCTGATTTCCTGCAGTGCAGCACTAGGTATTGCCATCAGAATTTAATGTTAAATCCCACTAAACAAATTTGTAGTTACCACTGTTTTTTGTTACTCTAAAAAACTAATGTAGCCCAGTTTTCGCCTGCAATTGAATTATTCATTTATTATTGTTTATACAATGTCCATGCACGTGGAATCAATTAGTCGATATAAGCAGCATTCTCGACACTTTTATTTTTTAATTTTTTGTCTGTATTTTTTTTCAAATACACTTCCTGAGGACGGGAGGCCCCACCAGTGATCGAAGGCCCTACGCTCTGAGCGTAGTGAGCGTATAGGAAGGACCGGCCCTGCCTACCATGACTTCAAGTGTAAAGGCAGTGCAGTGGATCAGTAAGCTAACATATGTAACAGGCTGTAGGCTACGTATTGGCGACTGAGTCTGCTGTAGCCAACTTTTTATTTTTAACATCAACACGGAAGTAATGCCCAAAGCTGGCTCTTTACTGAAATATTAATAATTGCCCGGAACGTTGTTTTATTAGCTGTCCTCCATCAAAGAGGACAGAATTGGACTCTAGTGTGTGTGTGTGTGTGTGTGTGTGTGTGTGTGTGTGTGTGTGTGTGTTGTAAGCCTCGAAATTTTGGCTAAAAGTGCTGGTTTCCTAGAAATCCTTTTTTTTTTGCCAATTCTCTTATAATTTAACATTGATCTCAATAAGTATATCCGCCTTTACGCTCTTAACCGTCCAACCATATAATAATTCTTTTTTATAATCTAAAAAGAAAATCAAGAGGAAATATGAGAAATTACCTAATCCCTGAATGTTTCCAGTCGGTTGGTCTATAAATTAACAAGGAGAAAGGTCATCAGTTGTAAGGAATATGAAAAGACTATTAACAGCAGAAGAGGATGTGTGGGTGAAGACTGCGGATTGTCCTCGTATAGAAAATGAAAAAGTAAGGTGACGAGCATTTATAAAGCAACAGTCCCTCTGTGTAGATGTCTCTTTTACCACTTCTTCATAACCTTTATCTGTATTTTATTATTGTTTGAGCTTCAGGCATATCATTTTTTCCCACAATTTCAGAGCACTTTCATTAATAACAAGACGGTAAACAGCTTCTCAATAACCAAGAATTTTTGTGGCAGTAGTGCTGCCTACCTCTTCCTTCACCTTGGTCATTCTTCTATGTCTGCCCTCCTCTTTTCCTTGTTCTTCCATATTTCCTGTCACTTTTATTACTTTTCTTTCCTTTTCAGGTGGCCTTACATTGAATGACAAGATTAATGGTTTCCTGTAAACCAGGAAACCATTTATAATGCTGGGTGGTAACCATACAACTAACCCATACATATTCCATATGTGTCAACAATTGAGTTGGCGAAGGGTTATTGCCCCTCACCGTAAAACCACTAACTCAAAGTCAAGCGGCCATCCCTTGTGGGATTATGTCGTCTGGCTATAGATAGATAAACAGAATTTTTGTAATTTTGTACTGTATAATGTAGGATAAATTCGACTTGATTTTTTTTTGTACAAAGCTTGCAAACACACGGTAGCGAAAACAAAAAAAGGAAGGGAACTCAAATAATGAGCTTACATTCAAGAGAAACTGGAACTGAAATTATATCCCTTGCAAAATTTTCGACACACACAAAAAAAAAGGGAAAAAAAAAGAAAGAAAGAAAGAAAAGAAAAGAAAGAAAAGGTGGGGGGAGGGTATCACAAATCCACAAGAACGACTGTACTCTGTGTTGGGCAAATTTGTACCTCGTGTTGACATAGCCGGACTTGTGACGAGTGCAGCACTAATTGGAGAGAGCAAACAGCCTGGCCTCGATTGCCCTGATAAAATATTCATAAAGCATATATGTCATTTCGGCAGACCACATTTTTTTTTTTACTGAGTAATCCATTCACCCCACCATCATCCACTCACCTGATGCAGTGCCACATTCAGTTATTCTTCAACAAGTGATAAACCAAATAAATTCTTGAACCTCAGGAAAATTTTATAACGACGGATGATAACCGTATATGCAAATGGACACTTGGACAGGTATTCTTGTCAAGTAAGGAAGTCCCTTAACACATCCTAAACGATTTGTTTGCTGACTACACATTACTGTCCTGTGTTAAATAATGTCACGGGGTTTTTGTGAATTTTTATATTAAATAATAATATTCAATAATACTTGATACTTTAAAATGTTACTTGAGAACAGGACAATGAATTGACTTGTGAAAATCAAGCAATGATTACTTTATGTCGGCTTACTTCGCCGATTCTCTAAGGACGAGAATTTATAAACTTTATCAACAGTACACAGCAGAGACTAATTACTCACACGTGCTGTTTATTGGTACTGTTAGCCTCTGGAGAAAGTGACTCCACCCCTGACAATCAATAACTAATACTAATAGTAATAAACAGGTTCTTGCTGGTGCATTAACTCCTAGTTGCACAACGGATTTTAAGCTTAATACAAAAGGACTGGCCTAAGTACCAGTTATGAATAATGCAAAGCGTTTATGAAGACCAGGAGCTATAAGTAAAATAAGCTTAATGTGAAGAAATAAAACACGAGTTTATTTTACATTAAGCTCAAGAAAAAGAACTGTTAATTTATTGATTACAATGAGTCAAATTTACGTTACATGTTTCAAAATGAATTCAAAATAAGGAGAACACACTCACTCGCTCACTCAAAAGCTACACTCTTAAGCCTAGGAAAAACGAAAGAAAAATACTGGTCAGAAAAGGGGCTAGGCGGGATGAACTGGGCGTCGTTGCTGAGGAAGGACACTGCCACACACGCTGAACCTCTACGCTGGATCACACCGAGTGGAGACTTCAGGAACCCGTTGAAGAACGACCTGGTTTCACGGTGCTTCAATCCTAACTAAATTCAAATTGTGAGAGAGAGGCGAGGGCGGGCCAGCCACTAACTGGTAACGGCTAATGGAAAAAAGTGAGTGAAACACATCCATAATAAATCACTCAGCAAAAGCGCTGTCACGCACAAGGACGATCACTTATGAAACAGTGAAAAATGTTCTGAAAACACTCCCGATTGGGTGAATACGTGGTGGTTGCCTGAGTGATACTTACTGGGATTCCACTAGAATTCACGGTTTCCCACCAAAGTTCAATGTCACGAGTTTGTTTAGATATATGATTGCACGAATTCGTGACATTACGCCCCATCAAAATCAATTTTTTTTCCCTCAGGGAAAAAATTTTTCAATATACATACATATAAATCCTAACTCAGTCACACAAGATTCACACTGTGGTGTGTGTGTGCTATCCTGCTACAGGAGAAAGTCACAGTCGCCAGTGAGCGAAAAAAACAACAACTCATATTTACGTTAATAGAAGCAAGCTTGAGGAAAAAACTCTGTGACGAAGGTGAAAAATTCTGTACTCAGGTCAAACTGAGCGAAAAGTTCGCTAGATTTACATTAACAACTAATTGTTATGTAGTGTGATGTATGTGATACACGGTGTAGGTGTGACAGTTGTGGTGTAACTGTACCTACTTGTAAAATTACATAATGCAAATCAATAGTAAATGATGACGACGAGGTAGAAGAGAAGAGGTGGCAGCATGCATCAGGGACGATCAGCTGTTCTGCACGGCAATGCTGCACCTGCCAGCTGCACCTGCGAAAGCAGTCAAGGTGGAGTATCAAAAGTGTCATTTCTTCTCTCTGCCTAGCAATCAGTACTTATGTTACAAAAAGTACACTATTTACATTATTAACCAGGAAACGTAGTCAAGGCGTCTCTGCAGGACATCAAACGCTGACCCAGTTTGCTGGTTAAACCCTAAACTTAATTAGTGAAAAGACTGGGCATTTGTGCAGGACATCAAACGCTGCAATTCGCTAAATTAACCAGGGAACGTGGTCATGAGCGAAAAGACTGGGCATCTGTGCAGGACATCAAATGCTGCGATTTGCTAATGGAATCCAGTTTACTGGTTCAACTAACTCTACACTTACGATTAATGACAGGAAGCTGAGAATCCCTACGCAATCTCGGACAGGTCACATTTTAACACCCACTGTGGGTGTGAACACTCATGTGGATAATGTGCATTCTCCAGGAATTCTCTGAGAGGCCCACAGCTCGAGACGTTCCACAAGGTAATTCATACACAGCCTCGGACTGTCTCTGTGGGGTTCTCGAACTTCCCCCTTAACTTATGGTACATGTGTATGTACAGACCATGGACATACTGTGTCCTGTGGGGCCAACGGGTGAGATGTCAGGTCTGCACCCACTTCACAACTGCCCTGTCTCTCAACTGACTCAGAAATTACGGGTGTGGTTTCAAACGGCACAAGAAGGACATGTCCCTGATTAATGGTATGTGGACACACATTGCAGGAACGCACAAAACTATCTATCTCTCGTCCCATACCTGGTCAGAAAAAGTCAGCACAGATATGGCTCTGGATCTTCCTTTTGCCCATGTGACCTCCTGAAGCTGAACAATGACCCCATTCTAACACTGCTTGGCGGTAGTTTGTGGGGACGACGAATTGCAGTAGAACCTCGCCCTGGGGTGTTCGTGACTCACGGAACAGCCATCCTTGTTTGTGAAGGAACTTGGCTTGACCTCCCCGTGAATACTTTATCACTCTACCCTTTTGCTTCTTTCGCATGGCAGAAAATGTCGGGTCAGAATGTTGTTCTTGAACAACAACTTGGCTACACATCAGATCTTGCGGCGATTCAATGGTCACCGGGGTGACACAGTTTGGACCCTCAGCCATGGCTTGTGTTACTGTAGCCGAAGTATGAGCAGCGTCATCTTCAGTGCAACTATCCTTGGCACCAGGAATATTGCCTAAGATAAGGTCAAACAAAGGTTCTGGCATGACAACTGCAACTGTCGTACCAGTGTAAAATGGAGATGCCACCTGGATATGTGCCTCAGGGAACAATCTCACTGATTCATCAATAAGGTTAGCTTGGATCTGTCGACCTGTGTACTGCTCAGGGCGAACTAGATTCTGCCTGACAGAGCAACCTGAGGAACCATTGTCTCTCAGAACGTTCACAGGAATGCCTCCCACAAACCCTGGCTGAACAAGGAAGGCAATGTCACCTGTGGGAGGACCTGTGGAGGAAGCAGCTAGCCACTGATTAGGATGCTGAATAAATGATGCAGCAAACATGGTGCCCTGAGAACTTGATACTTGAGGGGTTGTACTCACTGTCTGGGGAGACGGAGCATTGACCTCCTGGCGCAGAGTGTTCACTGTCGCTGTGGGACTAGTGAACTGTGGGGAAGTACCTGTACTGGTAGGGACGTGACCACCGTGCTGCTGCTGAGGAATGAAGGCTGTGTTCGCCTCCTGCCTCCTATTCACTTGAGCTGGTGCTAAAAAGGACAGTCCCGACGTTCGGTTGTGTGGCTGATACTACTGCTGGTTAGGGTACCTGTTGTACCCCCTTCCACTCAGGTTTCTGGGTGTTTTGCCCCTGGTCCTTCCTCTGCGATTTTGGACCTTCACCATTATTCTGAGAACGGCCTTGTTGCTGGGGTTCAGTCTGAGACGGTTTCCCAGATTTGTCAGCTTTCCTGCTCCAGGTATGCTGCTTGCGAGTTTGATACCCATAGGCAGTGAAGAATGCATTAGCCTTCTCCACCATTTGGCTGGCATCCCTTACCTGGCAGATCTTAAGCTGAGCCATAAGTTCGGCACGCCACGACTTTTCTAGCTGTGTGCACAGCATAAGGTCAATTGTCCCCTCACGCGTGGAAGGAGTTTCATCTTTCTCCATCCACTCATCTAAGTAAGCAGTAAGCCGGTCAAGAAACTGAACGACAGTCTCTTTTTCCTGTAAATGCGCCCTCATGAACTGACTCTTGACGTTGTCAACTGTGTGACCATACGCTTTGATGAGTGCAGCCTTCATCATCTCATACATGAGATTGTCTCCACGAATTCTGTGGAGAGCATCGAGAGCAGGGCCCTCAAACAGGCTAAGAAACTGAAGCTGCTTAGCTGCCTCATCCAGCTGGTAAAGTTGAGCCATGTCTTCAAAACGAGCCATATATGGCTCGATTCGCTCGCCTTTCTTGTATGGGGGAAGCTTGATGTGTAGGGTCGCCAGAACATGTGCAGGGAGAGCACTCGTGGAGCTTGGGCCAGCTGCACCAGATATGTCTGAAACCAAGGAATCTTGCTTGAGCTTCAGCATTTCAAGTTCATGTTTTTCGCGTGCTTCTCGCTTGGCACGTTCGTGTTCTCATTCTCTGTCTCGTTGTTCACACTTGTATTCACGTTCTCTCTCACGTTGTTGTAACTCGTGTTGATGTTCTCTCTCGCGCTGTTCTAACTCATGTTGACGTTCTCTCTCACGTTCCTCGCGCTGTTCTCCCTCGTGTTCGCGTTCTCTCTCTCGTTGTTCTAACTCGAGTTCGCATTGTTTTTGATTGTGTTCACGTTGTTCTCGCTCGTGCTCGCGTTGGATTCTACGCTGTTCACGAGCATCATTCTCGCGTTGCTGCTCGTAATTAAACCGAGAGAGGACGTAATCCTTTACTTCTTTGGGGTCTGTAAGCTCCATATCTTTAGCTTCCTGTACATAGACATTGGTAGACATGATGCTAAGTCAATCTAAGTGAACTAGAGACTAAGCACTGACTGCTATTTTGCAGAGAAAGATGCCAATAATCGAGAATAAAGAATATCGGCACAGGTTAGTAGTGACCAGTTTTATGTAGTTAGACTGGTAAAGAAAGAAAATTAAACAAAACACTGACTGCGAAAACTATTACTTAAAATTGATAAAAATGAATTAATAATCACCAGTAAGATAGTGCCTATAGACTTTAATGATAAATACCTAAGTATGAGTGAGTGAGTATCGTGTCGTGAATAACTTTAGAGCTAGGAGTAAATATCCTGGAATGAGGTCGCCAGATGTCACGGGGATTTTGAGAATATGCAATATTAAATAATAATATTCTATAATATTTTATACTTTAAAATGTTACTTGAGAACAGGACAATGAACTGACTTGTGAAAATCAAGCAATGATTACTTTATGCCGGCTTACTTCGCCGATTCTCTAAGGATGAGAATTTATAAACTTACTCAACAGTACAGAGCAGAGACTAATTACTCACACGTGCTGTTTATTGGTACTGTTAGCCTCTGGAGAAAATGACTCCACCCCTGACAATCAATAACTAATACTAATAGTAATAAGCAGGTTCTTGCCAGTGCATTAACTCCTGGTTGCAAAACGGATTTTAAGCTTAATACAAAAGGACTGGCCTAAGTACCAGTTATGAATAATGCAAAGTGTTTATGCAAACTAGGAGCTATAAGTGAAATAAGCTTAATGTGGAGAAATAAAACACGAGTTTACATTACACTAAGCTCAAGAAAAAGAACTGTTAATTTATTGATTACAATGAGTTAAATTTACGTTACATGTTTCAAAATGAATTCAAAATAAGGAGAACACACTCACTCACTCACTCAAAAGCTACACTCTTAAGCCTAGGAAAAACGAAAGAAAAATACTGGTCAGAAAAGGGGCTAGGCAGGATGAACTGGGCGTCGTTGCTGAGGAAGGACACTGCCACACACGCTGAACCTCTATGCCGGATCACACTGAGTGGAGACTTCAGGAACCCGCTGAAGAACGACCTGGTTTCACGGTGCTTCAATCCTAACTAAATTCAAATTGTGAGAGAGAGGCGAGGGCGGGCCAGATGCTAATTGATAACGGCTAACGGAAAGAAGTGAGCGAAACACGTCCATAATAAATCACTCAGCGAAAGCGCTAATGTCGCTCGCAAGGACAATCACTTATGAAACAGTGAAAAATGTTCTGAAAACACTCCCGATCGGGTGAATACGTGCCGGTTGACTGAGTGATACGTACTGGGATTCCACTAGAATTCGCGGTTTCCCACCAAAGTTCAATGTCACTAGTTTGTTTAGATATATGATCGCGCGAATTCGTGACACATAAATCCTACCAACATCTCCATACTCTGCATAAATAAATGATGATAATATTGATGATGATGATGATGATGATGATGATGATGATGAGGCTTATTATTATTATTATTGTTATTATTATTATTATTACTATTATTATTATTATTATTATTATTATTACTATTATTATTATTATTATTATTATTATTATTTTTAGTAGTAGTAGTAGTAGTAGTGAGTAAATCTTCACCAATCCACCCAGCTGATTTCGCCCTTCCTGCTAGTCGCAAAAAAAAAAAAAAAAAAGCAATTTGCCGCTGTTTTGCTGGCCGGATTGATAAAATTTTTAAGCGGTCAATTTTGGTTGCTGTTCATGTCGGTTCCCTGTTCTCATGACCCTTTTATTTGCAGTCGGGGGCAAAAATTTCACCTAGCTACTCCACTGCGTCTATTTCACACTTCGGGCATGTCCGTCATTTTCTTCCCTGACGTATTACAGGAAAGAAAATCACGTATGGACAAAGAAGCATGGCAAGCCTCTCTCAGCTTAGGGATATTAGCAAGCTGAGGAGAGTGAGACGTAGAGGAAGTGAAATAGTAGGGAAGCTTTTGTCTTGGTGGAAAAAGAATCATTCCACTCCTTCCAGCTTAGGAATATTAGCCAGCAGAAAGAAGTAAAGGGCAGAGGAAGTGAAGTATTAGGCAACAATTTGTAAGAGAATCAGATATGGACTGGGATTACATCATTTTGTAATAGATTATGAGTTGAAAAAGATACGAAGAGTCTCTGGGGTTAGGAATATAAGCCAACAGAGTAAAATATGATGTGCAAGAGGTGAAAAATCAGCCCAACTTTATAAGAAAGTCATCGGAGGGTACAGAAACATACCAATCTTCCCTCAGCTCAGGAATATTAGCCAGCAGAGGCAAGTGGAGTATACAAAGGATCCACTGCGAGAGGTGAAAATATTGGGTTGACAGAGAAAGGAAAGAGCTTTAATTCTTTACACTCTTTAACATTTCGGGCTGCACAGAACTCAAACTCTCTGCAGATTGGCTCTATGTAAACCGAAACGTTACAGAATATGGAGAACTCAAGCTCTAATTTGTGTCTGTCACCCACCCAAAATTTCCATACGTGAAATACTAGGCACATTATCGTAAAGAAAGATTCTGTGGGTAGATAAACGCAAGCCTCTCTATAGCTCAGGAATATTAGGCAGCAGAGGGAAGTGAGACACAGAGGTGAAATATTAAGTAAACTTTTCTCTATTGTTTCTCTCTCTCCCCTTTTCCCTTTCATGTTCCTTCAAGTTCCCCTTATCCTCGTCGTCCCCTCTGTTTCAGCCCCTCTCCCTCTCTCGCTTTCTCTAGCTCCCTTCTCAGTCCATCAGTCCAAACCTATATATATTGTTACATAGCCTATGATTTCATCATCCTTTGTGTAATTTTAACGCACAGTATTCTGCATGTTTGATCACGAGCGTGTTCTGCCTCAGTCCCCCCCTTCTACCGTTATAGTAGAGTAAGTCGTCCTCTCTGTTGTCCAAAGCGGGATTTTCAGCTTTTTGTCCCCATGGCTTCATTTGCGCGTCCTTCTTACAAGTTGTATCAAGCTCTGCTGGCCCCTATATAATGAGCTCAGTCTCTGCATCATTGCCACTTAGATCTGCTCCTCATTTTGTTCACATCTCTGTCCTCCCCTGTACAGTTATTATTATTGTGAGTGCTCAAGAAATCTCCAAACATCTAGCAGCTGTGTGTAATTTGAGTATAACTGTTGTATTTTTTCCTTGTGCTGTGTAGCATAGGGTTAGTTCTTAGGGCCTAGTGAGGTCTTTGTGATTGTTATGTCAGTCATTTTTGATAATAGTTTGTATCTGTAATAATTTATCTTGCATTAACTGAGCATTACCAGGTGTATTTTCATTTTATCAGGGCTGACTTAGATAAATTTACTCTTGCTAATTTCGTGTTAATAGAGGCTATTGCAGTTAACCATATATTTAACCTGTTTATTTGCCATTACATTATCCTTATGAGTCCTGAATGTTTTGTTGTTAGTTTGAGCATTAAACTTTAACTTGTAATTTTACCTAACTCTTTTGTTTTGAACCTGGAACTTTACGGGACAGTAGTGACTCTTAGTATTCTCACTTAATGTGTACATTATCTTTCTCTGTTCCGTAACATAAATTTGGCGACCTCATATCAGGATATTCAGGATATTATCATAAGGATATTGCTCGATATTTTGTGACTTGTTACTTATTCATGATGTCTACTATTACTACACTTGATGAAGCCAAAGATTTTTTGTCAAATGTGCAAACAGTGTGTGATATAGAAAACAGAACAAAGAATGAACTTAAGCTTGTTGCTCAACAATTGGGAATTGCAGTTCACTGTCATCATTCTAAAGATCAAATTGTTGGCATGATTAATAAAAGCTTGTTTAATGTAACTCCTCCAAATGAGCAAACGCAGATTGAATTAGCTAAGTTACAGCTAGCCCTGCAGGAGGCTCGTGTGAAGGAAGCTGAATTTCAGGCAAATGCTAAGCAGGCGGAGTCTCAGGCTCGTATTCAGGAGGCACAGATACAGGCACAAATTGAACTTGCCAGGATTCAGGCAGACCATGAGTATCGCATGAAACAAGGTGGAACTGGATCATCTAGCTCTGATGATTTTGATGTGGCTAAAAATGTTAAACTTGTCCCTCCTTTTAATGAATCTGATTTAACCAAGTATTTTCAGTTGTTTGAGAGGGTAGCTACAGGTTTTAATTGGCCTAAGGAGTATTGGCCAGTACTCCTTCAAACTGTTCTCACCGGTAAAGCTCAAGTAACTTATGCATCTTTGCCTCAGGATCAATGTGATAATTATGATGTAGTTAAGAGCTTGATTCTTAAGGCCTATGAGCTTGTTCCTGAAGCTTATAGAGTAAAATTTAGGACAACGTACAAGCAAGATAAGCAATCCCATGTTGAGTATGCAAAAATCAAAGAAGATCTGTTAGAGCAGTGGTTAAATTCTAAGAATGTGGATTCTGATTTTGACAAATTTAAGCAGATGATTTTGCTGGAGGACTTCAAAAGGTGTATTAGTAAAGATGTAAGCCTATATCTTGATGAGAAAAGAATAGATAATTTGTCTGATGCTGCAGTTTTAGCTGATGAGTATGTTCTCACTCACAAGAGATATTCTAGAGAAAAAGGGAAAGCTGAGAGTAAGTACGTTGCCTCTACTCAGAGTACAGGTAACAGGAAAGAGAATAAGGATGATGTTTCTCAGGAAGTAAATACCAGCTTCACCTCTAGATTTCAGAAAAGTAAATGTACTTATTGTAGTAAGCTTGGTCATACTACGGAGAGATGTTTCAGGAGACAGCGTGATGTGAACAAAAAGGAGTCTTTAAATATTCAGTCAATTGGTCTAGTGTCCACTCTTGAGAGTTCCCAGAATTCTTTAACTGAGTTAACTGAACCTGCTTTGAGGGGTAACTTAAATTCTCATGATGGAGCTCCTCTTTTGAGCAGTAACGTGGGTGACACTCTCAAGAGTTCATGTGCTAATTTCCTGTCTGATGGTTTTGTCAGTCCTCTGGACAGTAATGACAGGAAATCAGTTCAAATATATCGTGATACAGGTGCTTGCCAATCCCTTATGCTGACCAGTGTTCTAGGCTCTAATGTTAATTCCTCTGATGAAACTGTAATCTTACAAGGTGTAGGGAATAATTACTTCTCTGTCCCTCTGTGCAGAGTGAATTTAGAGTCTGGTTTTGTTAATGGTTCCGTTATGGTTGGGTTGGTTGAGACACTCCCAATGTCAGGTGTAACTTTCTTACTTGGAAATGATATTGGTGGAAGTCAAGTGTGTCCAGCTCCTCAGTTGTCTAGTGAGCCAGTGGCTGTGTCCCAGGATTGTGATGTCCCTGTGTTCCCTGCATGTGCTGTCACTAGGGCTAAGTCTAAAGTTACTGGTGATTTAGAGGATAATGATGATGATGATGTTATCCTAGCTGACACTTTTCTTGGACCACTCACCAGATGAGGCAGTACCCCGTAGTGTTGATAATTTGTCTCGTCAAGAGTTGGTTGAGTTGCAGGTTACTGACCCTGAGTTGAAAGGTCTAGCTAACTCTGCTTACAGTGAAGAAGAGTCAGCCGGTGCTTCTACTTGTTATTATGTAAAGTCAGGAGTACTTATGAGGAAGTGGAGACCCCCAACAGCATCAGCCGACTGTGAATGGGAGGTTGTACATCAAGTTGTCATCCCTCGTGTTTGTAGGCAGGATATCATTAGAGTGGCTCATGATTCCAGTTTGGCAGGGCACCTTGGAGTGAGGAAGACTGTGGCACGCATTTTGAAACACTTATACTGGCCAGGTATCTTCAGGGATGTTTCCTGGTATTGTAAGTCTTGTCACACCTGTCAAGTTGTGGGGAAGTGTAATCAGACTGAAAAGGTTGCACCTCTAGTTCCCATTCCTCCTTTTGAGGCGCCTTTCACCCGTGTGTTGGTGGATATTGTGGGCCCTCTTCCTAAGACTTCTTTAGGATTTTCTTATGTGTTGACCATGATTGATATGGCTACTCGTTATCCTGAAGCCATTCCACTTAGAAACATCTCAGCAAAGAACGTGGTTAAGGAAATGCTAGGGTTCTTCACAAAGTTTGGTCTGCCCAAGGAGGTACAGTCAGACCGGGGAAGTAATTTCATGTCGAATGTTTTCAAGCAGTCTCTGAAAGAGTTGGGCATCACCCAGATCACGTCTTCAGCTTACCATCCCCAGACCCAAGGAGCGTTGGAGAGATATCATCAAACACTCAAATCGATGCTCAAGAAATACTGTTTGGAACATCAGAAAGACTGGGATAAAGGTCTTCCATTCGTTGTGTTTGCCGCAAGAGAATCTCCAAATGAATCACTGGGCTTCTAACCTTTTGAACTACTGTTTGGCCATGAAGTAAGAGGACCCCTTAAGTTACTCAAGGAATGCTGGCTGTCGGAGGAAGATGACGTCAACCTGCTGGAGTATGTGATGAAGTTCAAAGAACGGCTGTCCACTGCTTTACAGCTGGCGAGAGAGAATTTAGGAGCTGCTCAGGAGAAGATGAAGACTTTGTATGATAAGAAGTCCAGGTTACGCCACTTTCAGCCAGGAGATCAGGTTTTGATTCTGCTACCAGTGCATGGGCAACCTCTTGAAGCCAAGTTTAGTGGTCCTTATTTCGTGGAGAAGAAACTCAGTGATGTCAACTATGTCATCGCCACACCAGATCGTAGAAAGAACAAGCAACTTTGTCACATCAACATGCTAAAGTTATATCACAGGCGGGACGAAAATAATCCAGTCTGCACTGTAGCTGTTCCACCCGAGTCTACAAGTGAAGTTCTCCCATGCAGTATGAGCCTGAGTGATAGTTTGGGGAAGAATCCTGATATCATGAATGATCTCCAGACTAAGCTTTCTCATCTACCTCCCAAGGAAAGGCAGGAGTTTTCGGCATTACTGCAGGAGTACCCGCAAGTGTTCCGTGCTACTCCAGGAAGAACCACTGTGTTGATGCATGATGTCGATGTTGGAGACGCAAAGCCAATTAAATTGCCTCCTTACCGTGTGAACCCAGTGAAAGTTCCTCTCATCCAGAAGGAGCTTGGCTACCTGTTGGACCACAAGATGATTGAGCCCTGTCAGAGCGAGTGGAGTTCTCCTGTCACTCTAGTCCCTAAGCCAGGCGGGTCACAGCGGCTTTGCATTGACTACAGACGTGTTAATCAGATAACCAAAACAGACACTTACCCTCTCCCTCGCGTGGAAGATTGCATAGACAAGATCGGAAAGGCTAGGTACATAAGTAAGTTTGATTTGTTAAAGGGATACTGGCAAGTACCTATGACTGAACGTGCTAGGGAGATCTCATGTTTTGTAACATTAGGAAAGACTTTTGCATGTTCTGTAATGCCATATACAGATTGTGTTAGAGTAATAAGAAATTTCCTTTGTAAATTTCTTTTTTCTTTGTGGGGAGGTGTTACATAGCCTATGATTTCATCATCCTTTGTGTAATTTTAACGCACAGTATTCTGCATGTTTGATCACGAGCGTGTTCTGCCTCAGTCCCCCCCTTCTACCGTTATAGTAGAGTAAGTCGTCCTCTCTGTTGTCCAAAGCGAGATTTTCAGCTTTTTGTCCCCATGGCTTCATTTGCGCGTCCTTCTTACAAGTTGTATCAAGCTCTGCTGGCCCCTATATAATGAGCTCAGTCTCTGCATCATTGCCACTTAGATCTGCTCCTCATTTTGTTCACATCTCTGTCCTCCCCTGTACAGTTATTATTATTGTGAGTGCTCAAGAAATCTCCAAACATCTAGCAGCTGTGTGTAATTTGAGTATAACTGTTGTATTTTTTCTAGTGATGTAAGACTCGCGAGTCAATCGTTCAAATCGAACGATTCCTTTCGCTGAATCGGGTGTATCGAGTCATTGTTTTCATTAACTCGTTCACTTAGTATTAGTTTATATTCTAACATTATATTTCGGTTGAGACTCGAGAGTAGTATGTGCACTGCTCATATCACTGCCTGGTATGAGGACACACCAGTGACACCACCACTCATACCACACCATCACTGGCTGTTCACTGACCAAGTGACCAGACCTTCAGCTCGTGGCAGGCTGCGGGTTTCAGCCTCGAGTTATGGACACGAGTGTCACGACTCACGAGTCACGAGTGACTTACAACTATAGAACTCGACTGACTCAGGCCGCTCCGGGCAAATGTGGCGGGGCCCGACCCGGCTCACCACTCACCACTCACGAGTTTGAAATACCCAGTCGCGGTATAAGTATTGGTCAGTGTTCACACCACTGCTTGGTATGAACAGTAGTGTGAGCACACATCACCACTCATAGCACAGGACCACTTGCAGGCAGTGTGTTCCAGCCTCGATTATTGAGTGTGAAGAAGATATCGTAGAACTCGAATTACATGACTCAGGCCACCCCGGACAGATGGGGTGGGGCCCGGCCAAGGCCCGGCTCACCGAGTCACTGGTGACTCACGAATTGGGAAGGATTTTAAATAACAGGTCGCTGTGTTTTTCATATCAGTTTTATTCTAGCAATAAAATAATAAATTATTAAGCAATCTAAATGTTTTTCTTTATCGTACTAATAATTTAAAGCTATTTACATCACCTCAGAATGGCTGAACGCTTTTTAACATTTTTTTAATGCAATCCTCTCAGTGCCTCAGTTATCTGTGTCCCCTCGCAGTGCTTGGGATGAGATGTAGAGCTGAATATTAAACAAGGTAGGAGGAGAAAAAGTCAGCTCAAAGAATAATGAATAGTTCAAGGAGAAAAAGTTCTGTTTGGATGCGTTTTACTGTCGAAAACCAAACACATGCCCGATGCCAGCTATGCAAGTTGGTATTATCTTTCCGGGGGGGAAGCACGTCAAACATGAGAAGACATTTAAAAAGCAAACACCCAACAGTACACCTACAAGAGGACAGGCAAGACTTTCAGAATCATACTAGTACTCCAGTTGCACAAACAACTTCAGCAATGACATCTCTTGCTTCGAACAGCACATCTACAACAACCACCACCAGCAACAGTACAAACACATCAGGACAAGAACAACCACCGATAAAAAGGCAGCGGCAAACTTGTATGGGAGGATTTGTGTCAAGGCCCATGATGCCCTTACAGCAGAGCAAGATAGACCAGTCCTTGGTTGCAATGATTGCTACAGACTTCCAGCCATTTTCGATTGTGGATGACAGAGGTTTTAGGGAGTACACAAAAGCCCTTAATCCCTCCTATGTACTTCCTAGCAGACCCACAATATCCCAGCAAATGATACCTCACTTATTCAATAAAGTGAAAACTGACCTTCTCGAGAAAATCAAGGCTGCTCCCGCTGTATATATGCTTAACAACTGACTGCTGGACGTCCAACACAACAACTGGCTACATGTCTGTAACTTGCCATTATGTAAATGACTTTAAGCTTGAATCAAATTTACTGGACTGCTTCGAGGTCAATGAACACCACACAGCTGAAAATCTGGCTAAAGAATTGAGATCAATAACCACTGAATGGGGTATCAGTGGCAAAATTGTGGCCTGTGTCACTGACAGTGCAGCTAATATAAAGAAGGCGGTTAGTGATGTACTACACTGGAATCATCTGAGGTGTTTTGCTCATATTTTAAATCTGATCGTAAGATATGGAATCCAACAGAAGCAGATTGAGGAGATCATACAGAAAGTAAAAGGCATTACAGAATACACGCGAAGAAGCACTGTAGCCTCTGCTAAGCTTCGAGAGGTACTGCTGCAAATGGGACAGCCTCAACTGCGACTGAAACAAGACATAGCTACGCGTTGGAATTCCACTTATTACATGTTGAGGCGCATCATTGAAGTCAAGGAACCTCTCACCTCCACACTGGCCATAGTAAATCCCCAGCTCCCGGCACTATCTCTGGAAGAGTGGGAAATTATTAATGAAGCATGTGAGGTCCTTCAGCCCTTTGAGGAAGTGACTGTGGAGCTGAGCTCAGAAAGGTGTGTACAAATTACTATATGCACTTAATTTATTCATCATGTGATTCATATTAATATAGCACGGAGTTGATGTTGTTGATCCCCAAGTGGTCTGGCCGAACCACCCCCTCCACCACAAGAGTGGGATCGCATCCACGATAAGACTTGTCCTGAGAGGACCAAAAAGGGGAGGAAATAACATGTGCACTACGTTCTTGCCACCCCTCTTATGCCGTGGGTTTTATGCACATGTCACCAGCTATTGCTACATCTACTACTTCTGCTAGAAAACGCAAAAAGATGTTAGACAGAGAGGAGGAAGAAAAAGTGATAAAGAAGATTAAAGAGCGAATAATCTAGTCAAGGGGAGAGAGAGAGTGGGAGGGGATAGTGAGTTAATAAAGGATGATTGCATAAGTATACAATTTTGCAATAAGAGAATAAAACTGTATAGTAAACAATATGATTTTACATACTTATAGTAGCCTACATGTCTTCCTATTTCAGGTTTGTGACAGGCTCTAAAGCCATCCTGATGGCACGAGGGCTCCAGAGGGCTACTGCACACTGGCAGAGAAATTCGTCCACCCACCAGCCAGTCCGTGAGATGACTAACATCCTTATGGCAGAATTGCATAAACGATTTGGGGGAATTGAGCAGGTGAACGTCCTAGCAGAGGCTGCAATCTTGGATCCCAGGTTCAAGAAACATGCATTCATTCATGAGAAACACGCAGAGAATGCCGTGACGAGGGTAGTAGACAAAGTTGCAGCTGCATCAAGGGTAGCAAGACCACCGCCAATAGCAACACCCAGCACAGAGGGGGAAGATGAACCACCCTCCATTCCTCCTACGGATACAGTTCCTCTTGTCTGGGCAGATTTTGAGGAGCGAGTCACCAGCCTGAGGCCAGGGACCCAAAATCCCATAACTGAGGCAACGTTGGAGGTTAAAGGATTCCTTTCTGAGCAGCTCATACCCCGAACAGCCGACCCCTTGGAATGGTGGAGATCTCGTGCCCTAGTTTTTAAGAACACTTGTGCAGTTATGAAGACTAGGCTCTGCGTTGTTGCTACTTCAGTGCCATCAGAGCGCATCTTTTCAAAGACAGGACAAATCATAACTGATAGGAGAAACAGACTTAGCCCTGGAAAGGTCCGTGAACTTGTTTTTTTAAATGCTAATTTGTAAAGAGAGTATATTATGAAATGTATGGAGAGTGAAAGATTGAGAGTGAGGTGTGAGGGATTAGTGGTAGGGGGAGTGAGGAGGAATATGAGGGCGAGTGGGTTTGAGTGGGAGGAAGGTCATGTCTGGCGGGAGAAAGGTTGGTTTAGAGACGATTCAGTCTTGGTAACCCCATCGAGGATAATGGCGTCGGCCAATAGATAGAAAGATAGAATTTAGATGCCACAGTTTAATGGATTATGTTTATTTTTGCTCTAAATATGTCATTTATTCAATTTGTTTAACGTAATAGTAAAGTTTTTTTTTTTTTTTTTTTATGTAATATAGGTGTTTCATTCTTTACCCCGATAATCAAAATTTTCTTACATCAGGTCCATAGTTGAACGCTAGTCAATAATGAATAGGAGGGAGCTGGCAACATTCATTGATTAACCGAGTGTTGAGCGAGCGAGCTACGCTCTCTCACCCAACACCGACTTGCTCGGCTACTCGGCTGGCAGAAGTAACGGTTGCTGCAGCCAGGCTACTGACTTGGTGAATCGAGTGACTCAACTACCCGATTCTCTTCGGTGAGTGACTCATAAAAACTCGAGTCACCAAAGTGAATCGAATTTTCCATCTCTAATTTTTTCCTTGTGCTGTGTAGCATAGGGTTAGTTCTTAGGGCCTAGTGAGGTCTTTGTGATTAATGTTGGGTTTTATGTCAGTCATTTTTGATAATAGTTTGTATCTGTAATAATTTATCTTGCATTAACTGAGCATTACCAGGCGTATTTTCATTTTATCAGGGCTGACTTAGATAAATTTACTCTTGCTAATTTCGTGTTAATAGAGGCTATTGCAGTTAACCATATATTTAACCTGTTTTTTGCCATTACATTATCCTTATGAGTCCTGAATGTTTTGTTGTTAGTTTGAGCATTAAACTTTAACTTGTAATTTTACCTAACTCTTTTGTTTTGAACCTGGAACTTTACGGGACAGTAGTGACTCTTAGTATTCTCACTTAATGTGTACATTATCTTTCTCTGTTCCGTAACAATATTCATTCACCATTCATATCCCCCTTTCTGCTTCTCAATCCGTGCAGTCCTCAGCTCTCTCTCTCTCTCTCTCTCTCTCTCTCTCTTCATCCATCTATCTATCACTATGTATCCGTCCGTCAACCAATCTCTCTCTCTCTCTCTCTCTCTCTCTCTCTCTCTCTCTTCCCTTCTTCTCTGATTTCTTCCTCTCTTCTTTAACATATCCCATACTCTCTCTTTCCATTAGATCTCATTTTACTTACTACTGTATTCCATTGCCTTTAATTCATCCTCTTTCATCCTCTTTTCCAATTCCTTTCCTCCTCCCTTCTCACTTGGGCTTAAACTCCTTCCCTGAGGTTGATAACATTTGGGTAGTTTATCCAAACTAAAACTAGAATTTAAAATCGGATGGATGGATGGATGGATGGATGGATGAATAGCTGGATGGATGGATAAAACTAGTTGTTTGATAGAAATCTAAGCAGTCAGTGGCCTTATAGAAACGATCTCCCCTAAACCATCCTTTCTCAATTGCTGGAATACCTAGGAATTTCTCTCTCACTCACACTTTCACCCTCACCCTCACCCTCTCTCTCTCTCTCTCTCTCTCTCTCTCTCTCTCTCTCTCTCTCTCTCTCTCTCTCTCTTTCATCTCTACCCCCATCCCAACCATCCTCTTATCACAGCAATTCATTCATAACTCAAACCCTTAGCTCATCTGGTCAGAACATAATTATATCGTTAATCTACAGGCGAATAAGCACCAAACAGTATCCCCCCCTCTCCCTTCCTCCTTTCCCTTTCCCTGCTCCCCCTCCCCCCTCCCCCTTCCCACCTCCTCCGTGATGCACAGTCGGTTGCAAAAATTCGCCTGATATTTCACCTCCTCAAATTCTCACTTTCCTCATATGGCTAACATTCCTAAGCTGAGGAGAAAGTAATATTACACCCAGCTATTTTCCTGGGGAGAGGACGCAGAATCTCTCTCTCTCTCTTTTCTCTCTCTCTCTCTCTCTCTCTCTCTCTCTCTCTCTCTCTTTCTGCTAAAGCTGTTCCCCATAGATGCTTCTCTCTCATTTTATATGCTTCAGAAAAGTGGCCTACCATGACTTCAAGTGTAAAGGCAGTGCAGTGGATCAGTAAGCTAACATATGTAACAGGCTGTAGGCTACGTATTGGCGACTGAGTCTGCTGTAGCCAACTTTTTATTTTTAACATCAACACGGAAGTAATGCCCAAAGCTGGCTCTTTACTGGAATTTTAATAATTGCCCGGAACGTTGTTTTATTAGCTGTCCGCCATCAAAGAGGACAGAATTGGACTCTCGTGTGTGTGTGTGTGTGTGTGTGTGTGTGTGTGTGTGTGTGTGTGTGTGTGTGTGTGTGTGTGTGTGTGTGCTTTATAAACCTCTAAATTATGGGTAATAGTGCTGGGTTCTTAGGAATCACTTTTTTTTTTTTTTCAATCATCTTTTGATTTAACACCGATCTCAATAAGCATATCTACCTTTGCGCGCTTAACCATACAGTAGTTCTTTTTTTTTTAGTTCTAAGCAGAAAACCATCAAGGAAATATGACAGAACTTACCTAATCCCCAAATGTTTCTGGTCGGTTGGACTATGAACTAAACAAGAGAAAGGCCATCAGATGTAAAGAGTTTGAAAAGAATATTAGCAGCGGAAGAGGAAGTGCAGTTGAAGACTGCAGATTCTCCTCGTATATAAAATGTAAAAATAAGGTAACTGGGGAATTTATAAAGCAACAATCTCTCTATGTAGATGTCTCTTCTACTACTTTTTCATAACTTCATCTTTAATTATATCTTATTATTACTAAAAATTCAGGCATATCATTTCTCTTTAATCCGCAATATTAAAACGCCTACACTAATAACAAGACCGTAAGCAGTTCCTCAATAACCACCAAGCATTTTGTGGTAGTAGTGCTGCCTACCTCTTCCTGCACTTTTGTCATTCTTTTTCTGTGTCTGTTCTCCCCTTTTCCTACTTCTTCCATCTTTCCTGTCACTTTTATTACTCTTTTTTCCTTTTCAGGTGGCTTTACATTGAGTGACAAGCCTAATGGTTTCCTGTAAGCCAGGAAACCATTTACAACGCTGGGTGGTAACCTTATAACCAACGCATACGTGTTCCCTACGCGTCA